>NC_089815.1:18767714-19142714 GCF_029633855.1 Hoplias malabaricus | reverse complement strand
GAGAGACACAGAGAGGGAGACAGACAGAGAGACAGAGGGAGAGACAGAGACAGAAAGACAGACAGAGAGAGAGACAGACAGAGAGACAGACAGAGAAAGAGACAGAGAGAGAGAAACAGAGAGAGAGAGACAGAGACAGATAGAGACAGAGAGAGAGACGGACAGCAAGACAGAGACAGACAGAGATGGAGAGAGAGACAGACAGAGAGACAGAGTGAGAGAGAGAAAGAAAGAGAGAGACAAACAGTCTGAATGCCTGTCTGTCTTTCTCCCCATCTGAGTATTTCTGTCTGACTCTCTCAGTTTATATCTGACTGTCTCTCTCTCTCTGTCTCCCTCTCTCTGTTTCTCTCTCCCCCTCTCTGTCTCTCTCAGTTTCTGCCTGACTCTCTCTCTCTCTCTCTCTCTCTCTCTCTCTCTCTCTCTGTGTGTGGTATCAGTGATATCTCTGTATCTCTGATATCTCTGGCCTCGCTGAGGAACCCTACCCCAGGGACAGAGAACACTGAGATGGGGCTGGTGTTGGTGTCTGTGGTTGGAGGACATTGTATTTTTGTGTTCTGTAAAGGTTTGTCTGCTCTGTTACGGAGTGTTTAGAGTTTCTCCGGCCCCCGAGGCCCTCCTCCAGCTCTGTGTGTGTTAGAGTTTCTCTTTTAAGGGGGGTTTAAGGAATAAAAAAGGCATATGTTTGGGGTGGTTTTTTTCAGTGCACTTGACCCATGTCACACCTGCACCCTCTCACCAGAGCAGTGTCTCCGAGCCTCAACTCCAAAACGTCCGGGAAAGTACTCACGTGGAGTGATTACGAGGGGATACACAGCTCTCTGACTGTTTTTCTGTGGGGGCCAGGTGTGTTAATGCCCCCCCCCTTAGAAACCGTGGTTCTACAAGGGTTCTTCAGTTAAGAAATTGGTTCTGTACAGAACCCTAAACACTTGAAAAACCTTTGGCATTATTAGATGGTTCTTGGCCTCATGAAGATTGATGTGGAATGGGCTAGAGATGGTTCTATAAATCACCTTTTAGAAAAGGGTTCTAGTTGGCACCAAAAACTGTTCCTCTACAATATCACACCTGACCCTTTTTGAGACCATAGAGAACCATTTATAGCACTTTCTCCATCTGAAGAACTCTTTCACGATGTAAAAACCCTTTAATCACGCAAAAGCTTTTTCAGGTGTTCAGGGTTTTATACAGAACCATTTTCTTTACTAAAGAACCCTTGTAGAACCATCATTTTAAAGTGTGTAGAGATAATAATGAGGGACTAAAGAGATATTGAAGAGATATTAAGATTAAACTTCTTACATTTCCTCTATCATTTTTATTTTTATTCTAAATATTTTATAATAAAACACTTAAAAAAAACACTGACGATGGAAAATTATATATGGCACAAAAACAGGGAGAATCTGGAGAAAATTAGCAGCTGTTGTTGCTATGGAAACATAAACACAAACTCTAAGGGTATAACTACAGTGTTTTTAAGGGTCAAACTTTATGTATTTGATTGTACTCTGTACTAATTTGAACAAAAACAAGATCAGATTTACAAAGATTTGCTCTTAGTTTGACTAAAATAATAACGCTAACACAGGAAGTTTAAATAAACAATTAGCCTCATGCTAACTGTGTGGAGAGTTCAGTAATCTCTAACACACTCCGTATGTGGGTTCTGATACTGTGATATCAGTAAAAATGAACAAACCACACATTAGCATGAAGCTAAACATTAATAGCCGCCCTACTGCAGACAGACTGGTGTCTGTAAGAGATTTCAGTAACTCTTTGTTCAAACAGAGGTGGGTTTGAGACTGATTTAGCGCTAATCTTAATTCTGTAAGAACCTCGTGAGTCAAACAGCAGCACAAAGCTCAGAGCGGAACAATACCGCGACTGTAACCCAACAGAACACACAGGGACAATCAGAGCAGCTCCGCAATTCAGACTTTTACCAAAATAAAGCCTTTAAACTGAATTCTGCTGTTTACAGACCCTCACAGCTGCCCCTTTCCACACTGAGCTCCATATAACTATATAACTATAGAGATCTGGAGCTATAGAACCATAAAACAATAAAACTATACAACTAAGCTGAACACTGACAAGGCAAAGAGGTTCCAATCTGGGAACACGGCGCCTGGCTTTTTTCCCACAAGAGCAGTCTCTCAGAGTAGATCTAAATATTCAAGTATATATAATTTTATAGATAGACAGATAAATAGACAGAGTATCCCCAGGGAACACACTATTGGTGTGAACAGGAATGATTCCCTTAAAGAGGACTCTAGCTGAACACACTCCGAATCCGATTCTGGATCCTAGAACCCCACCGTACAAATTCATGGCTTTTTCCACCAACACAGAACTGATTTGTTTCCCATTCGCGATCCTAGTTTGGAATTATTCAGCACAGTTCCAACAACATAAATGGAATCCAAAACCATAAACTTTGTTCCCAGCTGGAACCAAAAAACAGTGGGTTCTTCAGCAGGAACCGTGAGAGTTCTGGACAGTGGAGCTGGACGGTCATTTACAGAGTGTAACAGAAATAAATAAAAGGAAATAAAACAGGAACCTGCTCCTTCTGTGTGTCTCTGTTTTCACTCTTCTCTCACTGTTCTCTCTGTTGTCTCACTCTTCTCTCTCTGTTCTCACTGTTCTGTCTGTTCTCACTCTTCTCTCTGTTCTCTCATTGTTCTTTCTGTTCTCTCATTGTTCTCTCTGTTCTCTCACTGTTCTTTCTGTTGTCTCACTGTTCTGTCTGTTCTCTCATTGTTCTTTCTGTTCTCTCATTGTTCTCTCTGTTCTCTCACTGTTCTTTCTGTTGTCTCACTGTTCTGTCTGTTCTCTCTCCATTCTCACTGTTCTGTGTGTTCTCTCTCTGTTCTCACTGTGCTCTCTGTTCTCATGGTTCTGTCTGTTCTCTCTCTGTTCTCACTATTCTATCTGTTCTCCACTGTTCTCTCACTATTCTTTCTCTGTTCTCCACTGTTCTCACTGTTCTTCACTGTTCTCTCACGGTTCTTTCTCTGTTCTCTCTGTTCTCACTGTTCTCTCATGGTTCTTTCTCTGTTCTCTCTGTTCTCACTGTTCTCTCTGTTCTCCACTGTTCTCTCACGGTTCTTTCTCTGTTCTCACTGTTCTCTCTATTCTCCACTGTTCTCTCACCATTCTTTCTCTGTTCTCTCTGTTCTCACTGTTCTTCACTGTTCTTCACTGTTCTCTCTCTGTTCTCACTATTCTATCTGTTCTCCACTGTTCTCTCACTATTCTTTCTCTGTTCTCACTCCTCTCTCTGTTCTCACTGTTCTTCACTGTTCTTCACCTTTCTCTCTCTGTTCTGGATCTCAGCAGATAACTCCAAACTCTGCATCATTTCCACATGTGTCTCATACCTCACTGTGATCTGACCGTGCTGTAAACAGTGGATTAACCATGACTCTGTCCCTTTATCTCTCTCTCTCTCTGGAGGTGAATTCAGACACAGCCCCACAGCGCCCCCCACTGGTGACGTATCCTCAGTTCCCATAAAAACTGGTGAAAACGTGGGGGCTGGTTCTCTCCAGCGATGCCAAGTGTGTGTAATGATGTATAATAATAATAATAATAATAATAATAATAATAATGATGATGATGATGAAGTTCTTTATACACAGCTGCATACCTCCACAACACAACGTGTAAATATAGCACTTTATAATAAATCTGAACATATTAAACCATTAATCCACTGTAGACATAATTGTTCTTTGCAGAGTGTTATTACCTGCTGTGAGTGAGGTATTTATTCTGCTGTGTGAACTGTAATAAAGCCCAGCCTCAGGGAGATTTCACACTGCTTGGTACATCTATTTTAAACACAGCTGATTAAGACGTTGTCATAAACAGGTGGGACATAAAGAGCCAGCTGCCGGAGCTGTCGAGCCTCTCTGATGAATGTGTATGAATATTTATGTGTGTTATTTATGGATTGTGGATATCTGTGCTTTAAACGGCTTCTCTTTCAGTTTAACTGCTTCATTAACTCTGTGGTCTGGGTTTAGCCATGTGTCTCCGCAGACTACAATACCCACAATGCAGCAGATTTATGGCCTCAGGGGTCATGACCCGGGCAGTGTGTGAAGGCAGATGAACACCAGTGGGATGTGGTCTGAACAAAGTGAGGGAGAGAGAGAGGCTGAGACCAAACACAGAGACTCAGAGCTGTTTTATAGTCAGTCTCAGGTTCATCTGGAGACTTAGAGACACTGAGTGTCCAAAGATTACGCCCTGATCAGGGTCACGCTGTGTCCACAGCCTGCTGGGGATCAACGTGTGTGAGGCAGGAACACAGTCTGGACACACATCACACACTCACCCAGTCACTCACACATTCACTCACACACTCCAGTAGACAGTGAGTGACTGGGTGAGTGTGTGTGTGAGTGACTGGGTGAGTGTGTGTGTGAGTGGCTGGGTGAGTGTGTAAATGACTGGGTGTGTGTGTGAGTGACTGGGTGAGTGTGTGTGTGAGTGACTGGGTGAGTGTGTGTGTGAGTGACTGGGTGAGTGTGTGTGTGAGTGTGTGAGTGACTGGGTGAGTGTGTGCTGCTCTGTCCAGGGTGGATTCCTGTGCCCAGTGATTCTGGGGCCCTAAGAACCACTGAGACCCTGAACTGAATAAAACTGTTACAGACAATGAATTAATAAATGAAGAATATAAATATTTTAAAGAAGTTTCTCCAGTCTGTTTTATTATTAATAATGCAATTATTATATGGAAATAAACATATGCAAAAAATCAGTTAATTACTTTATCACCCACCCACCATCACTGGTGTGTGTGTGTGTGTGTGTGTGTGTGTGTGTGTGTGAGAGAGAGAGAGAGAGAGAAAGAGAGAGAGAGAGAGAGAGAGAGAGAGAGAGAGAGAGAGAGAGAGAGAGAGAGAGAGAGAGAGAGAGAAATGGGTGTTTTTTTCCATAAGTTGGTTGCCTGCTGATGAGGCCACTTACACAACCACACCATTACACACACACACACACACACACACACACACAGAGAGTTTATGACTGAAACTCACTGTCACAAGAGACACAGATTGTCAAAAAAATTGTCGAGTGTCGAGTTAAAAAGTTCCATCAACCCTACAATTTCAGCTGTAGGCTTAGGATTAACTTAAAACTCACTTTAAACTCAGCTCCAAACTCAGGATTAACTTAAACCTCACTTTAAACTCAGCTCCAAACTCAGGATTAATTAAACCTCTCTTTAAACTCAGCTCCACACTCAGGATTAACTTAAACCTCACTTTAAACTCAGCTCCAGACTCAGAATTAACTTAAACCTCACTTTAAACTCAGTTCTAGACTCAGGATTAACTTAAACCTCACTTTAAACTCAGCTACACACTCAGGATTAACTTAAACCTCACTTTAAACTCAGCTCCAAACTCAGGATTAATTAAACCTCAATTTAAACTCAGCTCCAGACTCAGGATTAACTTAAACCTCACTTTAAACTCAGTTCTAGACTCAGGATTAACTTAAACTTCACTTTAAACTCAGCTCCAGACTCAGAATTAATTTAAACCTCACTTTAAACTCAGCTCCAGATTCAGGATTAAGTAAAATGTGGTTAAAATTAAAACATAGGGAACCTACCTTGTCAAACAGAGATTTCCACTGCTGCACGACAGAGAGAGAGAGAGAGAGAGAGAGAGAGAGAGAGACAGAAACAGAGACAGAGAGACAGACGGAAATCAGAGTGAGCGGATGTAGAAAGTGGGCGGAGCCAGGGCTGGACAGTGAGACAGGTTTGTGGTGACTGTGTACAGGTTTAGCACTTAGAGTTTGATACGAAGCACCGCTAAACATGAGTGAGTGAGTGAGTGAGTGACTGTATGGAGGGGGGGGGTATGTAAGTGTATGTCTGAGCCAGTGAATGAGTGATAGAGTGAATGAGTGCATGTGAGTGAGCCCGTGACTGTACCTATGAGAGTGTATGAGTGAATATTATGTAAGTGAATGGATGAGTGTGAGTGAGTGAATGAATTAATGAGTGAGTTAGCATGTGTATGATTTATGACAAACACTACATTATTTAAGCCAAACTCTTTTCATACCACACCAACTCACACTGTGAGCTCATAAATGTATAAAAATAATAAAATCAATATATTAAAGTAAAAAAAATACAATAATAAAACAGCGTATGGACCCTTTAATGCACTCAGACTTATTTACATTAATCAGAGGAGGAAATCATCACACTTCATGTCCAAAACTATACAGACACCCATTCTAATTAGTCATTTAGGGGATTGCTGTGAGATTGATTGCACATGAGCCTAAGGTCATATGTTCAATGCCAACAGTCGACCAGAGGGGTGTAAAACCCTCCATCGCAGGGCAGTGGAGCACTGGAGCAAATCCAGAGGTCATCATCAGCACCTGACTGCCATCAAATCTCCACAGCAATGTTCTTAGACCAGAGACTGTTACTGCACCAGAGATGGAAGAAGCCCCCTGTTAAACCCTTCGTCTGGAAACTAAACCCGGCAGAAGCAGGTGTCTGAAAACTTTTGGACATGCGTGGGTATATTTGCATAAACGATGAATATTCAAATTGACTTTAAAGCGTACTTACGTCTTCAGGAGCCACGGGGAGGACGTCAGTGCTCTCCAGAACCTCGATTTCCTCTCCTTCTGCGTGGGCTGCCACCGCGGGGGATGAGTGGACATTTGCCCCGGTGGGCATCCTCCTGAAACCCCCCAGTTTAATGCCCTTCTACTTTTCTACCCCCCCACCCTCACTGCTTTTATCTGCCTCTTCGGCTTACGGCATCCAGACCCCCTTCTCCACGCTGTGGCATGGGGTTGCCATGTCCTCGGCTCTTCCAGCGTTAAAAATCCCCCCTCTCTGCCTCTCTGTCTCGGTGTGTCTCACGCTCTCACGCACTCCAACAGGCTCACGCCAAAGTATTGGCACCCATGGTGACGGCGATGACGTCACGCCCTATCCAAAGCCAGCAGCAGCAGCAAAAGCAGCGGCTCCTCGCGCTCAGCTCCAGGCTTTCCATATGTCACCACTGCCATACAGGCGACGAGGGGTGGGGGGCGATTGAGGGGAGGGGGTGGGGGGGTGTTAAAGTGTCCAAAAGACAAGATCTATCAACCAGAAACCGTGACGTCACACCTGCAAAACAGACCAATAAAACTAGCTCGTCATGATCCAAGGCAAAGAGTCAGAGCCTGCCGATATTTTCTGGTGCGTCATTCCCTCTCTCTCTCTCTCTCTCTCTCTCTCTGTGTGTGTATGTGTGTGTGAATGCGCGCGCTACTGCAGCTCCTCACTGTCCGAACACACTCCACACACTGACGAGCTGCCGAGTTCCAAACCCCCTCAATACACACACACACACTCTTGGCTGCTGCCTTCTCGGAGAGAACTGTTTCAGACTGTTTCAGAAGTCACGCCCCTTTCCCCAACACGAAGACGCCCCAGTGATACCAGACCACGCCCACTCGATTATAGGTACATTCCAATCTTCAGCTGCTAAAATTATACCAGAAGCCACGCCTCCTGTACAGAGCGGAAACGCCCATTCACTGTGCACGTGTACGTATCTTTAAGTGTGTCCATACATTTATCTGTCTGTCTGTCTGTCTATCTGTCTGTGTCTCTCTCTCTGTCTCTGCCTCTGTCTCTCTGTCTGTCTCTCTCTCATGGTATAGTTTGTTTACACCACTGAATTTTCAGTAAGTACTGACTCTCAGAGTCACATGCTGACCTCAGCAAAAGTACTGACTTTTTGTGTCACATACTGACCGCAGTAAAAGTACTGACTCTCAGAGTCACAAACTGACCACAGTAAAAGTACTGACTCTCAGAGTCACATACTGACCGCAGTAAAAGTACTGACTCTCAGATTCACATACTGATCGTAGTAAAAGTACTGACTCTCAGAGTCACATACTGACCGCAGTAAAAGTACTGACTCTCAGATTCACATACTGATCGTAGTAAAAGTACTGATTCTCAGAGTCACATACTGACCGCAGTAAAAGTACTGACTCTCAGAGTCACATACTGACCGCAGTAAAACTACTGACTCTCAGAGTCACATACTGACCTCAGTAAAAGTACTAACTCTCAGAGTCACATTCTGACCGCAGTAAAAGTACTGACTCTCAGAGTCACATACTGACCGCAGTAAAAGTACTGACTCTCAGAGTCACAAACTGACCGCAGTAAAAGTACTAACTCTCAGAGTCACATACTGACCGCAATAAAAGCACTGACTCACAGAGTCACAAACTGACCGCAATAAAAGTACTGACTCTCAGAGTCACATACTGACCTCAGTAAAAGTATTGACTCTCAGAGTCACAAACTGACCGCAATAAAAGCACTGACTCACAGAGTCACAAACTGACTGCAATAAAAGTACTGACTCTCAGAGTCACATACTGACCTCAGTAAAAGTATTGACTCTCAGAGTCACATACTGACCGCAATAAAAGCACTGACTCACAGAGTCACAAACTGACCGCAATAAAAGTACTGACTCTCAGAGTCACATACTGACCTCAGTAAAAGTATTGACTCTCAGAGTCACATACTGACCGCAATTAAAGTACTAACTCTCAGAGTCACATACTGACCTCAGTAAAAGTACTGACTCTCAGAGTCACAAACTGACCGCAGTAAAAGTACTAACTCTCAGAGTCACATACTGACCGCAGTAAAAGTACTAACTCTCAGAGTCATATACTGACCGCAGTAAAAGTACTGACTCTCAGAGTCACATACTGACCGCAATAAAAGCACTGACTCTCAGAGTCACAAACTGACCGCAGTAAAAGTACTAACTCTCAGAGTCACATACTGACCGCAGTAAAAGTACTGACTCTCAGAGTCACAAACTGACCGCAGTAAAAGTACTGACTCTCAGAGTCACAAACTGACCGCAGTAAAAGTACTGACTTTCAGAGTCACATACTGACCTCAGTAAAAGTACTGACTCTCAGAGTCACATACTGACCGCAGTAAAAGTACTGACTCTCAGAGTCACATACTGAACACAGTAAAAGTACTGACTCTCAGAGTCACATACTGACCTCAGTAAAAGTACTGACTCTCAGAGTCACATACTGACCGCAATAAAAGCACTGACTCTCAGAGTCACATACTGACCGCAGTAAAAGTACTGACTCTCAGAGTCACATACTGATCAAAAAACAAGTTAAAAGAGTGAGAAAGAAAGATAAAAGAATGAAAAACAGGAGATGAAAGAGGCAGAAAGTTGGAAAGAAGTAAGACGTCTACTGAACGAGTGGAAAAGGAAGAATAAGGATTAAGGAAGTGTGAGGAAAGAATGTGAGACTAAATGAGAAGGAAGGAGGTGGAGTGGAGGAAGAAGGAGAACTACTCTCTCTGATGTAACTCAGAACTGATCCAGTCAGCACCTGAACAAGAGGAAAGTACTGAACCACTGCTCAGCTCTATCCCCAGAACTCTGAACCAGACCTGATCTCTAGATCATCATCGCCCTCTAGTGCACACTGAGAGTCAGTACAGCTTATTGGTCAATGCTTTTCTATACGGACTGTGTGTGTGCTGTTCAGATTGTTCAGTTTTTGTGTTAGGATTAAAGTTAGGATTATGGTTAGGGTTGAGATTAGGAGTAGACTAGTAGTCGTCAGGTTTATGGTTAAGTTTATGGTTTAAGTTTGTGTCTAAACACCTGTGTCTGTGGTGTAAATCACCACTTCATATCGGGCTGTGTATAATATCAGCCTGTGGTCCGTGGAGATAGTGACCACTCTCAGTGTCTCTGTCAGAGTCTAACACCAGGCGAGATGCAAATATTCAAATCTGTAAAAGTACAGCACTCCAGAAACTGATGTATGCAAATCTCTGACTGATAAAATAAGCCACGAAACCAAATGAGCTTTAAACACTTTGTCCAGAGCAGAGAGGACTCTCCTCACGTCTCTGAGACTCAACACTGCGTCTGAACAACACACAGAGACAGGTAGGATATTAGTATAACACTTGGTGTAATCACTCACACACACTCACCCAGTCACTCACACACTCACCCAGTCACTCATACGTTCACCCAGTCATTCACACACTCACCCAGTCACTCACATGTTCACTCAATCACTCATACGTTCACCCAGTCATTCACAAAATCACCCAGTCACTCACAAAATCACCCAGTCACTCACACATTCACCCAGGCACTCACACACTCACCGAGTCACTCATACGTTCACCCAGTCATTCACACACTCACCCAGTCACTCACAAAATCACCCAGTCACTTACACATTCACCCAGGCACTCACACACTCTCCCAGTCACTCATACGTTTACCCAGTCATTCACACACTCACCCAGTCACTCACAAAATCACCCAGTCACTCACACACTCACCCAGGCACTCAAACACTCACCCAGTCACTCACACATTCACCCAGGCACTCACACACTCACCCAGTCACTCACATGCTCACCCAGTCACTGACACATTCATCCAGTCACACACACACTCAGTCATTCACACACTCACGCATTCATCCAGTCACTCACATACTCACCCGGTCACTTACATGCTCACCCAGTCACTCACACACTCACACAGTCACACACTCATTCAGTCACTCACACACACCTGGTCTGCGAGGCATGGAGGTTTCTCCATCTATTGCTGCACGTTGTTTACAGATTGTTCAACTGTTGTTTACACGAAGCATTACAACAGAGTCAATAAACAGTGCATCATAAATAATTTAATGTCATAACAATCCTTTAAACTGGTGTCTGAAACAATACATTTAATTAAGATTATACGATTACTGCCGAATATCGAAGTGTAATCCATTTAGATCGTAGTTATTTCGTTAATACGTCATTAATATGTAAATCTGCGATTTCCTCTGGGATCAAAAAGAGTAATTCTGATTCTGACTCTGATTCTGATCCAGTTAATATTGGTGGTCATTTGAGTTCACAGTGAGTGTTTAAAAGGTGGCTCACTCGTTCCGATCCTAAAACTGGATTTTTAAATATTTTAAAAGCACTGACTGAACCGACTGAGGACTATTGTAGAAACCAGAGAACCCGAGTGAAGAGGAGTCAGCTCCTGAAGATTCGATTCTTCAAGCGTCTGGAGTCGACTCGGTTGTTAAGTTGTGTTTGCTGAGGTGCGGTAGTTGGGTGTGTATTTATGTAAATACAGGGCCTGTGGATCCTGCTAGAGGTGTATATTTCTCAGGCTCTCTGTGTGTGATGGGTTAGCCACCTCTGAGCTAAAGTGAATTACTCTGGACTTTTTCTTCAGGATTTTGGTGGACGTTGATTAACCCAAAGCAGCTGAACCCATAATAAACCCACACTGTGTTTATTCCCACGCGGATAATTGTGGGCAGCAGGCGGAGAACGTTAACGACAGCTTCCCGTGTCTGCGCAGGACAGAGAGCGGCTGCAGGAACCCCGTGACTGTGTTGATGGCGAGGCTGATGATGACGGTCATCCCAAATTCGTAATTGGAGACGGACTGTTCCATCCCGAAGGCCACGGAGATGGGGACATTCTGGATCAGGAATAACAGCAGGTTGACGGAGACGATTACGAAAGCCTTTTTCTTGGCGAGATTCATCTCTGAGACATTGCTCTCCACGTCTCTAGGTCCTGGACACACCAGTTTTCTCAGGATCGACAAACCACAGAAAACGTCCACGGCCAGAATGAGGAGGTATGCGGCTGCAAAAACAGTGTAGGGCACTGAGGGAAACGTGACGGAGCACCAGATCCCAACAGCAAACATTCCCAGCCAGGTCAGGACGCAGCAGGCCAGTCTGTAACGAAGCGGCTTGTATTTTAGGAAAGCGACAGGGTGGACCACAGCTACGTATCTCTCCACACAAACGCAGCACTGGAAAACGCAGCGGGACATTACACTGAGGCCCAGGAGGAACCCCAGAGGTTTGAATAGGCACAGGTTAAAGTCTACGATGCACATGCTTTGGAAAGGCCCCAAGATCACTAAGACTAACTCGGCGAAGGCCTGGTTCAGGTTGAAAACCTTGGAAGCGTCCAACGCTCCGCGTCCGGGGAACAGCAGGATGATAACGTAGGAGTTTAAGGGCAGACCGACTAATAAATTAATGGCATGAAGAAATAAGATCAAGACGGTCCCAGCCAGGTCAAACCCTCCATTTGCATCTGGGACGTTCGTGGAGTTGAGGGTGGAGTTCATGTTCATTTTCAGGTTCTAAAGCAAGAGAGAGCTGCACAGGAATGGTGTTAAATCCATCAGTAGGCCCTGCATCGGAAAAAAAAAATTCAGAGAATAAAGTCAGAATTATTCTGAAGATAAAGTCAGAATATACTATGTTTAATCTCAGATTTATTCCGACTTCATTCTCAGTTCATTATTATTACATGGCCCTAACACTCCGTCATATGACTGGACCGATGTCTATATGTAATTACATTTTCATAAAACTATACTGCCCCCTCCAGGGTGGCTCCGGACCTACTGCGATCCTGATCTGGAAAAACGGGTTCAGACAATGAATGAATGAATACAACGTCTTTTGTTGGTTTCCTCAGTGTGCTCCAGCTTCCTGTCACAGTCTTAAAAAACACCACTGGAAGTGTGAAGTGTCCGTGTGAAATTTTCTCACACACCTGTGGAGAGTTTCACACACTCACCCTCTCACACACACTCACTGTTTAATGAAACTTTAAACTGAACTGAATTAATTAATCTAAACTTTAAAAAACTATCTGCAGATCTTTGGACCTTATTCACTGCATCAGAAGATTTTAAAACTAAGCTGTTTCAGGGACAGCATCTAAAATCTCGACAATAGCTCAGATATTTCTCATTAGGAGATGGTTGTAAGAACATTATGGGATTATTCTCTGTTTAAGGACAGGGAGCTGCCAGTGGATGAATTAAGAAACGTTTCTGCCTTTAATCACTTTAAAAACAAACAAGGAAAATTCTAGAAACTGGTTGAATGTTCTCATAATAAAGTTACACCAAGCTCACAGTGAGACGACTGTAATGAAGCTGTAATAATAAAGAGATAATATATTTGCCGTGTAATCTTTCAGAGCGAGGACAGAAAATTCTTACCAGTGGTTTCCTAAAGACCCTTCATTCCTCTCTCGTGGCTCTTCATTCCTCTCTGATTTTACTGGGACAGGTCGGGGTTAGACCCTGGTGCTCGGTTGTTATTATTGTCCTGTCACATCCATCACCTTAAAGCTGTGTCTCATGCAAATATCTGTCATTCAAAACATTACTGAGGCCGGCTACTGTCTCTGATCCGACACGTTCTGTTCACACTGAAATCCATTAATGTCCGTGTTACTCACAAAGACGAGGAGACTGTGCTCTGTATCGCTTCTGTCTGATGAACCTGCCCCACCATAGATCCAGCCCACCCCGACCCCGAGGAACTGTGGAAACTGGAAACAGTAAAGCTGGAACATGGGAGGCCTTGCCCTTTAGGGAGAGAATACCACTCTCCAGATGTTGTGTGAAAACTTATTTGATTGACATCGTAGACTAATGCTCTACCGAATGAACAAACCTTTTTAACCTTTTTAACACCCCACTTAACTTTGGTAAGTTGATGATGGTTTCTGGGGATTGTGGGTCTAGAGGAATTCCCTTGCTTAAGGGCAAGGCCTCCCTGCTTCTCCAGGTTGTAGTTTCCCCTCATTGGAGATTCCCACTTTTCCAGTTTCCAAGAGTCCCTCGGGCTACAGAGGTTGTGTCTATGGTGGCCCAAGTGGACCAATGGATTCCCCCGTTACAGTTAAGTGACTAAACTAATCGACTACACAGACTTTTACTCTGTTCACAGCGAGACACAAGAAAAACAAGAATAATTTTATTTATTTATTTGATACATGACATACATATATCTCTTAACACTTATGGCCCAAAGGGTGAAAGCTAAAATAATTTCTAATAAACATTTATCAACTAAATAATAAAGTAAATAAAACATTTCCAACTCAGATTACACACACTCATATTTTTATATCAGACACAGAGATAAAAGGCAAGACTCTTATTATGACGTTCATTTTAGAAAGAGTAAATTTCATTCTTCTGAGGGGTTTCTCAGTTAGCCAGATAACTTTAAAGCAACGTCTACGATTGTGGGGAACTTCCGTTCTCTCTGGTTTGTTTACGTTCCGAAGCTCTGCATCTTTTAAGGTGGAACGGTGTGTTTGAGGAGAATAACGACTGTTGTTTGTAGGCGGCTGAAGTGTAACTGTAAGTGTTTATTCACTGTTTGAATTCCCACAGAAACTCATGTGTAACTCGAGTTGTTTAGTTTTGTAGCACTGTCGCTAATTCAGTTAGCCGTCTCCTGAGTTTGGAGACATTTCCACCTTAAGTAATGTAACTGAAACAGCAAAAATAAGTCAGTGTTACTGACTTGGAGCAAGAATGGAGCAGGAATAGAGCAACATCCTCATCTCGCTTGCTGCTTTTCAAATCAAATCAAATCAAATTTATTTATATAGCGCTTTTCACAACTGATGTTGTCACAAAGCGGCTTCACAGAATTCCAGTAAGACAAGATTTGACATGAAATGTAAAAAACAAATGTAAAACCCTCAAGTGAGCAAGCCAGGGGCAACAGTGGCAAGGAAAAACTCCCCCAGCTGAGGAAGAAACCTTGGGAGGAACCAAGGCTCACAAGGGGTGACCCATCCTCCTCTGGTCAATCTACTGGTGATGATAGTTAGTAGTCCGTAAGAACTTCAGTGTAGGGGCAGCTTCAAGGCACTTGGTGGTTGCAGGAGCGTGGGCAGCTGATCTGAAGCGTGGAGGAGGATCTCGACAGTCATCCATCAGTGTCCAGACAGACAGCACCGTCAACAAACCTGAGTGATTGCGAGAAGCGGCGGGACGACAGCACCAGCGTCTCAGTTTACTATAATTCCCTGTGTCCATGGACCCCCCAGATCTGCCGCCTTTATCTATGGGAGAGCATTAGCTACCAAATGATAAACTAAACAAATGAGTTTTTAGCCTAGATTTGAAGATTCCCGAACATTTTCTGGAAGATCATTCCAGAGTTTGGGGGCTTTATAAGAAAAGGCTCTTCCCCCAGCTGAGGCCTTCTGAATTCTGGGAACAATAAAAAATCCAGTATTCTGTGATCTGAGTGAACGTGGAGGCTCATAATAGGAAATTGTATCTTGAAGGTATTCAGGAGCAAGCCCATGTAGAGCTTTATATGTTAATAACAAAATTTTGTAGTCAATGCGGAATTTAACAGGCACCCAATGAAGTGATGATAGAACAGGGCTGATATGTTCAAATTTTCGAGTTTTAGTGAGGACCCTGGCTGCAGCATTTTGAACTAGTTGAAGTTTTCTTAAATTGCTGCTGGTGCATCCTGACAGTAGTGCGTTACAGTAGTCAAGCCTTGAAGTAATAAAGGCATGTACTAATGTTTCTGCGTCCTGAAGGGATAAGGCATTTCTAATCTTAGCAATATTGCGAAGATGTAAAAAAGCTGTCCTAGTGATACTACCTATGTGTTGATCAAATGATAAATCCGGGTCAATTATGACACCAAGATTTTTTGCTGCTGAATCAGATTTAACTGGAAAGTCAGCGAGATTTAAAATTAAATCTGATCATTTATTTCTTGCCACTTTTGGACCCAAAAGCAGGACCTCTGTTTTGTTGCTGTTTAGAAGGAGGAAGTTACGCAACATCCAGCCTTTCACGTCTTTTACACAGTCCTCTATTTTCTTTAATCTGTGTTTGTCATCGGGCTTGGCTGAAATATACAATTGCGTGTCATTTGCGTAACAGTGAAAGTTAATGTCATGGTTTCTTATAACTGTGCCTAGCGGTAACATGTATAATGTAAATAATAATGGTCCTAAAATAGAGCCTTGTGGAATTCCAAATCTTAATTTAGAATAATTTGAATTTAGATTGTTTACTTTTACGAATTGGTAACGTTCCGTTAAGTAAGATTTGAACCATAATAGGGCTGTCCCTGTGATTCCAACCATGTTTTCTAACCTTTCTAAGAGAATATTGTGGTCTATTGTATTGAAGGCTGCGCTTAGGTCAAGAAGCACCAACAGGGATACGTGGCCTTGATCAGAGGCAAGAAGAAGATCATTTGTTATCTTGACTAGAGCTGTCTCTGTACTATGATGTTGCCTGAATCCAGATTGGAATTTTTCATATATATGATTCTTATGTAGATATGAACTAAGTTGTTGGGCCACGGCTTTTTCTAAGATCTTGGACAGAAATGGCAAATTTGAAATAGGCCTGTAATTAGACAGTGTACTAGCATCAAGATTTGGTTTCTTGATCATAGGTTTAATAACTGCTAGTTTAAAAGCTTTGGGTACATGGCCCAGACTAAGGGATGAGTTTACTATAGTTAAAAGAGGATTGATAATAGCTGGTAGTACTTCTTTGAGCAATTTTGTGGGAATTGCATCAAGTGTGCAAGTTGTACAGTTTGCGGAAGTGATAATCTTCTCTAATTCTAACTGTGGGAGTGGGTAAAAGGTTTCAAGTCTTTCTTTTACAGTTACATTATATTTTATATCATTTACATCAGGTGGCAGCCAGGATGGATTTAATCCTGTGGCTTGAGTTTGTTGTCTAATATTCTCAATTTTATTATTAAAAAAGTCCATAAAATCTTTACTGGTGAGAGTTGCTGGAATTAGTTGTTCGGAACCTGCTTGATTTTTTGTAATTCTAGAAAACACACTAAACAGTGCTCTCGGATTATTTTTATTATTGGAGATCAGCGAGGCCAGATATGCTGAGCAAGCTTTAGTGAGGGCATTTCTATACTCTATAAGGCTGTCCTTCCAGGCAGAATGGAACACTTCAAGCTTGGTTGATCGCCATTTCCGCTCTAGTTTTCATAATGTTTGTTTTAAAGTACGGGTCTTATCATTATACCATGGTGCGAGCTTTTTCTGTCTTATACTTTTATGTTTAAGTGGTGCTACCTTTTCTAAAGTAGATCGACAGGTATTTTCTAAGTAGTCAGTTAGTACATCTAGGTCCATTGGGTCTGATGGAGTTGGAACTGGGGTTGATAGTTCTGGGAGGTTTTCTATAAATTGTAGGGCGGTAGATGGTTTTATTATACGCCTTGTAGAATAACGAGGGTTCTTACATATATTATGGCTAAGACGTAGCTCATATGAAATTAAGTAATGGTCGGAGATTGCTGAGGATTGCGGTAAGATATTAATTTTGTCAATGTTAAGACCTAGTGTCAGAACTAAGTCTAAAGTGTGACTGCAGTAGTGTGTAGGCCCTGTTACATTTTGAGTAATACCAATAGAGTCTAAGATTGAGGTAAATGCCTTTTTTAGTGGGTCATTTTCCTTCTCAAAATGGATATTGAAATCTCTTACAATTATAACTTTATGATTGCACACAGCTAGGTTTGCAGCAAAATAGCTGAATTCTTTCATAAATTCTAAGTAAGGCCCTGGTGGTCTGTAAATGTTGCATAATAAAAATGCGTCCTTTTTTGTGACCGGATTTGTAATAATAGTGGAGAGAACCTCAAAAGAAGAGAAGGTGTCACATTGTTTAAGACTAATTTCTAGGGTATTTTGATAAATTACACATACTCCACCTCCTTTGCCTGATATTCTTGGGCTATTTGCATAATTATAGCCTAGGGGGATGGCTTCATTTAGTGCTGAATATTCATTTGGTCTAACCCACGTTTCCGTGAGACAGAAAACATTGAATTTATGATCACTTATAATATCATTTACGATGAATGCTTTTGAGTTTAGTGATCTTATGTTGAGTAACCCAAATTTAAGTTCTGAGGTGTTGCTGCTAGGTGTTGTGTATGATTTAATATTGATTAGGTTGCTGAAACAGGCTGATTTTGTTTTTCTACTTTTACATTTAGTTCGGGGGAAAGACACAGTCTCAATACAGTTGAACCTGGGTGACGCCTCAAGACAGTTCGCAGATGGTCGGTTTAGCCTGTCTGTCTGCGGCCTGGTCCCGGCTCTGGATTGTCAGCAGCTGTCTACACTACTCTGCTGACTAACTAAAAGACTGTGCTATGCTGCAAGAAAGTAAGGCAGCACCCTAAGACCAGGCTTGCCCTCGAAACGTAACCAATTGTCTATAAAGCCCACTTGATTTTGGAACACCACTTGAACATCCAGCAGTTTATAACAGGACTTCCGCTTCCGGGTGAGAGTACGCTGTGCGCGTTTGTTGCTGCCGCTTCTCGCTGGAATTATTATTATTATTTCTTTTTATTTTTCTTCTCCCCCCTCCCTCATCCCTGGTTAGTTGTCTACTTTTTCAACTGTTTAACTCCTACGTCTCTCCGGTGGATTCTCTAGACTCCATTTGCGAGTTTGTTTACATCTACGCGCTGAGCTGCATCGTGCTGTATGCGGGTGAGAGTTTGTTGTGCGCGTTTGCTGCTGCCGCGCTTTTTTTTTTTTCTCTTGTCTCCCATCTCCGGAGTTATCCTGGTGGCTGGCTGGTGCTGCGGGGTGGCAAACGTGGCGAGGCCTCGGGCGTTTCGCACGGGAGTTGTCACCAGCTCTCTTTTATTTTTTTTATTTTTTTTTTTTGCGCCCCCTCTACATTGGTCATGGCGTTCGGGTACACGCCAGCCCAACTCCACACTTTTTGCTTTCATTCTCGGCTTGACAGTTCCACGTACAAATTATGTCAGTCACTTGGAATAACCCGGCGCCCACGCTACATTCATCGCTCCTCCAGACCTCCGGCATATCGTTCTTCGGACTCTGCTATTCCGGTCATATGGTCTAGTGGGCGGAATCAGCGCTTCGCATCTCCGTACAGCTCTCGAGGAATCAACGCTGACGTTCTCCGGTCTTTCCCATGAGCCACCCCACTGCCATCGATGCACTGCTCTAACACGTCTCACAGACTTAAACTTGGACTACTCAACTCCCGCTCTATCACAGATAAAGCTCCTTTACTTAATGATCTCGTGGTTGTGAACCACATCAGTGTATTTTTCCTCACAGAGACATGGCAAAAACCTGGTGATCATTTCCACCTAAATCTGTTGACTCCTAGTGGTTTTAGATATTTAGCCAAGCCCAGGCCACAGGGGAAGGGGGGTGGTCTCGCTGTAATTCTTGATGAATCACTTAATGTATGTCTCTGTGAGTTTCATGAGGTAAAATCATTCGAATACATGGCTCTGAAACTGGTCAGCTCAACCCCTGTGCTGTTTCTGTTAATCTATCGCCCACCAAAGACCTCCTCTGACTTCTTCACAGAACTCTGTGAGATACTCACCTTGGCCAGTTCTGCATGTCCAGCTCTGGTCATGCTAGGGGATTTTAACATTCATGTTGATGCTATCTGTTCACTGACAACTGAATTTGAGTCTCTGTTGGGCTGCTTTAGCTTGACACAACATGTTGATTTTCCCACACACTCACATGGCCACACATTGGATTTAATTTGTTCTTCTGGTCTATCTGTTACCTCTGTCTCTGGCTTTATTGTTGGTGTTTCTGACCACAAGCTTGTTGAAGCATCTGTTAACATCTCTGTTTCACGCCAGTGCAGTAAATCTACCGTCTCCTTCCGTAATATCAAAGCTATCGAACCTCAGTCTTTTTCCGCCCTTCTTCAGTCTTCTGCACTTTCTTCTATTTCCCGGCTGTCCTGTCCTGATGAAATTCTGACTCTCTTTAATGACAGTGTTTCTGGTGTACTAGACCAATTGGCTCCCTTAAAGACTAGACAGGTCCCTGCTGGTCGCTCCTCCCCTTGGTTCACTCCTGAACTCCGTGCTTTAAAAACCACTGGTAGGCGTCTGGAGCGCCGCTTCAAGAATTCTGGTCTTACTGTGCACTTAATGGCATATGCTGACCACATGATTTCTTATAATACTGCTTTAAAATCTGCCCGTTCTGCACACATTACATCTCTTATTAATAATTCTGGTAACAAGCCCAAAACACTTTTCGCTACTGTTAGTAAACTCATTCAGCCACAAACAATCAAAAACTTTAACACTGCTGAGCAATGTGAAGTTTTCCATAGATTTTTTAATGACAAGATTGCTAAAATCTACCATCAGCTCCTCTCATCTCCTTCTTCACCTGAGCATTGTTTCCATTTGAGCCCAGCTCATAAACCCCTGGCTAATTTCTCTCCCATTGATCCAGAGCTTATATCAGAGCTTATAGTTAATTCCAACGCTTGTACCTGTCTACTCGATGCTGCTCCTACCCCACTTCTTAAAAAATATTCCGCCATCATATCCAGCCCCATTTCCCATTTCGTTAATATGTCTCTTGCCTCAGGTTATGTCCCCATAGGCCTTAAAACATCTGCCATCACACCCATTCTCAAAAAACCTGGTCTGAACACAGACAACCTTGATCATTTCCGACCTATTTCTAACCTCCCCTTTTTAGCTAAGCTGTTAGAAAGGGTGGTGGCCATTCAGTTAGAGTCATTTCTGATGGACAATAATCTTTTTGAGCCTTTTCAGTCTGGCTTCCGCACAAAACACAGTACTGAGACAGCCCTTCTGCGGGTTTTAAACGATATCCTACTCGCTACTGATTCTGGTGCACTCAGTATCCTTCTTCTCTTGGATTTGAGTGCAGCATTCGACACTGTTAATCACAGCATACTCATCTCTCGTCTCTCAGCTATTGGCATAACTGACACAGCACTTTCCTGGTTTATCTCTTACTTTACCAATAGATCTCACTTTGTTGCTCTTGGTACACACAGATCTTCCCCTAGTACTGTTACACAAGGTGTTCCCCAAGGTTCAGTCCTAGGCCCTATACTATTCATTATATACATGCTGCCACTTGGCCAGATCATCCACAGCCATGGTCTTAAATATCATTGTTATGCAGACGACACTCAAATCTACGTGAGCACCTAAAATACCTCCACTCTGCCCCCCTCTGCCCTTACTTCCTGCGTTCAGGATCTGAGACACTGGTTGCACGCCAACTTTTTGAAACTCAACACAGAAAAAACTGAAGTCTTGCTCACTGGCCCCAAGTCCATTCTTTCAAAAATCTCTGATATCACACTTAACTTTGATGGTGTGGCTGTAAAAACCTCTCCAGTTGTTCGCAATTTAGGTGTACTTCTTGACTCCTCCCTGTCCTTCAAACCTCATATTAAGGCCCTAACCAAAACATCCTTTTTCCATCTACGTAATATTGCTCGCCTTCGTCCCCTGCTTTCTGTTAAGGATGCTGAAATTCTGGTCCATGCTTTCATTTCCTCCCGTTTAGACTATTGTAATTCTCTCTTCATTGGCCTTCCTTCTACGACCATACACTTCCTTCAGTGTGTTCAGAACTCTGCTGCTCGGGTCCTCTCTTATTCTAAAAAATCAGCTCATATCACCCCTATTCTTCATCAGCTCCACTGGTTACCTGTCTCGCTCCGTATTCAGTTTAAAGTTCTCCTGCTCACATACAAAGCTCTGCACGGTCTGGTGCCAGCCTACCTTTCTGAACTTTTACACTCCTACTGTCCTACTAGATCACTGAGGTCCTCTGAGAGCGGTCTTTTGTCAGTACCAAAATTTAAACTGGTTACTGCTGGTGGTAGATCATTCAGCGTGATGGCACCCAAGCTCTGGAATTCATTACCACAAAGTCTTCGTCTCTGCTCTTCATTTTCTGCCTTTAAAACCCAGCTAAAGACCTATCTTTTCTCTCATTACTTCTGCACTCTGCAGGCATAAGTGTATTCCTCTATATTTTTATTATTATAATTATTATTATCATTTTTTTTTTTTCCCCCTCCCCCTTCTCTCCCCCTCCTCTTTGTGTAAAGCGACCTTGGGTATTAGAAAGGCGCTATATAAATATAACTTATTATTATTATTATTATTATTAACGCCCAAAGTCTGCTGTAAGCTTCGTCGCCATGCCGCATTGGCAGCAGATTACGGCATCGGACATCATCTGGGCCAGTTTAATCACCTCTGTAATATTACCCTTAGTTACCTCAGACTGCCGTAGACGAATATCATTGGCCCCTACATGAATGACTACCCTCGAATATCTCCTATTAGCTAACAGTCTAAGGTTGCCACTAATATCCGGTGCTCTGGCTCCCGATAAACAGCTAACTGTTACTGCCGGTGCCCCTAAAGGAGTAGCTAATTTCACGTGTTGAACAATAGAGTCTCTTATAACCAGAGCACTCTTAACAGGCTCCTCAACGGGTGCTTCGCTGAGCAGGGCAAACCTGTTTGACACGCAAATCGGAGGAGCGTGGTGTCCCGGTGGGCTAGCTTTGGCCTCAGCATTAGCATCAGCCTTAGCTTTCCGGCTATGACGCCGTTCTAACGCCGGAGTCGTGGGGGTGCTAACTCTCCCTAAGGCACCCGGAGTTGCTAACACTGAATCTCGCTGTTTATCCCTTGACAATAATAAGCTCCGGATGCGCACTTCTAGCTGGTCCACTTTATCCACCAGAGAGCTAACTAGCTGACACTTAGCACAAACACAACCACTATCATTGTCGCTAGAGGTGGAAAAGGGGGTTAAACTAAACATGCCACACTCTGAGCAGGCAAAACAGCCAGTAGTAGCTATGGAATTGCAGGTACTTACCGCTTTTAGTTGATTTTAGTAACTTACACCAAGAACGTTACTCCAGGGTCCGGTGGCAGTTTTGGTGCCTCTGTAAGAAATATTCCTGCGGAGACAATCTAAAAGATAGATCTATGGATGGTTAGTAGGTTATAAAAACAGATATAAATACAGAAATAACAGTAGAAACGAGTAAACAGGAAAACCCGAGCGATCAAAACAGCTTCTTCTAAACGGGTACAGGAACAGCCAAACGGGTTGCCAGATCAGAGGGGTTCAGTTTCAGCGTTTGGAGTCTCTCCGTTGTCTAAAAACCTCCAGATGGCGTTTCTCTGCCGTGAGCAGAGAGAGAAAAAGCCTAGCACCGGACCCAGACACTTTGTTTTTTTACCCATTTACAGACACTGAGGCTTTGTAAACACATTAGAGCGGTTTCCAGCACAAACCGACTGCAGAGCAGCACATGGATAGGAGACATCTTAATTTTTTAAAAATTGTTTTGATTAAAATCATGAACTGCATCTATAAATATCTTATGTATTTAGTTTCTTTCTTCCCTTTATATTTCCTCTTCTATCCTGTCAATCCTCAAGTATGTTTAGTGGAGTTTCTTAAGGTGGATCCAGAACAAAAGAAGAGCACTGTCGACCAAATACAGGTCAGTCTGCTGGATTTACAGAGCCTCTGTAAATGATCACCACCATCGTAGTATATTCCTTCAGAGAGTAGGCACCACCGAGGCTGGTCATAACGGCAAAGGGGATGTTTTGGATAAAAAATAACAGCAGGCTGATGGAAACGACCTGGAATGCTTTTCTTTTGGCTGCACAGAGCTCCTCCTTCTCCCTTCCCTTCTGTACAGGACGCCTCAGCTCCACCGACTCCACCAACAGTATAATGAGGTACAAGGCCGAGAAAACCCTGTACGGCAAAAACGGGAACATGACGGAGGAGGTGAGGCCCACTCCCATCGATAACAACCAGGTCACGATGGAGCTGTCCACTCTGTAACGAAGTGGCTTGTACCTCAGGAAGCTTATGGGATGCACCACGGCTACGTACTGCTCCAGACAAACGCAGCACTGGAAAAAAGAGCGAGAGGAAAAACCGATGCCCATGAAAAACCCCAGAGGATTGACGGAACACAGCTGCTGGCTGAAGCTGCACAAGCTGTGGAAAGGACCCAAGAAAACGAGAGTGAAAATCTCAACCAGCGCCTGGTTCAGTCTAAACACGTCAGACACGTCCATCGCTCGGCGTCAGGGGACCATCAGGACGAAGGTTGTAGACGTTCAGAGGGAGTCTGAGGAGGAAGCCGAGGACATACATGGACACCATGAAGAACGGAGATGTGGCTATTGGCCATCCACTTAGAGGAAATGAAGAGTTGGTGTCGTTCATTTTCCCGTCCTGTGAAGAGAGGACGTACAGAAGAGACGAGGAAATATAGTGAAGGACAACAAACAACTAATCAGTTCAATGTGCTTGGAGGAGAACACTAACTGCTCTGTTACATGGAGACTGGATTATCATACAGAGAAAATACTTGTTATCTCAATATTTGGAGAAACTATGTCATTATTTTGAGATAATATACTATTTCATTATTTTCAGAAACTAAGTCAGTAGTTTATTATGTCAAAATATTGACGTAGTATCTGAAAATAATGAGATAGTGAAATATTGAGATAGAAACTTAAATATTATTATTATTATATGTGGTGGAAAGGGGCTTCCACAGAAAATATATCAGACATTTATGGAAATAATTTTCAAATAATAATAATAATAATAATAACTAGTTGTATTTATACATGTGTCACCTTTCCTAGACATTTAAGGATGGTTTATTCATTCATTCATTCATTATCTGAAACCGCTTATCCAATTCAGGGTCACGGTGGGTCCAGAGCCTACCTGGAATCATTGGGCGCAAGGCGGGAATACACCCTGGAGGGGGCGCCAGTCCTTCACAGGGCAACACAGACAAACACACATTCACACCTACGGGCACTTTTTGAGTCACCAATCCACCTACCATCGTGTGTTTTTGGACTGTGGGAGGAAACTGGAGCACCCGGAGGAAACCCACACAGACACAGAGAGAACACACCACACTCCTCACAGACAGTCGCCTGTACAATAAAAATACAATAAATACAATAAAAGAAAATGAAACACTGCTTCTATAGCAGTAAATATTCTACAAATTCAGAGTTAAAACAGAAATACAATTCTTACAAATCAGATCAAGATTTCAGCGTTCCTCACTCACTGGAGCGTGTGTGTGTGTGTGTGTGTGTTTGTGTGGTGTTTACCTTCATATACACCCTGTCGCGACTCTGCTGAACTTTTGTTGTCATTGTTGTGTCACATCAGTCATCTCACAGCGTTGTGTCTCATGCAAATCTAATGCACACTTCCTCATATGGAAACAAAAACAGTAGTGTAGTGTACTGTAGTTTAGTTTAGTTAAGTTTATTGTAGTTTAGTTTAGTTTAGTTTAGTTTATTGTAATGTAGTGTAGTGTAGTTTAGTTTAATTTAGTGTAGTGTAGTTTAGTTTAGTGTAGTTTAGTTTACTGTAATTTAGTTAAGTTTAGTTTAGTGTAGTTTAGTTTAGTGTACTTTAGTTTAGTTTATTGTAGTGTAGTGTAGTGTAGTTTAGTTTATTGTAGTGTAGTGTAGTTTAGTTTAGTTTATTGTAGTGTAGTTTAGTGTAGTGTAGTTTAGATTAGTGTAGTGTAGTTTAGTGTAGTGTAGTGTAGTTTATTGTAGTGTAGTTTAGTTTAGTGTAGTTTAGTTTAATGTAGTTTAGTTTAGTGTAGTTTAGATTAGTTTAGTTTATTGTAGTGTAGTATAGTTTAGTATGTTTAAGTTTAGTGCAGTTTAGTTTAGTGTAGTTTAGTTTATTGTAGTGTAGTTTAGTGTAGTTTAGTTTATTGTAGTGTAGTATAGTTTAGTATGTTTAAGTTTAGTGCAGTTTAGTTTAGTGTAGTTTAGTTTATTGTAGTGTAGTTTAGTGTAGTGTAGTTTAGTTTATTGTAGTGTAGTATAGTTTAGTATATTTAAGTGTAGTGTAGTTTAGTTTATTGTAGTGTAGTTTAGTTTAGTTTATTGTAGTGTAGTGTAGTTTAGTTTAGTTTATTGTAGTGTAGTTTAGTGTAGTGTAGTTTAGTTTAGTTTAGTTTATTGTAGTGTAGTGTAGTTTAGTTTAGTTTATTGTAGTGTAGTTTAGTGTAGTGTAGTTTAGTTTAGTTTAGTGTAGTTTAGTTTAGTTTATTGTAGTGTAGTTTAGTGTAGTGTAGTGTAGTTTAGTTTAGTTTATTGTAGTGTAGTTTAGTGTAGTGTAGTTTAGTTTAGTTTAGTGTAGTTTAGTTTAGTTTATTGTAGTGTAGTTTAGTTAAGTTAAGTTAAGTTAAATTTAGTTTAGTTTAGCTTAGTTTATTGTAGTGTAGTTTAGTTTGGTTTAGTTTATTGTAGTGTAGTTTAGTTTATTGTGCTTTAGTGTAGTTTAGTTTAGTTTAGTTTAGTTTAGTTTAGTTTATTGTAGTGTAGTTTAGTTTGGTTTAGTTTATTGTAGTGTAGTTTAGTTTATTGTGCTTTAGTGTAGTTTAGTTTAGTTTAGTTTAGTTTAGTTTATTGTAGTGTAGTGTAGTGTAGTTTAGTTTAGTTTAGTTTATTGTAGTGTAGTTTAGTTTGGTTTAGTTTATTGTAGTGTAGTTTAGTTTATTGTGCTTTAGTGTAGTTTAGGTTAGTTTAGTTTAGTTTAGTTTAGTTTATTGTAGTGTAGTGTAGTGTAGTTTAGTTTAGTTTAGTTTAGTTAATTTAGCTGGATCTTAAGCACACAGGCAATGAGTAACTAATACACTGATGCCACACATCCATGGGTCTGTATTTTTCCATCAAGAGCACATTGTACAAGTGTGGCTCTGGAACTATTAAAAAAATCTGAATCAAACGTAGGTTAAAAACTGATCTGTAAAGACACCAGGAGTATTTTAGCCACTATCCTGTCAACTCTTTTAAGCATGAATTGGTACAGAAGCAAAACTGGTTCTTCTGTGGTGACATTCTGATGTATTAAATGTAAGGAATATCAAAGTGAATATCTGAATGTCATCATTTACTAAAGGCAGACTAAAGTACGTCCTATTTTTCCCGGACACGTCCTCCCTCTCTGGGATGTGAAAAACGCATCAGGACATAAACTCTGAACAATGGTGGCACGGTGGCCTAGTGGTTAGCACGTTCGCCTCTCAGCGCTGGGGTCTTGGGTTCAAGTCCCATGTTCTCCCTGTGTCTGCGTGGGTTTCCTCCAGGATCTCCGGTTTCCTCCCACAGTCCAAAAACATGGAGGGTAGGTGAATTGGCTTCTCTAATAACTATCCTGGTGTGTGAGTGATTGTCTGTTTGTGTGAGTGAGTGTGTGAGCCCAGATATGGATTGGCGCTCTGTCCTGGGTGAAACCCTAGTGCCCGATGCAGTCCTCCAGGTGGACGATCGTTCCTGGTTGAGAGTTCCTGGCGCTTTTGGCTGCCGCTTCTTGCCAGTTTGTGTGTGTGGATTGAGTGTTCTGAGCAGTGTCTATTGTAAAGCGTCCTTGGGTGTCTAGAAAGGCGCTATATAAGTGTAACGGTAGATCGATAGATAGATAGATAATGTCTGGGATTTTACACTTATTTCACGTCAGGTTTTGTTTCTACAGCCCCACCCCCACACTGATGCAATTGGTCGGCTACCTACATCTACAGCCCAAACACACCCCAAGGATAATGTCAATAAACAGCTCAGTTTGACGTTACCTGATTTTCTGTTTTATGGATGTATTTATTATTGTTTTTACATTGACATGAAGATGAAAGATTTGTTTTGTAGAAGGTGGTAAATGTAAAACAAGTTATTTTTTGCCTTTGAATTTATTTTATTTTAAGGTTTAATTTGAAAAGAAAGGAGATGCTTTGTCAGAGTATGATATTAAAGCTATTTATGTCTTGGTGAATGAGTAAACCTTTATGTATTAGTGTTTATTAATATAGTTGCATGATATTATGGATATTTAACTCTCTCCTGTCCACACACTCACACACACACACACACTGCTATGTTCCAACAACTCAGACCTACCTGAAGCTCCCCGGCCACAACATCCTAACCATGATGGATGCCTGTGTGTCCCCAGTGACTTCATTCTTAAAAACCAAAATACTGTATGGTCACCCTACATTTAGGTCAGTGCTGACTGTTTAATGTTGGGGAGGAACTGAGGATTAGAAAAGTCTAAAAAGTGTGTTTCAATCTGAGTTCTATATTTACACTCGTTCCTGTTTGAGAGGACGCTGTGTGTTGATTTAGTGTTGAATGGAGTTCTTTGCTGATTGTAAAGTGTACTTAGGTGTCTAAATGTCGCTATATACGTGTAAATATAAATAAATATACAGCAAAAATAAAAAAAAATTTAAATAGTTTTTTATTAAGGACATTAAAATTTATCTTAGTAATTTATAGAAGTAAAGGCGGCGGAGACGTGTGTTTATGCTCTTAGGGAGATCTGAGATCTCTTTATTGTCACACAGTTCAGTTACATGGTATTTTACTGTCACACTTGTGCAGTCTGTAAGATCCAGTTTCTGTAGAGTCCGTCACAGATGTTCATGTACCATGATAGACCTGCAATATTGTTTCCATTCCCACATGAAAGCACTCCATGCAGCAGATTATTCCAAACCAGGCTTCCACCAGAGTCTCCCTGTGAATGGAATAAAAGGAGGGTGAGGTTCTGGAGCTTTTTTCCTTGTATTTTAAAGTACATATAATTGATATACGAATAAATGTAAACACACATCATTAGCATGAACCCCAGGCCGCTGAACACAAACATGATGACCAGGGAGAGCATGACCTAAGAAAATATGCTGAAACCAGTTTGGTTGTTGTATCGCATGACACTGGACTACAGTAGACTCTCCAAAGCAAAGCTGGTGTGCATCGACAACATCTGTTAAAGAAAGAAATCCTTGATATTTTATTCCGCAATTTTAGTATTTGAAAATAGGTAAAAAATTGCACGCTTACCATTCCCTTGTACTGTCCTCCAGCCATAAATACGCACGTGAATAGGCGGATTCTGATTAAATGCCGGAGCATGGCAGCCCTGGGGCGGCAGATGAATTGTTGGCAGTTGACCACGTTGGCCAGGTTTTAGTCTCAGTAGCATGAGGTCATGTTCTTGTTGATCACAACAAAAGTGTTTATCAGCAATTCTCCACACTTGTGCGTTGTTGCGGTTGGGATGAGCATTCAGAACCGCCCTCAAGAACCTAGCATCATAAACAATGAAGTGAGTTTAGAGCACATCTGGAAAACTGCACAATTCTGTACATTTACTTTGTACAATCAGGACCAAATGCTCCCATGAATTAATTCTTCCTCATCATCATCATCATCAGTGAGGGTCAGGGGCTGGTGTTGGGGATTAGTTCTGGATCAAACCCACCACTCCAACTCATCCCAGAGGAACTCCATCACTCCAGAGAACACAGTTCCACTGTTCCACACACCAGAGGAACCCCATCACTCCAGAGAACACAGTTCCACTGTTCCACACACCAGAGGAACCCCATAAATCCAGAGAACACAGTTCCACTGTTCCACACACCAGAGGAACCCCATCAATCCAGAGAACACAGTTCCACTATTCCACACACCAGAGGAACCCCGTCACTCCAGAGAACACAGTTCCACTGTTCCACACACCAGAGGAACCCCATAACTCCAGAGAACACAGTTCCACTGTTCCACACACCAGAGGAACCCCATCAATCCAGAGAACACAGTTCCACTATTCCACACACCAGAGGAACCCCGTCACTCCAGAGAACACAGTTCCACTGTTCCACACACCAGAGGAACCCCATAACTCCAGAGAACACAGTTCCACTGTTCCACACACCAGAGGAACCCCATAAATCCAGAGAACACAGTTCCACTGTTCCACACACCAGAGGAACCCCATCACTCCAGAGAACACAGTTCCACTGTTCCACACACCAGAGGAACCCCATCACTCCAGAGAACACAGTTCCACTGTTCCACACACCAGAGGAGCTCCATCACTCCAGAGAACACAGTTCCACTGTTCCACACACCAGAGGAACCCCATCACTCCAGAGAACACAGTTCCACTGTTCCACACACCAGAGGAACCCCATAAATCGAGAGAACACAGTTCCACTGTTCCACACACCAGAGGAACCCCATCAATCCAGAGAACACAGTTCCACTATTCCACACACCAGAGGAACCCCGTCACTCCAGAGAACACAGTTCCACTGTTCCACACACCAGAGGAACCCCATAACTCCAGAGAACACAGTTCCACTGTTCCACACACCAGAGGAACCCCATAAATCCAGAGAACACAGTTCCACTGTTCCACACACCAGAGGAACCCCATCACTCCAGAGAACACAGTTCCACTGTTCCACACACCAGAGGAACCCCATCACTCCAGAGAACACAGTTCCACTGTTCCACACACCAGAGGAGCTCCATCACTCCAGAGAACACAGTTCCACTGTTCCACACACCAGAGGAACTCCATCACTCTAGAGAACACAGTTCCACTGTTCCACACACCAGAGGAACCCCGTCACTCCAGAGAACACAGTTCCACTGTTCCACACACCAGAGGAACTCCATCACTCCAGAGAACACAGTTCCACTGTTCCTCACACCAGAGGAACTCCATCACTCCAGAGAACACAGTTCCACTGTTCCTCACACCAGAGGAACTCCATCACTCCAGAGAACACAGTTCCACTCTTCCACACACCAGAGGAACCCCGTCACTCCAGAGAACACAGTTCCACTGTTCCACACACCAGAGGAACTCGATCACTCCAGAGAACACAGTTCCACACACCAGAGGAACTCCATCGCTCCAGAGAACACAGTTCCACTGTTCCACACACCAGAGGAACCCCATCACTCCAGAGAACACAGTTCCACACACCAGAGGTACTCCATCGCTCCAGAGAACACAGTTCCACTGTTCCACACACCAGAGGAACCCCATTACTCCAGAGAACACAGTTCCACAGTTCCACAAACCAGAGGATCCCCATCGCTCCAGAGAACACAGTTCCACACACCAGAGGAACTCCATCGCTCCAGAGAACACAGTTCCACTGTTCCACACACCAGAGGAACACCATCACTCCAGAGAACACAGTTCCACTGTTCCACACATCGGAGGAACTCCATCACTCCAGAGAACACAGTTCCACTGTTCCACACATCGGAGGAACTCCATCACTCCAGAGAACACAGTTCCACTGTTCCACACACCAGAGGAACTCGATCACTCCAGAGAACACAGTTCCACTGTTCCACACACCAGAGGAACACCATCACTCCAGAGAACACAGTTCCACTGTTCCACACACCAGAGGAACCCCATTACTCCAGAGAACACAGTTCCACAGTTCCACAAACCAGAGGATCCCCATCGCTCCAGAGAACACAGTTCCACACACCAGAGGAACTCCATCGCTCCAGAGAACACAGTTCCACTGTTCCACACACCAGAGGAACACCATCACTCCAGAGAACACAGTTCCACTGTTCCACACATCGGAGGAACTCCATCACTCCAGAGAACACAGTTCCACTGTTCCACACACCAGAGGAACTCCATTGCTCCAGAGAACACAGTTCCACTGTTCCACACACCAGAGGAACTCCATCCCTCCAGAGAACACAGTTCCACAGTTCCACACACCAGAGGAACTCCATCGCTCCAGAGAACACAGTTCCACTGTTCCACACACCAGAGGAACTCAATCACTCCAGAGAACACAGTTCCACTGTTCCACACACCAGAGGAACTCCATCGCTCCAGAGAACACAGTTCCACTGTTCCAAACAACAGAGGAACTGCATCGCTCCAGAGAACACAGTTCCACTGTTCCACACACCAGAGGAACTCCATCCCTCCAGAGAACACAGTTCCAGTGTTCCACTCACCAGAGGAACCCCATCACTCCAGAGAACACAGTTCCACAGTTCCACACACCAGAGGAACTCCATCACTCCAGAGAACACAGTTCCACAGTTCCAAACACCAGATGAACTCCATCACTCCAGAGAACACAGTTGAACTACAAGACTGAAAGTAGAAGACACTATGAAATGATGTTCTTACCAGCCATCACAGTGAGCAGCAGTGATGACCCAGTCTGCAGTGATTACAGATGCTCCACAGACCAGACCAATAAGGAAGAAAGGCCTTTGTTTCAAAACCACATGATGCTGACCATGACCTGGAGGTGCATTGCCTCCTAGCTGTGGTTGCTGAGGATCCACGTAAATTCTCTTATCAACGTCCCCCAGTGCTGCACCTGAACAGAGAACCATAGGTAATTAAACTTAATATTTCGATGCTTAAATGACAAATTTATTTTATATATATATTTACATTTATGCATTTGGCAGACGCTTTTATCCAAAGCGACTTACAAAAGAGGATCGAACATTCGAACTACAGCACGATTTATACAAAATACCTTACATTAAGTGCAATATGCAGGAAGTAATAAGTGCATTAAAGAAAGACTTTCAGTGCAAAAGATACTTTCGGAAGAGCTGGGTTTTGAAGGATTTCTTGAATGCGGAGAGGGTTCCTGTTGCTCTGATGGTGCTGGGAAGCTCGTTCCACCAGCGTGGTACCAGAGATGAGACTAGCCTCGACTGACCTGTACGGGGGGTTGGTCGTGTTAGTTGGCGCTCCTTTGAGGAACGGAGAGGGCGGGCGCTAACGTATGGTTTTAAGAGTCTATTGAGGAAGATGGGAGCAGAACCAGTGAATACTCTGAAGGCCATCATTAGTGATTTAAATTTGATGCGAGCAGCTATGGGTAGCCAATGCAGCTCAACTAATAGGGGCATGACATGTGCTCTTTTGGGTTGGTTGAAGACCAGGCGTGCTGCAGCATTCTGGATCATCTGTAGTGGCCTCACAGCACAGGCCGGAAGACCTGTCAGGAGGGCGTTGCAATAGTCTAGACGGGAGATTACTAACGTCTGAACAAGGAGCTGTGTTGTATGTTGAGTTAGGTACGGCCTAATCTTCCTTATGTTGAATAGGGAGAAGCGGCACGATGGAGCTACAGCGGTAACGTGATCTGTGAAGGTCAGCTGGTCATCAACCATGACACCTAGGTTTCTTACAACCTTGGTGAGAGCCACCGATAGGGACCCTAGCTTGATGCTGATGTTGTGGAGAATAGCTGGCTTGGCTGGGAGGACCAGTAGTTATATATATATATATTCGACATCACGTAAAACACATTTTACAGATTCAGCAGAAAAAAAAAATACAAACATTAGCCATGTTCTATAGGATTTAAATATAACTTTGCATTTGTGTCTCTAAAGGTGTATAAAGCTCATTTCAAAAATAAAAAGAGATATGTTTTTTTTGACAGGAATTAAATGAAACAGGTCAGTTTTCGTCAACGTTTTGGAAGTCCGTCCAGGAGTGATCCAAGAACACATTTAGTGTAAAGCCGCGACTCACCTGCCACCAGCCACAGAAAGAGACTCTTCATAAACGTCTTCATTGTGGTGTTCCTCCCCAATGCAGCGAGCCTCATTCTGAGAGCTTTAAAACCCTACTGTCACCTGACAACCTGCCAACCCCCGACCAATCAGATCCTCACACCGGGAAACCAACCGTTCAAGGAGAACGCTTTGAATGAACGTGAAGATAATAAAATCAGTGTGTGATAATCCCGTGTTTCTCGTCCCACACTTGACCCAGCTTCTCTAAGACTCCATTCAGGGTTTAATTAATGAAAGTAAAATGGAAAAACAACTGAAATTTCACTGTAATTGTTGATAAGAGCATGGAAATTCATCCTGAAATCTACAGTATTTATAGCACTGGGAAAAACAGTTCTGGAAACTGTGCTGCTTTAGATTTGTAGACTTGATTATTTTTACGTTGTTTAATATACTTTTAGAATTTCAGAGCGAATGCTTTGATAACAAGTTCATATAAAACACATTTTAATTTGATACATTTTTAATTTCTGTAAAAACAGGATGTTGAAATGAATCTGAAATTGTAAACAACCATCAAAAAAATGTACATCATGTGAATTCAAAGACAATTAAAATGCCTAGAACAATGTTGAATTAATGGTGGTAGTTATACAATGTTATGTATTCACGTTAAATTATGTAGGAATGTAAAATATTTCAGATGTGATATTTTTAGGACACACTCTCTAAATTTTCTCCAGCTTGCAACAAAAATTAAATATATAAAAAAAGGCATTATCACATTTGTTTGAATAAAAATGTGTGCCTCTCCGTTCCTCACACTGTTCTACTGCACAGTAAATTCAGCAGTGTTAGATCAACACTATTAGTGTTAAATTAACACTGTAAACTAATAATTTAACAGTCTCTTTATCACTGGTGAATTTACTGTGTGCCCTTCATGAGTTACATGTGAATGTAATGTTGTAATTTCAAAGCTGGGCATCACGGTAGTGCAGCAGGAAGTGTCTCTGTCACAGCTCCAGGGGCCTGGAGGTTGTGGGTTCAAATCCACTCCGGGTGACTGTCTGTGAGGAGTGTGATGTGTTCTCTCTGTGTCTGCGTGGGTTTCCTCCGGGTGACTGTCTGTGAGGAGTGTGGTGTGTTCTCTCTGTGTCTGCGTGGGTTTCCTCCGGGTGACTGTCTGTGAGGAGTGTGATGTGTTCTCTCTGTGTCTGCGTGGGTTTCCTCCGGGTGACTGTCTGTGAGGAGTGTGATGTGTTCTCTCTGTGTCTGCATGGGTTTCCTCCGGGTGACTGTCTGTGAGGAGTGTGATGTGTTCTCTCTGTGTCTGCGTGGTTTTCCTCCGGGTGACTGTCTGTGAGGAGTGTGGTGTGTTCTCTCTGTGTCTGCGTGGGTTTCCTCCGGGTGACTGTCTGTGAGGAGTGTGGTGTGTTCTCTCTGTGTCTGCGTGGGTTTCTTCCGGGTGACTGTCTGTGAGGAGTGTGGTGTGTTCTCTCTGTGTCTGCGTGGGTTTCCTCCGGGTGACTGTCTGTGAGGAGTGTGATGTGTTCTCTCTGTGTCTGCGTGGGTTTCCTCCGGGTGACTGTCTGTGAGGAGTGTGATGTGTTCTCTCTGTGTCTGCATGGGTTTCCTCCGGGTGCTCCGGTTTCCTCCCACAGTCCAAAAACACACGTTGGTAGGTGGATTGGCGACTCAAAAGTGTCCGTAGGTGTGAGTGTGTGAGTGAATGTGTGAGTGTGTATCGCCCTGTGAAGGACTGGCGCCCCCTCCAGGGTGTGTTCCTGCCTTGCACCCAGTGATTCCAGGTAGACTCTGGACCCACCGCCGCCCTGAACTGGATAAGGGTTACAGATAATGGATGAATGAATGAAGGAATTTCAAAGCTATGTTTATTATACTTGGTATATTTAAAAATACCAGATATTTCTGCATTTTTCAGTTGGTTCTTAAAGCAGTGGGTTCTTGGTGGGAGTTGCTACAATAAAAATGTTTTAAAACTCGACGATTGCTTTTAAACTCTGAGCCTGAAATATTGGCTTCAGTGAATTGTACAAAGTTTTTCTGCTTTGATATTTTCAGTGTTGGCTAAACTACACAAAGATTCATTTTGAGTTAGCTGGCTGCCACAAACATATCTGCAGCTTCTGTCTCTTTACAAATCCAAACATTACCTTTTCCTTTGCAGCACTTAAAGACTGATATTCCTGTTAAATGTAGTCTTACCAATTCTGGCCAAGGTAATGCATCACCTGCTTCAACAAGTAATGCCAAACATGACGGTCCCAGACCAAAAACGTTTCACACACGAGGAAACTGCTTAATATTTTAGTCCATTTCTTTCAGAGACTCTGAAATCATAGGATCCTTAGATGCTGAAAAAGCCATAAATAATGTACAACTGGGCAACTGGTTTTTATTTGTTTTATACAAACTTAGACTTCCCATTGCTGCTCCACATGCATTCAAACAAACTATTAATATCCACTCACTGCATTTCATTTTTTTAACAGCAAATACGGTCCCAGTTTCACTTTTTAGATTGTTTTCAGGTCTATCATCAGTTTTCATGCATTACTTGTAGTTTGGCTAATGATTTCTATGTTTGCCTACTCTCTGTACTAAACCTGAAGAAGTAATCTGAATAAAGAGCACCGTACTGATGCCGTTGACAGACGAGGTTATAATACACAAAATACACAAACCATGCAAATCATCAGACACAGCCTTTTCAATGTTTGATGTTAGAAGAGGGTCTGAGCTCAACAGTCTCCCAAATGCGTATGTAAATGAGTGTGATAAAGGTATTATTCACTTAATAAGTAAAACAGCTTCATCCCAGCCTTACCTTTGCAAGTTAGAGATGATTTGAATACACTGATAACAAACAATGGAACCACAGAAGTAATAGTTTCTGAAGAGTTCGTGGGCTCATGGTTTCAACTGTGAAATGGCCCCTCAGCCTTGAGCAAAAAAATTAAATGTATTTATTATTATTATTATTATTATTATTGAACTTCTTTTCCACAGAAACAGCACTTGAATGGATCGGTTCAACTGAAAAGTATTTTGATGCTTCTTTAGTTTCACTTCAAAAACGCTTCTTGAGTGTTTTTGAAAAGAGTTTACTAAACATTTTAGAAGACATTCTGAGTTCATTCTGTATGAAATTACAGCAGAAAAAAATGTTAAAATCTGCTTTTAAATCCTTATAGACGGTCAGCTTTATTATCATAAAATGGCACATAAACAACTCTTTCAGTCAGAGTTTTAGAATGAACAGGAAAATGATGTACAACTTACAGTAGTCTTAACCTCACAGAAAATAAGTGACATGCTTCATGCACACAATGAAATCTGAGCTCTGCATCTAAGCCATCGTAATAAGTTAAGTACGTACCATTGAAGTATGCATCTTTTACTCATACCTGCCATCTCCCAGTAACTACAGGTGCCTACAAGGGACAACCACTACGTCTTTACCCCTCTCAAAAATCTCTCAACTCAGAATAAATGATGTAACCACATAACATAAAAAATATAAATAAATAAATTAAGATACAATTCCTATATTTACAAATGTCATACAGACATTTGGTGTGAATATGTGATATGTCTAGGGATCTGGGCATAGGAAAAAAGTAATATAAAAACTTTAAAAATTTATTTTAAAAATGTATTTGATTGGTGAATCATTCATTCATTGTCTGTGACCCTTATCCAGTTCAGGGTCGCGGTGGGTCCAGAGCCTACCTGGAATCACTGGGCGCAAGGCAGGAACACACTCTGAAGAGGGCGCCAGTCCTACACAGGGCAACACACACTCACACATTCACTCACACACTCGCACCTACGAACACTTTTGAGTCTCCAATCCACCTACCAACGTGTGTTTTTGGACCATGGGAGGAAACTGGAGCACCCGGAGGAAACCCACGCAGACACAGAGAGAACACACCACACTCCTCACAGACAGTCACCCGGAGGAAACCCACGCAGACACAGAGATAACACACCACACTCCTCACAGACAGTCACCCGGAAGAAACCCACGCAGACACAGGGAGAACACACCACACTCCTCACTGACAGTCACCCTGAGGAAACCCACGCAGACACAGAGATAACACACCACACTCCTCACAGACAGTCACCCGGAGGAAACCCACGCAGACACAGGGAGAACACACCACACTCCTCACAGACAGTCACCCGGAGGAAACCCACGCAGACACAGGGAGAACACAGCACACTCCTCACAGACAGTCACCCGGAGGAAACCCACACAGACACAGAGAGAACACACCACACTCCTCACAGACGGAAACCCACGCAGACACAGAGAGAACACACCACACTCCTCACAGACAGTCACCCGGAGGAAACCCACACAGACACAGGGAGAACACACCACACTCCTCACAGACAGTCACCCGGAGGAAACCCACACAGACACAGGGAGAACACACCACACTCCTCACAGACGGAAACCCACGCAGACACAGAGAGAAGACATCACAGTCCTCACAGACAGTCACCCGGAGCGGGACTCGAACCCACAACCTCTAGGATCCTGAAGCTGTGTGACTGCGACACTACCTGCTGCACCACCGTGCCACCCCCAGGAAAAAACAAACTGATAGAGATAATATGTTTAGGGAATGTGAAGGGAAAATCTCTTTTGTAAGTCGCTTTGGATAAAAGCGTCTGCCAAATGCATAAATGTAAATGTAAATGTAAAATATACATTTTGAAGAGTCATGGGGAAGTACGAGGTGGTCAGTGATACTGTGGGAGAGTAAAAGCAGGTGCAGAGACCATTTGGGCTAAAACAGTCCCTTGCACGGCCAAGCACTATAGGTGCGACGAGGCCAAGATCTTGTACAGGATGCGCAGAGGGCATCTTTTTATATTGTGTGTGTGTGTGTGTGGGGTGTTAATTAACTACCCTGCAAAAATGTGTCCACGGACCAGCCTTGAGAACCCAGCACCAGACATGGGGAGAGAAACTGTGTGCAGCCTGGTTGGTGGTTATCAGGAAACTAGCTAAAAAGCTATGACTATGTTAGTTAGACAGGGTTAATACAAAGTAATGGTCATATGTAAAAGCAGCAGTGAAAGTGGGTGAGAACCAAATGCCTGAGTGAAAAGGTAGGTGTTTAATGTAGTTGTTAAGTTATAAATGCATGCATTGGTTTTTCTGCATTTTTTAAGTATAAAATAGGCCAAATTGAAAAAAGGCAGTTTTGACTCTATTGGATATACAGGTACCCCATAGATTTTAATGAAGGTACTGGGTATTACTGGAAATTATTCAAATTAATAGCGGCATTTCCAAGTGAATGTTTCAGAGTATCTCCACCTAGTAACAAGACCTTTGTTCTATCTGAATTTAACATGAGAAAATCTAGCATCATCCAGTCTTTAATTTCTATTAAACAGTCTGTTATCATTAGGTTTGTCTGATGAATACAGTTGTGTGTCATCAGTGTAGCTGTGGAATGGTGTACCATGCTTCCATCACTGTTCACTGTGGCAGCAGTGCGCAGATCTTCAGATACTGACCTTTCAATGTTAGATGTTAGAAGGAGTTCAACAGTCTCCCAAATGCATATGTAAATGAGTGTGATAAAGATAATATCCACTTAATAAGTAAAACAGCTTCATCCCAGCCTTACCTTTGCAAGTTAGAGATGATTTGAATACACTGAACGATAACGAAACAATGGCCTCACAGAAGTAATGTCATGGTTTCAACTGTGAAATGGCCCCTCGGTCTTCAACTTCTCTTCCACAGGAACAGCACTTGAATGAATCAATGAATTGAAATGTATTTTAGACGCTTCTTTAGCTTTACTCCAAAAACCCAAAGACTGTAACAAACATTTCACAAGACAGAGTTCGTGAATATTCCAGTGTATATTTGTGTGAATATAAATCAGTTTTAATAAATGTTTCTCCCCCTAAAGCACAATGCTGTTCATTGGAGTTTCACTGACTGTTATATTAACTCCTACAATACCACATTTTACAGTGAATTGTACTGGTATTTACAGTGTAACTGTGTTAAGTTACATATTTCTCTCTTTAATCACACAATAAAAAGGCATGCAGGTATTTATAAAAATATATTAATTCATTAATTACACAGAAATGACGACTGCTGCTCTCCTGTCCTTTGGAGGTAAAGATGATTTCTTATGGAAGTGTGGCAGTGAGATGTTGTTACACTTTGCTATTAAGGAATTTTATTTTGAAACCATTAAGGGTTAATCCACTGAGAACAGATGCAATGTATATTATATTATTATATTAGAATTATATATGGGTATAATCATTATAATTATTCATTCATTGTCTGTAACCGTTATCCAGTTCAGAGCGGCGGTGAGTCTGGACCCATCCTGGAATCACTGGGCACAAGGTGGGAACGCACCAGTCCTTCACAGGGCGAGACATACTCCCAGGCTCACTGAATAACAGGCTCTATTAGGAAGAGGACTGTTTTGTGACATTTTGTTTGATTATTAATTTACTTAATATTTATTAATTTAGTTCATTCATTTTAATTATTTTTAAGAACTCTATTTGGGGCGGCACTCTGGTGCAGCAGGTAGTGTCTCTGTTACAGCTCCAGGGTCCTGGAAGTTGTGGGTTCAAGTCCCGCTCCGAGTGACTGTCTGTGAGGAGTGTGGTGTGTTCTCCCTGTGTCTGTGTGGGTTTCCTCCGGGTGACTGTGAGGAGTGTGGTGTGTTCTCTCTGTGTCTGCGTGGGTTTCCTTCGGGTGACTGTCTGTGAAGAGTGTGGTGTGTTCTCCCTGCGTCTGCGTGGGTTTCGTCCGGGTGACTGTCTGTGAGGAGTGTGGTGTGTTCTCCCTGTGTCTGCGTGGGTTTCCTCCGGGTGACTTTCTGTGAGAAGTGAGGTGTGTTCTCCCTGTGTCTGCATGGGTTTCCTCCGGGTGACTGTGAGGAGTGTGGTGTGTTCTCTCTGTGTCTGCGTGGGTTTCCTCCGGGTGACTGTCTGTGAAGAGTGTGGTGTGTTCTCCCTGCGTCTGCGTGGGTTTCCTCCGGGTGAGTGTCTGTGAGGAGTGTGGTGTGTCCTCCCTGTGTCTGTGTGGGTTTCCTCCAGGTGATTGTTTGTGAAGAGTGTGGTGTGTTCTCACTGTGTCTGTGTGGGTTTCCTCCAGGTGATTGTTTGTGAAGAGTGTGGTGTGTTCTCACTGTGTCTGTGTGGGTTTCCTCCGGGTGCTCCGGTTTCCTCCCACGCTCCAAAAACAGACGTTGGTAGGTTGACTGGAGACTCAAAAGTGTTCATAGGTGTGAGTGTGTGAGTGAATGTGTGAGTGAATGTGTGAGTGTGTGTCGCCCTGTGAAGGACTGGCGCCTCTCCCGGGTGTATTCCCGCCTTGCGCCCAGTGATTCCAGGTAGGCTCCGGACCCACCGCCACCCTGAACTGGATAAGGGTTACAGAAAATGAATGAATGAATGAATTTTTATTTAATGTTCAGTCAGGTCATGATTATTTCAGCCTCTTTTATATATTATGCATACTTTATGTGTTTTCAAGAGCAGGATTGCATACAGACAAATATTTTGAGACATTTTGATGAATCCAATATTTACAAACAATGAATCAGGCCCAGTGTGTATATGTTTATAAATTTTAATGGTGTGTTTAAATGTGTAAAATTTTATGTGACGTACTTAAAATGTTAATTCAGCATCAGTGAGGGAACATTAGGGTCCTAATGAAGATGAATGCATCATTTAGAGCGATGGTAGAGTCACACACTGAGTTCTCTGAATGTGTGCTGGGATGTGCCTGAAGCTGATTGGTTGTTAGAAGATGAGCAGATAGTGGGAGCATAAGAATAACGTGGATCAGGGCTGGAGTGGTCAGGAAGACTACAGTGAAGATGCTGCAGGGTGCTTTATTTCTCCTGGCTGTTGCAGGTGAGGTACATTCATTATCAAGATGTTAAATATCTATTACATTTTAGACATTTTTCTAATTTAGAGAATAATATTAAAACAGGCAAAATAACGTAGATAGTTTTATTAGAACTAAGTGCAAGATTCACTTCATTTTTCATTATTTTGCACTTTTCTATGGTGTATTGTACAGAGCTGAAATACAAAAATACATTGTCAAATATCACTTCATATCAGTTCATAATTAACATTGTAGTGTATGTTGTGTATACACTGTAATATATATAAATATATATAATATATATATTTATATATTGTGTTTGTAGCGTTTGACCTTATTCAAACTCTTCTGATTACTGATGTTTTGACTAATGATAATAATTGTTATTGTTATGATTGACTTAAATGACAAAAACATTAACAAGTAGTTAGAGAGTGAATACTGTCATCGCTACGTGAGTTCTTCAGGATTTTCAGACTTTTAATGAACAGACTCCATCCATCCATCCATCCATTATCTGTAACCGCTTATCCAATTTAGGGTCGCGGGGGGTCCAGAGCCTACCTGGAATCATCGGGCGCAAGGCGGGAATACACCCTGGAGGGGACGCCAGTCCTTCACAGGGCAACACAGACTCCACACACTGTTATTTCAAATAATGGAAATATTTTATTAAAAGAAAAGAGACTATTTACTAGACATAGCACGATCTTAGGAATTCTCACTAGATCAACGCAGGTCAAACTGGTTCGAATTTAAAGATAGGCTAGGCGATATTACTTGACTACTGTGTTGCTAAATGAGATTTAATTAATGTATAAATTTACTCACTTCTGAAAAGTGAGTAAATTTTGCTTGCTTACTCTTTTTGCCTTTTATCACTGAGCCATCGGGTCCCGCAGTTTCAATCTCCGATCTCCGGGTTTTTGCTTCTTATCCTCCCCGTGTCATTGAGAGTAGGCTCGCTGGAAAGGGGATTCCTTTCAGGGTGAGTCAGACACTCTTGGCCTTAGACGGTGTGACGTCAGTCGGGGGATTCCCTTCACGGAGAACTGCTGGCCTGGCTGGATTGTCCCCTGAGTGAGGGGGGCGTCTCAGAGTCGTTCGCTCGTTACTCGAGTCTCCAGAAGCGATGCCCTCAGAAGTCAGCGTATAACGCTAACGTATCCGCTATCAACTAATCTCAGGGGTGATATCTTATTCTGGCCAAAATAAGTTTTACCTGCTTTGATCAGTCGTGAGATTAAACTTAGATTGGGCGATAAAACATAAACACAATTTAAAAAAAAGATTACTTAGAGTTACTCGACGTTACGCTGTAGTTTCTGTATCACACTGCTAACTAGCACAAGGTGTCCCTTGGAGCTGAGTGCGGTCCTTCTTAGAGTCTTTGAGTCGTTTCGTTGGCATAAGGAAGAATGAAGAGCGTCACACTTGAAGAGTGAGCGCAACGTGAGAAGGTCGCTGGAGAGCGGAAGAAGAGCTCTGGGAAGAGCGAAGAGTGGGAAGAGCGGAAGCGAGAAGGCGAAGAGCGGAAGCTAGAAGAGCGCAACGTGAGTCGGGCACTCTCTTTTCAGATGTGGCGCGGTCACGCCCATTTGGGAGGTATCCTTCCTTTGATTGGATCCTGGGTCTGAGGCTCACGTGACTTGTTTCACGTTTCAGAGAGTGAAAACAGATTCACGTATACACAAAAATTACTTATACATAATTGTGGTATAGCACAATGAGTGTCCTGGATTATTAATATCACACATCTACGTATATATATCTTGGGTATTTTACGATTACATCCCACTACACTATTATGCTAGAAGTTAGAAATTAATTCGTTTTCCTAATCAGGGACAGAAACTTTCCTTCATGATTGAAACAGTAATACACATCACTTCATTAGTTGGTAGATATTCACCTGAGGACAACAGAGAGTGACATCCATACATATTGCATAAACATATTTATTAACATTCGATTAAGTCCTTTATGTATTTAGATGGCCGCAGGGCGAAACATGATTTCGCAACTGTCCACTTGGGGTCGCTGTTGGTCCATGCTGTTCGTCCTGTGCGGATGGGTTTTCAGGAGTTCAGTGCGAGGTCAATCCTGTTGGCCATCTGTGTGATCTTGCATATGATAAAGTTTCCCACCTTGAGCTGAGAGCCATAAACTAGGTTCATTAATTCTGGTCTTCACCACTTTGTTTGACCTTCTTTTTGCCTAAGAGCATCATAAACTGGCTTGTTATCTTTCATTCATGGACCAGAGGCGGGGGGTCATGGACAGGCGTCCTTTGATGCAGACCTTAGGTGTGTGCGTGAGGGGTGTGTGTGTGGGGGGGAGTGCAGAGTCTTTGCACACACGCAGTCTGTGGAATGTAGGGTTCTGTCCCAAGAAATCCTTATTCAGAGAGAGAGTCTTTTCATTCAGAACTTTTCATTTCTTTATTCGATCCATACTCCACTACATTCCCCCCTTTTTTAAATTTTATGGTCCGGCAGGGAGCATGGAGCTGAAAAGAACTTTTGCTGTGGAGGAAGGTGAGATCAGCAAGCATATTCAAACACATTTCCAGAGCTGATGTCTTCCTATCAGTGTATGGGTGCATATGGAGTGTTGATGTTTGCATGCTGAAGGGATTCTAATTACTTAGGGGTAGGTCTTGTTCAAACGCAACCTCGAGAGCTGGTTCTTCGACATGGCCTTCGGCGTCATATCTAAAACTTGGGGGTTCACCTCTCTGGGCTCTCTTATGTCTAACGAATTTGACCATTTTATTAGACCAAGTTTCTAACCTGCTCTGTAGGGCTCGAGTGCGTTTGAAATAGAACCAAGCTATACCAAAGGTCAAAAGATATCCTAATCCTACCAGTGTAACTAGTAAGGTGTCTGGAGTGGACCATGCATAGGTGACAGGCTGAACTGGCCATAGGGGTTGAGACGACAGCTCTCTAAGAGTGTTATCAATAGGGGTTAGATCAATGACTTGGGTTCCCTCATATTCTAGGCGAGTTAGTGTTTTAGTATCTATCTCGATGGTGTGTTTGGAGAAGAACTTTGAGATTTCTATGTCGCTTTTCATTTCTTTATTCGATCCATACTCCACTACAACATGAGTAAATTAATTAATAAATTAATGAGTAAGCCCTGTGAAGGACTGGTGTCCCCTCCAGGGTGTATTCCCCGCCTTGCGCTCAATGATTCCAGGTAGGCTCTGGACCCACCGCGACCCTGAATTGGATAAGGGTTACAGACAATGAATGAATGAATTAATTAATGAGTAAACTCAAGGTAGGGTTATACCCCTCTGGCCCACACTGACGTTAAGAATAAGGACGTCATGTTCATTTGCAGCTGCTCTAGAGCATCTCATTTTCTTAAGTCCGTTTAAAGTTATGTAAAAGTGTTCCCTTTCATTTCTGTCCCTGTGGTTAATGTGATAGTGTTTAAGGTTCATGAGAATGTCCTCTGTATCAGGTGGTGTCCTGGGGGCCCCTATGAAGAGGACAGAGAGTAAACCCACTGAGGGTTTACACCACGTGCTGCTGGCTCTTCCAGGTGATGATCACGGACACTGTGGAGGAGCTCTGATCAGCTCTGAATGGATCCTCACTTCTGCTCTTTGCAATTCAACGTAAGTGACTGTGGCAACTTCAGTATCCATGCTCTCTGACCATAAGTGTGTGCTTCCACAACTGCTGTAGTGACAGTGTATTTTAAAGTCATTTTGCACTTATTAAAACATCACTGGGTGGAGCAACAGGTAGGTGTCGCAATTACACAGCTCCAGGGTCCTAGAGGTTGTGGGTTCAAGTCCCGCTCCGGGTGACTGCCTGTGAGGAGTGTGTTGTATTCTCTCAGTGTCTGCGTGGGTTTCCTCCGGGTGACTGTCTGTGAGGAGTGTGGTGTGTTCTCCCTGTGTCTCTGTGGGTTTCCTCCGGGTGACTGTGAGGAATGTGGTGTGTTCTCTCTGTGTCTGCGTGGGTTTCCTCCGGGTGACTGTCTGTGAGGAGTGTGGTGTGTTCTCTCTGTGTCTGCGTGGGTTTCCTCCGGGTCACTGTCTGTGAGGAGTGTGTTTGTGTTCTCCCTGTGTCTGCGTGGGTTTACTCCAGGTGACTGTCTGTGAGGAGTGTGGTGTGTTCTCTCTGTGTCTGTGTGGGTTTCCACTGGGTGACTGTCTGTGAGGAGTGTGGTGTGTTTTCTCTGTGTCTGCATGGGTTTCCTCCGGGTGACTGTCTGTGAGGAGTGTGGTGTGTTCTCTCTGTGTCTGCGTGGGTTTCCTCCAGGTGACTGTCTGTGAGGAGTGTGGTGTGTTCTCCCTGTGTCCTTGTGGGTTTCCTCCGGGTGACTGTCAGTGAGGAGTGTGGTGTGTTCTCTCTGTGTCCGTGTGGGTTTCTTCCAGATGACTGTCTGTGAGGAGTGTGGTGTGTTCTCTCTGTGTCCGTGTGGGTTTCCTCCAGGTGACTGTCTGTGAGGAGTGTGGTGTGTTCTCCCTGTGTCTGTGTGGGTTTCCTCCAGGTGTCTGTCTGTGAGGAGTGTGGTGTGTTCTCCCCGTGTCTGTGTGGGTTTACTCCAAAAACACACATTGGTAGGTGCATTGTCCTGGGGTTGTGGGTTCGATCTCCACCTCGGGTCACTGTCTGTGAGGACTTTTGTGGGTTCTCCCTGTGTGTGCGTGAATGACTGATTGAATGAACACATGAATAATCGGTTAAAAACTGAGACTAAAGCATCAATAAGTGAAAACAGATGTGAGCTTACAGCCACATCAACTTCGTGGTTGTAATGTTATGACTGATCGGCATTTACAGTGTGTAATGGAGTATGAGATTTGTGGTGATGTGTTTTTCATTATCACTTTCTCTTCTCCTCAGGAACATAGAGGTAATTTTGGGCCACCATCCGAACCTGAGAGGAGAGAGGAGGAAGATTTTAGAAAAAAAGATTTTCAGTGATGGCAAAATCGTCCACAACCTCATGCTCCTGAAGGTGGAGAAAAAATCAGAGGGCAAGTTCACCACTGTCCCACTGCCTCCAGAGAAGAGCTGCAAAGCCCCTGCCGCTGCATCAGTGATCAGGTTCTTTGGGTGGATTAATGGAAAATATGATTTTGCTAAAGGTCAGTTTGTGGCAGTGTCAGCTGCAGTGCCAGTGATTAGGAGCAGATAGCAGTCACTGTAATTTGCTAGTAGTTAAAAAAATATTGGGGGAAAGTTTATACTTATAGCTCCTCATCAGTCCTCGTCTCTGAGAAACTGTTCAGTTTTATTGTGCCACAGGGTGAGTATCACATTTCCAGATTACAAACACACTCTGTGATTTTGCAGACACATCTACGGCAGAGAAGCTACAGACAGGAGAGCTCTCCATCTCCAAGTGTACGCCCATTCCTGAAAGAGAAAAACAGCCATTACCAGTGGAGCTGCGACACGATAAACACAAACTCCTGTGTGCTCAACACCCTCCTGGTGTGGATGACTGTGAGGTTCGCCTGCCCTTTTTCTCAGAAATCACATTGTCACATAAACAATGAAGGAATAAGCCTAACAAAGCATCTTTTATTCTCTCCCCTTTAGCTCTTCGCTGGAACATCTATGCTTCACAGCGGAGTCCTGTATGGGGTCCTGGTAAACTACGACTTAAACTGTAAGAAACAAGTGGAATTCATGGACATCTGTGGTTACAGAGATTGGATTAAAACTGATCCTCAGTGTAAGAGTGGTGTGAGCTGGAGTTAAAATAAAGAGGTCTCAGATCTCCCTAAGAGCATCAACACACTGTTGTCCTGTCTCTTCATTCTCAGGTTTAAAAATCTAGAAAATGGAATTCCACATATTACTATTCACTGTCAGAAAAGCTGTACCCTCAAGGAAACATATGCTGTACCTTTAATTAGGGAACATAACAGAGATATAACACTGTGTAAATGTTGCTGAGTTCAGAGGCGTCCTGCTGAGCTTATGAACAGCGAAACAACGTAACCAACACAGAGCTGCGACTTTGACCAATGTGAACGATGTCACTCCAAACACAGCCCCAGAAATACACACAAACGGAGCATGTTCCTGTTTTATTTCCTATTATTTATTTATATGAAACAGTGTAAATGACCCCGTCCAGCTCCACTGGGGGATAACGCTGTGTGTGAAGCTCTGAGCTCTTTCCTGAACTGACCCTCCACACGCCCACGGATCACATCACGGTTCACACTGAAGAACCTACTCTTCTTTGGTACCAGCTGGGAACAGACTTTTCTGGTTCCTGAACCGGTTTATGTCGCTGGAAATGTGCCCAATGGTTCCAAATTTAGTTCAGGAACTGGAACTCCGGTTCCTCGTTGGTGGAAAAGCACTAATAGCAGAAAAGTTTGTTTATAGAGTTTAAAGAGTTTATAGATCAGTCCAAAAAGGACATATCTCAGTGCAATATACATCATTTACCATCTAAAATAAACATGTGACCTATGAGCCCTCAGACGGCACTGCATGAGAAACTTTCATTTTACTGTGATAAACTGTCGCTGAACATTTATCAAAAAATAATAATTCTAAACATGTTTATATTTACAAAACTCAAGTTTTACAGTCATTGGAAGTCACTTCTTTGAGATTTTGTTGTTAAATAAATCCTAGAGAATTAGCACATCACAAATGGAATTATGAAAAAGTTACATTTGGGAGATGAACCACATCCAAACTCCTCTCTACCATTACAACCCCTGTAAAACCCCTCCTCCCTCCTCACCTCCTCATGATGAAATTCACAACCCACCACCACCTCAACTCCTCCTTTTCCAACATTGACTCTAGCTGCGTTCCAAAGCCTAGGCTGCAGCCGAGGTAGGGCTGTCCTATGAAGACTTCTTCTTAGGAACCTAGGTCACACAAATGGAGCAGTCTACGGAGGCTGAGTTAAAATAGGCTGCATATGATTATTAATATTATCCTGCAAGAGAATACTATGATAATGTAAAAACTGTGCTTGTGTAACCATGTTTTCATTCTTTATACTTTCTACTAAGACTAGAGATTCATGAACCAAATCAACAGAATAACAAGAAATAAACATTCGATGAAGTTTCACAAAATATTTTTTAAACAAATTCGATGACACATTTATTGAGCTTCAGAGAAAATTAGAGGGAACAACATTAACGGAGAACACACAAGTTCCTCTGGGATGAGTTGGAGTGGTGAGTTTGATCCAGAACTAATCCCCAACACCAGTCCCTTACCCAACAAGAATAATTTTATTTATTTATTAGATACATGACATACATATATCTCTTAACACTTATGGCCCAAAGGGTGAAAGCTAAAATTATTTCTAATAAACATTTATCAACCAAATAAATAAAAGTAAATAAATAAAGTTCCAACTCAGATTACACACATTTGAATATTTTTATCAGACACAGAGATAAAAGGCAAGACTCTTATTATGACGTTCATTTTAGAAAGAGTAAATTTCATTCTTCTGAAGGGTTTCTCAGTTAGCCAGATAACTTTAAGGCAACGTCTACGATTGTGAGGAACTTCTGTTCTCTCTGGTTTGTTTATATTCAGAAGCTCTGCATCTTTTAAGGTGGAACGGTGTGTTTGAGGAGAATAACGACTGTTGTTTGTACGCGGCTGAAGTGTAACTGTAAGTGTTTATTCACTGTTTGAATTCCCACAGAAACTCATGTGTAACTCGAGTTGTTTAGTTTTGTAGCACTGTCGCTAATGCAGTTAGCCGTCTCCTGAGTTTGGAGACATTTCCACCTTAAGTGATGTAACTGAAACAGCACAAATAAGTCAGTGTTACCCCCCTATGGAGCAGGAATAGAGCAACATCCTCACTTTGTTTTTTTACCCATTTACAGACACTGGGGCTTCGTAAACACATTAGAGCTGTTTCCAGAGCAAACCGACTGCAGAGCAGCACATGGAGAGGAGACATTTTAATTTTTAAAATGTTTTTGATTTAAATCACGAACTTCACCTTTAAATATCTTATGTATTTTGTTTTTTCCCTTTATATTTCACCACCGAGCTGGATTAAAGGCAAAGTGTCAGCTGGTATTTTGTCCAGCTCTGAATGGTCCGCCCCAGTTTTACAGAACAACTCCATGGTCATGGACCTCTAGTGATCGGAGTGGAGTTTGTCAGTGAGTGTGTGAGTGACTGTGAATGTGTGAGTGACTGTGTGTGTGTGTGAGTGACTGTGAATGTGTGAGTGACTGTGTGTGTGTGTGTGTGAGTGACTGTGTGTGTGTGTGTGAGTGACTGGGTGAGTGTGTGAGTGACAATAATTAAATAAGTAAAATGAGACTAAAACTAATAAATCAAAAGTCTAAGACTAAAAAACTGAGACTAAAGCTTGAATTGAACTAAAACTGAAATCACCTTTGGTGTGAGAGTGTATGAAGGTGTGAATGTGAAATCCCAGGAGCACTGATGCACTCACAGTTGGTATGACTTCACTGTGCAGTGGAGAGTCACTCAAAAATAACGAGGACAGATTAGATGCAGGAATGTTTATTGAGGCATAAATCACCAAAGAACAGAAGGGAGCGAGTGAAAGTTGTAGCTCAGGTGAAAGACGTCTCATCACTGGATTATTGTCCACTACTTCACTATTTCTTTTTCTCAATTACACACTCTCCATGAGGCTTCTGCGTTATCTGCGTGGAGATAAAAACACAGCAGCAGTGGAGTCAGCCATTTAACTGTTTTGATAAACTGAAATTTGTTTAAATAGTTCATATATTGAATATATATTTGGGGGTTCAGTGCTTTGCTCAAGGGCACTTCAGTTGTGGATGTTCCCACCGGTCCCTGGGGATCGAACCAGCAACCTTCCGGTACCAAGGCCGGTCTCTAACCATTAGGCCAAGGCTGCTCCATATATATAAACAAAACATATATAACAGAAATAATAAAACCGGTCTAATGGCCAGTCTTCAGAAAATATGTGACCACGCCGTCCACAGAGAATTTTTCTGGGTATTTTCTGCTAATATTTGTGCATAATTTAACTTATTTATTCTTTGACCCCAAAACATTAAACTCAGAGAGAGATCGGTGCAGAGGAGTGTATCCTGAAGAGCATGTGTCTCACTCACCACAGCAAAACATGGCAGAACATCATTTCTGATCAATTATTTTTAATTTTATTATTATTATTAGAAAGGCAGTGAGAAACCCTCTTTGTGATAAAAGCAGTTGTAGTGTGATATGATGGATGTGTATTAATTTCTAATAAGAAAGTTGACTTTCTGAGATTTAATTTGGTTTCAGAGACTTCTCCAAGCCACACCAGGCCCAGATGGGAATTTCAGATATGGTTTTTCTGAATGATATTACTTTGTGTAACATATAATCTTTTATATTGCAAAGGTATGATTCAGAATCCTGGGACATTCATTCAAAAAGGGATGGTCTTCAAGCCTTTGTCTTGTCAAGGGTCATATATTTTATGTGATGTCACTACCAAGGTACAGGAAACAGCCAATCAGGAGCAAAAGAGGCTCCAATCAAGTCTTCAAGGAGGGTTTTCTAAATTCTGGTTAAAAAGCCCAGTGGCGCCAAATGAAAAAGGCTTCAGAGACTTTTGGCTTCCTCTTTTCACACACCTTCGCTTCACTTCACACTTTTTCTCTTTTAGCCCTTTTCAAGGCTAAAGAAGAGAAATGACTCTGCAGGCTCCTCTGCAGGCGTTAGATTCTCATGACTTTCTTAAACAGTCTTGGGCCCCTCCAGCAGGGTCCAGACAGAACAGAAGTTTTATTTAAATTTTATATCTAGTAGAAACTATAGTTCTAGAAAGGACTGTAGTTTAACTCCAGCAAAATTCAGTGCCACCCAAAGCATTGGAGGAGACCTCAGACTTCTGACCCTCAGAGTGATGACAAAGCTTCTGGACCAGCGATGGACAAGACGGTCACATGTACCCTCAGAATGACCTTCTGAGATGAGGCCCAGGAGAGACCTGCATGGACGTGTCTCTCACAAGGCGCCTCTTCAGAACGCCACCAGCTCCGACGGAGGGGTCGCCGTGTCTGAGAAGGGGGAGAAAAGGGACGCAGCTGCAGCCTACAAGGCCAGCGTCTGCAGCTCTCCAGGAAGCTGCGCCTGAAAGCACCACGCGTTAGCGACATGCTCCCAGTCCATCTCCCGGGATACGTAAGGTCACGTGGTTTCATTTCTTCATTGCTCAGGAGTGGTGCTGAATGCTTGCTGGATAAACATAGCCTTTCTAGAGTTTAGGGTAATTATCATAGAGAAGTTCCCTCATATATTAATCTCCCTGTTCCCTCATGTATCGCTGTAATCCATTTCATTATATGAATGTATAATCAATATTCATTATTTGATATTATTATTAATAAACCAGCTGTGTGATAAAACCAGTCCTTGGTTATTTGTTTGTGTGTGTGCACTTTTCTTGTACAGAATTATTACTTCTAGTTCAGAGTCAAGAACCTACGGCGGGTCAATGATCATAATTCATTAATAATAATTAATTCTAGCTAATTCTGCTGTATAATATGTGAAGTCATCTAACATAATGACCTACTTGTCCAAGCTAAAACTGGACCGGTAAAGACACTACATAGTATTTAATCACTCCTTAGCTAAATGAATTAAATAATTAATTATTAATCAAATAAAAATTAATTATCATTGACTTCACTATGTAGTGCTTATGCCACCGCAACGTGTGCATACTACTTCCACTGCACAGTGATGATTTTTTTAAAATCTGACTGACAAATTATTCACAAACAAATAAACTGCAGTAGAGGATTCTGACTAAAGCACTTTACCTCAAAACTGTCTGAGGTGTAGCGGATGTGCATGGGCAGGACTTTACAGGGGTTCAATACAGGATTCCACTCGGCACAGTCTGAAGAATTGAGACTTTTGATCTCCTCGATCATTTTCAGTTTTTCCCGAACTTCAATTTTGAGACCTTTCTTCTCTAAGTCATGTTTGATATCCTTCTCGTCCTCCAGGAAGTTGGCCTTAATTGCGGTTAACGTCAGATGGTCCGGAGTGTTCTGTGAGACATCACTGAGTTTACCAAACTCACACTTGAGCACTTTGGAGTCAGTACCTGACAGGAGAGATTAAAAATGGAAAATTAGTTGAACTAAATTGTCCTGCAAGGCAAAATATAGGCCAAAATGTAACTTGATCTTTTTATAAAACTCTGGGCCTTGCAGGAGACGATAGGAATAGACTGCAACAGCTGAGCATCACTGATATATTACACAAAGCAGCCAGGAGCACTGTAAAGCTCATAAAGAAGCGTGGTCTGCTTTATTCAGAGATAATAATAAAAAATAATAAATAAAACTATTATTTTAAGTAGGAAATTTAATCAGCTCTTCTTACCATTCAGCAGGAAAATGTCATCATCTGGTTTTTTTAACTCTTTCAGTTCTGTATTCTCTTTTCCCACGAACAGAGCAAAGTGAATAAAGTTTAACGCTGCACTGCTTTTGCTAAAATACTGAAAAGCAATGATGTCCCCAAAACTAAACTGGGAAAAAAGAAAATAATTTCAGGCAATTACCAGAATACATCTCTTTAGTGTGCAGTTTAAAATAAAAAAATAAATGAATAAATAAATGAATCAAATAATTTTACTTGTGAAATCGGGCTGTGGCCTTGGGCTGCCGACGCCGCCTGCCGAGAGAAAGATAAAAACAACACAGTAAAAAACCCTCAAAACTAACGGACATACTTAAACAAACCAGATAAATACATAAATATGTAACGGAAAAGAAACAGAAATGTCTCAATGTCTAGGACAGTGGAGGGATAGCACTCCGCTTTTGTCAAACTGAAGTGTTTCTGATCAATATTATTATTATTTTAGTATTTATTTATGAATGTATAATTTTCTAATGAACTGCACTGATCTTTTATTAGGACCAGGTCACAACTGGGAAAACATTTAAAAATATTTACCTCTGTCAGGTCAAAATATACCAGATGGAGAATAGCAATGGCCACTGACAACTTCATCATCTTCATCCTCATCCTCATCCCACTGCAGCAGGTCTCAAAGATCTACCAAAGGAGACCGGAGTTAGAAACCTCTGCTCTGCTCTGTGTAAGTTTAATTAACCGTTATCATTAAAAAGAGAAAGGTAACATATTATAACACCGTGTAACTGCTCCAAAGGGATCAGTACATTGTACTGAGCTGTTCCTGTGTGCACAGAATTTATGCATCGAGAGCAACAAGAGAGAAGCTGGGACTATCATCTGATTTACAACGTAACTCCCATTATATACTGTGTGTGTATTTACACTGAGGGATGACTGGATTAGGAACACCTACCTTGTTTCTACACTCACTGTCCATTCTCTCAGCTCCACTGACCACACGAGCGCTTTGTACTTCTACAGTTACAGAATGTAGTCCACCTGTTGCTCTGCATACTTTATCACCCCCACTTCCCCCCTGTTCTTCAGCGCTCAGGGCCCCCACAGAGCAGGTGTGATGTGGTGGTGGATCATTCTCAGCGCTGCAGTGACACTGACGTGGTGGTGGTGTGTTAGTGTGTGTTGTGCTGGTGTAGAGTGGATCAGACACAGCAGTGCTGCTGGAGTTTTTAAACCCCTCAGTGTCTGGACTGAGAACAGTCCACCGACCAAAAACATCCAACCGACAGCGTCCTGTGTCACTGATGAAGGACTAGAGGACGGGCGACACACACTGTGCAGCGACAGATGAGCTACTGTCTCTGACTCTACATCTACAAGGTGGACCAACGAGGGAGGAGTGTCTCACAGAGTGGACAGAGAGTGGACACAGGGTTTAAAAACTCCAGCAGCACTGCTGTGTCTGATCCACTCTACCCCAGCACAACACACACTCACACACCACCACCACGTCAGTGGGTGCTGTGTAGAACCATCAACAGCACAGTCTCCATCAGTCTGAAGAACCCTTTAATGCAAGGAACCCTTTAATTATGAAAAGGTTTCTTTGAGTTCTCAGGGTTGTATATAGGACCATTTTCTTTACTAAAGAACCCTTGTAGAACCTTCATTTTTAAGTGTGTGTGTATAAGTGTGAAATGGAAATCAAATGTTAGACTCAAAGCCCCAGTTGTTTGTCTCTTGTTGCTCTCTGTACATGAATCTTAGTACAAGCAGGAACTGCTCAGTAATATGTACTGCTCCGTATGGAGAAGTTACACTGTAAGAAAAGGGAATTAAACTCTAAAACGTGGGCTGTGTTATATATTATTTACTTGTTATATGTTTTTACAGTTAGTCTGTCACAGAAATTCCAAAATAACAATAAACAATGCAAAAACACAAGATTCAAAATACATCATGATATACTTATTAAGAAAGATGTGTGAAACGTTTCTGATGTTATTTTCTAAGACTCAGTGCAGTGAGAAGTGAAAGTGTGCACCTACCTGATGGAGTCTGATGATGCTGGTGCAGGCTGGTGGTCACTGAAGGGTGGAATATATTCTCCAGAAGCACAGCCTTAAGCAGAACCCTCATTTGCCTAAAGTTGCAGACTCTGAACAGCTCTGTCCGCTCCTGCCACGTCAGTCCCTCTCTCGTCTGATTGGAGACGGTTCCTTCCATCACAGATCTCACTGAGAGATTAATGGATTCAAAGCAGATTTAACTGAACCTCCATTTTATGACAGGTGAGAGTCATAACCCGTCTCTCACTGTAAACACCAGCTTTCACTGAGCTGGAGATTTGAATCATTATCTTTTGCATTGTTAAACTTTGGTGTGTAATTTTACATCCTCCATCACCTTCTGCGGCTGTAAGTTTGAACCCGTGCAGCAGATGTTTCTGCTCCTTCCTCTAAACACAAGTGAACGCTGTAAACACTCATCATTCAGTAAAGAACTCACATTCATCTCCTCTTCCATTAAAGATCCATTACACATCCCAGAGCCCACTGTTCTCTCACCAGGACGAGTTACAGGAGTTACTCCACACTGCACTGAACCCCTCACCACACTGAACCCCTCACTGCACTGAACCCCACACTGCACTGAACCTCTCACCACATTGAACCCCTCACTGCACTGAACCTCTCACCACACTGAACCCCACACTGCACTGAACCTCTCACCACACCGAACCCCTCACTGCACTCAACCTCTCACTGCATTGAACCACACACTGCACTGAACCTCTCACCACACTGAACCCCTCACTGCACTGAACCTCTCACCACACTGAACCCCTCACTGCACTGAACCCCTCACCACACTGAACCCCTCACTGCACTGAACCCCACACTGCACTGAACCTCTCACCACACTGAACCCCTCACTGCACTGAACCTCACACTGCACTGAACCCCTCACTGCACAGAACCCCTCACTGCACTGAACCCCACACCGCACTGAACCCCACACCGCACTGAACTCCACACCGCACTGAACCCCTCACTGCACTGAACCCCACACTGCACTGAACCTCTCACCACACTGAACCCCTCACTGCACTGAACCTCTCACCACACTGAACCCCTCACTGCACTGAACCCCACACTGCACTGAACTCCACACGGCACTGAACCCCTCACCACACTGAACCCCTCACCACACTGAACCCCTCACTGCACTGAACCCCACACTGCACTGAACCCCTCACCACACTGAACCCCTCACTGCACTGAACCTCTCACCAAACTGAACCCCTCACTGCACTGAACCCCACACTGCACTGAACCCCTCAATGCACTGAACCCCACACCGCACTGAACCCCACACTGCACTGAACTCCACACTACACTGAACCCCTCACTGCACTGAACTGCTCACTGCACTGACCCCTCAATGCACTGAACTCCCTCACTGCACTGAACCCCACACTGCACTGAACCCCACACTGCACTGAACCCCTCACTGCACTGAATCCCACACTGCACTGAACTCCACACCGCACTGAACCCCTCACCGCACTGAACCTCTCACCGCACTGAACTCCACACTGCACTGAACCTCTCACTGCACTGAACCCCTCACCGCACTGAACCTCTCACCGCACTGAACTCCACACCGCACTGAACCCCACACTGCACTGAACACACTCCACTTAACCCCACACTGCACTGAACTCCACACTGCACTGAACCTCTCACTGCATTGAACCCCTAACTGCACTGAACTGCTCACTGCACTGACCCCTCAATGCACTGAACTCCTCCACTGCACTGAACCCCACACTGCGCTGAACTGCTCACCGCACTGAACCCCTCAGCACACTGAACCCCTCACTGCACTGAATCCCACACTGCACTGAACTCTACACTGCACTGAACTCCACACCGCACTGAACCCCTCACTGCACTGAACCCCTCACCGCACTGAACCTCTCACCGCACTGAACTCCACACTGCACTGAACCTCTCACCGCACTGAACCCCTCACCGCACTGAACCTCTCACCGCACTGAACTCCACACCACACTGAACCCCACACTGCACTGAACACACTCCACTTAACCCCACACTGCACTGAACTCCACACTGCACTGAACCTCTCACTGCATTGAACCCCTAACTGCACTGAACTGCTCACTGCACTGACCCCTCAATGCACTGAACTCCTCCACTGCACTGAACCCCACACTGCGCTGAACTGCTCACCGCACTGAACCCCTCAGCACACTGAACCCCTCACTGCACTGAATCCCACACTGCACTGAACTCTACACTGCACTGAACTCCACACCGCACTGAACCCCTCACTGCACTGAACCCCTCACCGCACTGAACCTCTCACCGCACTGAACTCCACACTGCACTGAACCTCTCACCGCACTGAACCCCTCACCGCACTGAACCTCTCACCGCACTGAACTCCACACCACACTGAACCCCACACTGCACTGAACACACTCCACTGAACCCCACACTGCACTGAACTCCACACTGCACTGAACCATTCACTGCATTGAACCCCTAACTGCACTGAACTGCTCACTGCACTGACCCCTCAATGCACTGAACTCCCCCACTGCACTGAACCCCCCACTGCGCTGAACTGCTCACTGCACTGACCCCTCAATGCACTGAACTCCCTTACTGCACTGAACCCCATACTGCACTGAACTCCTCACTGCACTGAACTCCTAACTGCACTGAACTGCTCACTGCACTGACCCCTCAATGCACTGAACTCCCCCACTGCACTGAACCCTCAATGCACTGAACTCCCCCACTGCACTGAACCCCACACTGCGCTGAACTGCTCACTGCACTGACCCCTCAATGCACTGAACTCCCTCACTGCACTGAACCCCATACTGCACTGAACTCCTCACTGCACTGAACTCCCCACTGAACTGAACCCCATACTGCACTGAACTCCTCACTGCACTGAACTCCTAACTGCACTGAACTGCTCACTGCACTGACCCCTCAATGCACTCAACCTCTCACTGCATTGAACCACACACTGCACTGAACCTCTCACCACACTGAACCCCTCACTGCACTGAACCTCTCACCACACTGAACCCCTCACTGCACTGAACCCCTCACCACACTGAACCCCTCACTGCACTGAACCCCACACTGCACTGAACCTCTCACCACACTGAACCCCTCACTGCACTGAACCTCACACTGCACTGAACCCCTCACTGCACTGAACCCCTCACTGCACTGAACCCCACACCGCACTGAACCCCACACCGCACTGAACTCCACACCGCACTGAACCCCTCACTGCACTGAACCCCACACTGCACTGAACCTCTCACCACACTGAACCCCTCACTGCACTGAACCTCTCACCACACTGAACCCCTCACTGCACTGAACCCCACACTGCACTGAACTCCACACGGCACTGAACCCCTCACCACACTGAACCCCTCACCACACTGAACCCCTCACTGCACTGAACCCCACACTGCACTGAACTCCACACCGCACTGAACCCCTCACCGCACTGAACCTCTCACCGCACTGAACTCCACACTGCACTGAACCTCTCACTGCACTGAACCCCTCACCGCACTGAACCTCTCACCGCACTGAACTCCACACCGCACTGAACCCCACACTGCACTGAACACACTCCACTTAACCCCACACTGCACTGAACTCCACACTGCACTGAACCTCTCACTGCATTGAACCCCTAACTGCACTGAACTGCTCACTGCACTGACCCCTCAATGCACTGAACTCCTCCACTGCACTGAACCCCACACTGCGCTGAACTGCTCACCGCACTGAACCCCTCAGCACACTGAACCCCTCACTGCACTGAATCCCACACTGCACTGAACTCTACACTGCACTGAACTCCACACCGCACTGAACCCCTCACTGCACTGAACCCCTCACCGCACTGAACCTCTCACCGCACTGAACTCCACACTGCACTGAACCTCTCACCGCACTGAACCCCTCACCGCACTGAACCTCTCACCGCACTGAACTCCACACCACACTGAACCCCACACTGCACTGAACACACTCCACTTAACCCCACACTGCACTGAACTCCACACTGCACTGAACCTCTCACTGCATTGAACCCCTAACTGCACTGAACTGCTCACTGCACTGACCCCTCAATGCACTGAACTCCTCCACTGCACTGAACCCCACACTGCGCTGAACTGCTCACCGCACTGAACCCCTCAGCACACTGAACCCCTCACTGCACTGAATCCCACACTGCACTGAACTCTACACTGCACTGAACTCCACACCGCACTGAACCCCTCACTGCACTGAACCCCTCACCGCACTGAACCTCTCACCGCACTGAACTCCACACTGCACTGAACCTCTCACCGCACTGAACCCCTCACCGCACTGAACCTCTCACCGCACTGAACTCCACACCACACTGAACCCCACACTGCACTGAACACACTCCACTGAACCCCACACTGCACTGAACTCCACACTGCACTGAACCATTCACTGCATTGAACCCCTAACTGCACTGAACTGCTCACTGCACTGACCCCTCAATGCACTGAACTCCCCCACTGCACTGAACCCCCCACTGCGCTGAACTGCTCACTGCACTGACCCCTCAATGCACTGAACTCCCTTACTGCACTGAACCCCATACTGCACTGAACTCCTCACTGCACTGAACTCCTAACTGCACTGAACTGCTCACTGCACTGACCCCTCAATGCACTGAACTCCCCCACTGCACTGAACCCTCAATGCACTGAACTCCCCCACTGCACTGAACCCCACACCTCGCTGAACTGCTCACTGCACTGACCCCTCAATGCACTGAACTCCCTCACTGCACTGAACCCCATACTGCACTGAACTCCTCACTGCACTGAACTCCCCACTGAACTGAACCCCATACTGCACTGAACTCCTCACTGCACTGAACTCCTAACTGCACTGAACTGCTCACTGCACTGACCCCTCAATGCACTCAACCTCTCACTGCATTGAACCACACACTGCACTGAACCTCTCACCACACTGAACCCCTCACTGCACTGAACCTCTCACCACACTGAACCCCTCACTGCACTGAACCCCTCACCACACTGAACCCCTCACTGCACTGAACCCCACACTGCACTGAACCTCTCACCACACTGAACCCCTCACTGCACTGAACCTCACACTGCACTGAACCCCTCACTGCACTGAACCCCTCACTGCACTGAACCCCACACCGCACTGAACCCCACACCGCACTGAACTCCACACCGCACTGAACCCCTCACTGCACTGAACCCCACACTGCACTGAACCTCTCACCACACTGAACCCCTCACTGCACTGAACCCCTCACCGCACTGAACCTCTCACCGCACTGAACCCCTCACTGCACTGAACCCCACAAGGCACTGAACCTCTCACCACACTGAACCCCTCACTGCACTGAACCCCACACTGCACTGAACCCCTCACCACACTGAACCCCACACTGCACTGAACCCCTCACCACACTGAACCCCTCACTGCACTGAACCTCTCACCAAACTGAACCCCTCACTGCACTGAACCCCACACTGCACTGAACCCCTCAATGCACTGAACCCCACACCGCACTGAACCCCACACTGCACTGAACTCCACACTACACTGAACCCCACACTGCACTGAACCCCACACTGCACTGAACCCCTCACTGCACTGAATCCCACACTGCACTGAACTCCACACCGCACTGAACCCCTCACCGCACTGAACCTCTCACCGCACTGAACTCCACACTGCACTGAACCTCTCACTGCACTGAACCCCTCACCGCACTGAACCTCTCACCGCACTGAACTCCACACCGCACTGAACCCCACACTGCACTGAACACACTCCACTTAACCCCACACTGCACTGAACTCCACACTGCACTGAACCTCTCACTGCATTGAACCCCTAACTGCACTGAACTGCTCACTGCACTGACCCCTCAATGCACTGAACTCCCCCACTGCACTGAACCCCACACTGCGCTGAACTGCTCACCGCACTGAACCCCTCAGCACACTGAACCCCTCACTGCACTGAATCCCACACTGCACTGAACTCTACACTGCACTGAACTCCACACCGCACTGAACCCCTCACTGCACTGAACCCCTCACCGCACTGAACCTCTCACCGCACTGAACTCCACACTGCACTGAACCTCTCACCGCACTGAACCCCTCACCGCACTGAACCTCTCACCGCACTGAACTCCACACCACACTGAACCCCACACTGCACTGAACACACTCCACTGAACCCCACACTGCACTGAACTCCACACTGCACTGAACCATTCACTGCATTGAACCCCTAACTGCACTGAACTGCTCACTGCACTGACCCCTCAATGCACTGAACTCCCCCACTGCACTGAACCCCCCACTGCGCTGAACTGCTCACTGCACTGACCCCTCAATGCACTGAACTCCCTTACTGCACTGAACCCCATACTGCACTGAACTCCTCACTGCACTGAACTCCTAACTGCACTGAACTGCTCACTGCACTGACCCCTCAATGCACTGAACTCCCCCACTGCACTGAACCCTCAATGCACTGAACTCCCCCACTGCACTGAACCCCACACTGCGCTGAACTGCTCACTGCACTGACCCCTCAATGCACTGAACTCCCTCACTGCACTGAACCCCATACTGCACTGAACTCCTCACTGCACTGAACTCCCCACTGAACTGAACCCCTCACTGCACTGAACTCCCCACTGCACTGAACCCCTCACTGCACTGAACCTCTAACCGCACTGAACCTCTCACTGCACTGATGTACACCCCTGTGGCATTGTGTAAAAGTGTGTAATATGGTGTAAACTCAACTGAATAAGTAAACTGAGTGAAAATTATGTGGATATTATCCCATCACAGAGGATTGTTTAACTAGATTAACTGGCAGCTGGCAGCATCCAAACTGTACTTTGTTGTGCTCAGTTTATTTTATTCCACTTAATAAATCCTCTTTGGAGGATTAAATGTCCATACGCACTGCCACATGGACTGGTGTTTCTCCAGAATTCCTGAATCATTTCACAATGTTAAATGCAGTAGATGTTCTTTAAATACTTTTCGGTCTTGCATTGAAAATGTTCTGTTTGAGTTATTTAACAGTTCTCTCCTGAAGTCTGTCGTAAGGTGAGGAGTCTTTATTGAATGCTCTTTTAATAAATTTTATATTCACTTGCTTACAGTGTAATGCTTTAGAACAGTGTGATATTAATTTTCCTTCTCTATCCTACCTTTTTTGGAATGTGTTGCATTGTTGTTTTTATGTTTACAAAACACAATTAGTGGTTCAGTGAAAACACTAGAAATCTTTTCATTGTATGTTTGCCAGTTAAATAAAAGTTTAAATCACGGATTTCATTCTACAGAATCAAAAACACGGGGTCTGCATAAGGTGTACATTACATTATAGTTAATGCACAATCCTACTACTGCAATACTTCTTTATTTCTGGCTCTGAACTCTTTCTGGATCTTTATCTCCACTCTCTCACAAACACCATCACAGTTTCTGCTGAAGAACCCACTGTTCTTTGGTTCCAGCTAGGAACTACGTTGTCTAATTTATGTTGGTGGAAATGAGCTGAACAGCTCCAAAATATGTCCACAAACAGGTGGTGGCCAAAGGTTAACACTGGGCCCTTGTTGGGGAAAATTAAAGCAACAAAATACACTGCAGGATTTCACACCTACGCTTGCACCTGCATTCAATGGGTGTAAAGGTGAGTGAGTGGGTGCAGGACAGTGTAGGTTATGGCTTCTATAAACAAGCATTACTTTGCATATGAAGCTATAGGAGAGAGAGAGAGAGAGAGAGCGAGAGAGAGAGAGAGAGAGAGATAATATATGAAAATGGTGCCAGCTTTTCTAAATGAAAATGGACCTTACTAATCAGGTCATAAACTGGCTAAGCTTTATGACTTTAAACTGTTGGTCCAACAAAGTCGTTTGATCATTGCTGTTTCAGGGTGATTTGCATTGTTCATACAAGACAAGACAAGACATTTTCATTAGCGTAGCGCATTTATCAGACAGCAAGTGTCAGTCAAAATGCTCCACAACAATTAAAAAAAAAAAGATCATTAAAATACATCAAGGGAATGTGAAAACCAGCAAGTACTGGGTTACCGAAAATTAACATAACATAAAATAATGACTAAGAAAGACATAAAAAACAAAATTGGAACCAAACTAGTGTCTAGTTATTTAAAATGATAAAAAGTAAAACAATTAAAAAAGTAAAAATCTTCGGATCATTGCCACCATTAGTAATGCCTTATCCCTGCAGGAGCAGACACATTAGTACACGACTTTATTACTTCAAGGCTTGACTACTGTAACACACTACTGTCAGGATGCACCAGCAGAACTTCAACTAGTTCAAAACACTGCAGCCAGGGTCCTCACTACAACTAGAGAATTTGAACAATTCAGCCCTGTTCTATCATCACTTCATTGGCTGCCTGTTAAACTCTGCATCGATTACAAAACTGTTATTAACACAGAAAGTTCTACATGGGCTCGCTCCTGAATATCTTCAAGATACAATTTCCTATTATGAGCCTCCACGTTCACTCAGATCACAGAATACTGGATTTTTAATTGTTCCCAGAATTCAGAAGGCCTCAGCTGGGGGAAGAGCCTTTTCTTATAAAGCCCCCAAACTCTGGAATGATCTTCCAGAAAATGTTCGGGACTCAGACACAGTCACAATCTTCAAATCTAGGCTAAAAACTCATCTGTTTAGTTTATCTTTTGGTAGTTAATGCTCCCCCATAGATAAAGGGGGATCCATGGGGGTCCATGGACACAGGGAATTATAGTAAACTGAGACGCTGGTGTCGTCCGTCGCTTCACGCAATCACTCAGGTTTGTTGACGGTGGAGCGGAGGGATGCCAGTGTTTCAGGAAGCTCCCGCTTCCCCTACACTGAAGTTCTCACAGACTCCTAACTATCACCAGATTGACCAAAGGAGGGTAGGTCACCCCTTGTGAGCCTTGGTTCCTCCCAAGGTTTCTTCCTCAGCTCTGAGGGAGTTTCTCTGTGCCACTGTCGCCCTTAGCCTCGCTCTCTTGGGGATTTTTACATATTTTTCATTCTTTACATTTCATGTCAAAACTTTATCTTCACTGGAATTCTGTGAAGCTGCTTTGTGACATCATCAGTTGTAAAAAGCACTAAACAAATACATTTTATTTGATTTCATTTATAAAGTATCAGGGACCCCCCAAAAAATAAAAAACAATCAACGCATAATCCCTAATAAGAATTAAACACCCAAGTGTTTTAATGTTTGTTTTAAAATCTCTAGTGTAGGGGAAGACTTTATGTAAAATGGAAGGCTGTTCAAGGGTAAGTTCTGTCAACAACCCTCAATTTCTCATACATGGTTCTCTTTGTTTGAGGGTAGGTCCATCAGAGCGATTCAGTCCAGTGCAGTGTGGGGTTCAGTGCAGTGTGGGGTTCAGTGTGGTGAGGGGTTCAGTGCAGTGTGGGGTTCAGTGCAGTGTGGGGTTCAGTGCAGTGAGGAGTTCAGTGTGGTGAGGGGTTCAGTGCAGTGTCGGGTTCAGTGCAGTGAGGGGTTCGGTGTGGTGAGAGGTTCAGTGCAGTGTGGGGTTCAGTGTGGTGAGAGGTTCAGTGCAGTGTGGGGTTCAGTGCAGTGAGGGGTTCAGTGTGGTGAGGGGTTCAGTGTGGTGAGGGGTTCAGTGCCGTGTGGAGTTCAGTGCAGTGTGGGGTTCAGTGCAGTGAGGGGTTCAGTGTGGTGAGGGGTTCAGTGCAGTGTCGGGTTCAGTGCAGTGAGGGGTTCGGTGTGGTGAGAGGTTCAGTGCAGTGTGGGGTTCAGTGTGGTGAGAGGTTCAGTGCAGTGTGGGGTTCAGTGTGGTGAGGGGTTCAGTGCAGTGAGGGGTTCAGTGCAGTGTGGGGTTCAGTGTGGTGAGAGGTTCAGTGTGGTGAGAGGTTCAGTGCAGTGAGGGGTTCAGTGCAGTGAGGGGTTCAGTGTGGTGAGGGGTTCAGTGCAGTGTGGAGTAACTCCTGTAACTCGTCCTGGTGAGAGAACAGTGGGCTCTGGGATGTGTAATGGATCTTTAATGGAAGAGGAGATGAATGTGAGTTCTTTACTGAATGATGAGTGTTTACAGCGTTCACTTGTGTTTAGAGGAAGGAGCAGAAACATCTGCTGCACGGGTTCAAACTCACAGCCGCAGAAGGTGATGGAGGATGTAAAATTACACACCAAAGTTTAACAATGCAGAAGATAATGATTCAAATCTCCAGCTCAGTGAAAGCTGGTGTTTACAGTGAGAGACGGGTTATGACTCTCACCTGTCATAAAATGGAGGTTCAGTTACATCTGCTTTGAATCCATTAATCTCTCAGTGAGATCTGTGATGGAAGGATCCGTCTCCAATCAGACGAGAGAGGGACTGACGTGGCAGGAGCGGACAGAGCTGTTCAGAGTCTGCAACTTTAGGCAAATGAGGGTTCTGCTTAAGGCTGGGCTTCTGGAGAATATATTCCACCCTTCAGTGACCACCAGCCTGCACCAGCATCATCAGACTCCATCAGGTAGGTGCACACTTTCACTCCTCACTGCACTGAGTCTTAGAAAATAACGTCAGAATATGTTCACACATTTTTCTTAAAATGTATTTTAGTGTCAGAATTTATAAACATATGTAAGTTAATCAGGTGTGTCTCTGATATTTCATTGATATCAAATTACTGTGGAATGAAGAATGCAGCACAATCTCCTTTTACTCCACATAAGACAGAGTAGGTGAAGTTAGACAGATAAATGATTCACTACAAAGTAAAACATAACAATAAGAAAATAAAAATAAGAATAAGAAAATCTGAGATGATGTCAAACTGAACAATATCAGAGCAACGAACATAAAATGTCTATATTAAAATATTATATTATACAATATATAAGTTGTATTTGCTGGAGCCCTTATCTGGAGTCTTTCATGTTTAAAATCAGAGTGTTTAAGAAAAGGTGACACAATCAGCTCCATCAGGATCCATATTACCGTTGGACATTCAGGAGCACAGCCCTAAATTGTTAACTTTAGGACACAAGTTACAGGCATTTACTCCTACATACAGTTACACTACCTTTCAACATTTAGAGCCATTCTGAGTTCTTCCCTGTGCTCCTTGTAGCAGTGAGCTCCATGCACACAAAGAAGAACAGAGTGCAGTTTGGATACTGCCAGCTGCCAGTTACTCTTGCTAAACAGTGCACCATGAGGCTATATGAGAAAATTCCTTTAGCATTTTTCTGTCTATATTTACTTTATTTTGGATTAATGTCTGTATTTACACAGTTGTACACACATTTACATCTCACTGCAGACACCCATCTGAAAATAGACTTATGTTTAGTCTGATGTGGACACAGAGTGGCTTGGGAAATCTAGTTTTAGCGTAGGAAAACTGTTCAGCTACCACCACATTACACATTTTACAGAAACCCATATAGCTCCCCCTGGGGGAAGTCTCTGGTAGCTTCAGTTGAGAGTCTCTGACTTCGGTTTGTGTCTATGGATGACTCATAGTGATAAACTATTAAATAATTTATCACATCATATGGGCATCATATTTAATTTACAGAAAATCTATTAAATATATTTGATGAATCTGTGATTATAAAATAAATATTATTCTCATAAGTTATTACTTTGTGAAAGTTTGTTGTGAAATATTAAGGACACAGAACACACTCTGGGACACAAACTGAAGTCTTGTGTGTTACCTTTGGCAGGTCTTTCCCTTCCTGAGCAATGGTAGTGATGGAGTTTTTAGGCCGAATGCTCGTGCTGATTACCCTCCTTCAGTTCATGCCCTCGGTCACTTACTCCACGGTAATATTCCTTCTTTTCTTAGAATTATACACTTTACAATAAAAGTACTGAGTAAATAAAGAGTGCATTAAATTTCAGTTGTATTATGTGTACAAATAAGTTGTAAAGCTTTTTTTAGTTTGTAGTGTATAACTGTAATTCAAAACTCAAACATTCTCCTGCTCTTTTATCATTTTACATTAACTGTTGTCTAGTATTAAAAATTATTATTATCCATTAAAAACATTTACAAGGGTACCGCCCCTGAGCCTGCAAGCCCCACCTCCCAACAATACACTGGTCTTTGATTTGCATTATGTGCGATTGGTAACAGAAGTAAAATAATAAAACAAGTTACTGATGTTGAAGCAAACTGCAGCCAGCTGTAGCTTTTGTCTGAGAGTTAACTTGAACCAGCAGTAACTCACCTGTTATCACCAGCCAAGTGACGTCTTCTACACTACACTATGTAACCTGTTTTATTGTGTGTGAATGTGTTCTGTTAAAGGCAATGTCAGTTCTGCCTTTGGTTGTGTACAATATTTTTACCCCACTTCAGTCTGTTTGTATTTCTCTCTTTTCTAGATCTGCCACAACATAAAACCTGCGACTGTAAGTTTTTTCTGTACTTATATTTCAATTATGTATAATAGAACTGTCTATATTTTGATGTTTATTGAAACACTTATTTCAGATAGCTCTTGTAATAGGTTCCTGTAACAAACTGGGACTGATTTAGTGAGGATGCCTTGCAATTTGTCTTCATTTACAACAATTTCATAAAATAATTAGTTTCACTGTAAAAAGATAAATGATGTTAATGGCAGCGTTGTCACAGACTGTTTAACAGTTAATCAGTTAAACACAAGATAACCTCCTTCTACAGCCCCCCTAGTGGCCATCTCAGTGGGATAAAAATGTCCTGACATTGTTAAGTAACTCTGGTGACTCAGGGGTCCTGGTGTCAGGAGTCAGAGATGTCATTTTTTTGCAAGTCAGAGTCAAGTCTCAAGCCTCTCATCACTAGTCCAAGTCAAGTCTCAAGTCTCACATGGTTTAAAAGCATGAATTGCCATTTTAATTTTAAAGGTTTTGGTGCAGCACGTTTGGTGGAAACGAAAAGAAACTTCCGGTTGCCTGAGGGAGGCTTGGACTAGTTTGGGCTGCACCACTGCGAGTGGACATTACTTTATTGTTAAACAGGTTGTTTATTTTTAATAAAAACCAAGCAAGAATAAAAACAGAGTACCTCTAATTCGGTGGGTTGTACTTAGCTGCAGGAAGCACAGTAAAAATAAACAGCAGATTTGATTGATGTTGATTTAATCAGATAATTACAAATAAAAGTGCAGCCTACAGGCTTATAGTCCATGGAGTATTATAAATAAAAATCCAGAAAAATATAAATAATAATTATTAATAAAGAGGTATATTTTATAACCAAATTTAACGACAATGGTTCAGCTACAGAGGGTAAACTTATCATTGCAGTGGTTAGTGCCGCTATCTGGCTGTGTGCATGTGCTTTGTTGTGCACGGCAGAGAGGGAACTGAATGCAGGTCACTAAATAAAACATAAAAATATACATTTAAAAACTAATTATAGTAATAATAATGAAGGGCATTACACAAAGATTGTTCACGAGCCTTAAATCTCGAGTTCGAGAACCGCTGAATGTTTATTTGTTTATGCTCAGAAACGCTGAGTCTTTTACGTTGGAACGGTGTGTTAGTGTTTATTCACTGTTTGAATTCCCACAGAGACTCACGTGTAACTCGAGCTGTTTAGTTTTGTAGCACTTTCCCTCTGTGTTTACTTTCATGCAGTTAGCGCTCTCCTGAATTTAGAGTCAGTTCCACCTTAAGTGAAAAGTAAGTGTTGTCTGGTGCATTGGCAAAACGGTGAGAGCCAGGACAATAGATTAGTTTCTCCTCAGTAACTAGAGCCTATTAATTAAAAAATAAAAATAAAAAATCAAAGCATAATTTTATCTCCTGCTTCATCCAATTAAAATATACTACTCCAGAACCAGGCCAGAGCGACTCACTGTGGTCAGAGACTTCGTTTAATTTAAATTTTAATTTCTGCACATTTGTTTATTTATATTCACAGTGGACAGAAATGAAGTCCAAAATTTCCCCATTTTTGTGTGTAATGGCCTTTAAACTAAGAATATAAAATTAAGACCAATCTTGCTTCTACTTTATTGATTACTTAAGAATAACAGCATCAGCAGCAATAATAATAATAACAATAATAATAATAATAATTATTATAATAATACAGTTACATTCTTGGGAGTTGTTAGTTTCTGTCCACATCATTTGAATAATTATCTTTAAATATATGAGACTGATGTTGTGTATGTTTTTTTTTAATTATTATTATTTTATTTATTTATATCTCTCTGCTGTGACGTGGCAAAACAGGCGACTACAGATGTGAGTACCTCATAACTCCTTTTCTTTATCGTCTGAAGCGCTTTAGTTCGGCTGAATGTGCTTATGGAAGATTTGAATTCATTTAAATAACATTAATGTTACACCTTTAACATCAAAATAACAATAATATGTTGATAAAAAATTAATTATTCCTCACTAGTTTTACAAGACTTTTTTTTAGTTTGGTTTAATTCAATGTTTCCTTAAAAACATGTCCCTGAAAGTAACCACTTTGTGCATTTCAGTAATATTCTGAATCATATCAGTTTAATTATGATTAGCTGAACATATCCCAATGTGGTTTAGAACTCTGTAATTAATAACAACGTTTTAATGAAAATACAGTCTTTAATTACTATACTTCTTAGGTGCAATATTTGTGTTGATTTGTGTGTATTTTGTACACATTATATAAATATATTGATGTTTTAAAATTAATTTCTTTTTGCAAATGAATTACTACTGAATTAATATAAAATACAGCATGAAAACCTGTAGGTTGCTGGGTGTAAAACAAAGTAATGGAACGATATAATTACAGTCACAGCCAATAGTCTGCTGTGAGTCAAGGCCACGCCCATCATCCACCATCAAGAGAAAACACGGTTAGAAAACAGAAAGGCATTAAAATAGACATAAACAGAATTAAACAAAATCAGTGTCCACAGTTTGTGTCCATTTAATCCTACAGTATGCTTTCAGATTTCAGTTACATTGTTGCATTCTGGGGCAGCACGGTGGTGCAGCGGTAGTGTCCCTGTCACACAGCTCCTGGAGGTTGTGGGTTCAAGTCCTGTTCTGGGTAACTGTCTGTGAGGAGTTTGGTTAATATAACATCAATAAATAATAGACCTGCATTCAACAATAAGGCTACCCAAGTTAAATTTGAGCTATTCCACGACACACATTACATCACTCAATTTAAAATATGAACAGTACAAATGAGACCACTGTGAGTTTGTTTTAAATAAAGCCATGTGGAACAACAGCGGTGCTGAAGCTGAGTTGAATCTGAAATGTCTCTTCTTGCTGCTGAAAGCCTGTGGCTGGAGGCCACTGGTGTTTACTGTGCGAGAACACACCACACTCCTCACAGACAGTCACCCGGAGGAAACCCACGCTGACACAGGGAGAACACACCACACTCCTCACAGACAGTCACCCGGAGGAAACCCACGCAGACACAGGGAGAACACACCACACTCCTCACAGACAGTCACCCGGAGGAAACCCACGCTGACACAGAGAGAACACACCACACTCCTCACAGACAGTCACCCGGAGGAAACCCACGCAGACACAGAGAGAACACACCACACTCCTCACAGACAGTCACCCGGAGGAAACCCACGCAGACACAGGGAGAACACACCACACTCCTCACAGACAGTCACCCGGAGGAAACCCACGCAGACACAGAGAGAACACACCACACTCCTCACAGACAGTCACCCGGAGGAAACCCACGCAGACACAGAGAGAACACACCACACTCCTCACAAACAGTCACCCGGAGGAAACCCACGCAGACACAGGGAGAACACACCACACTCCTCACAGACAGTCACCCGGAGGAAACCCACGCTGACACAGGGAGAACACACCACACTCCTCACAGACAGTCACCCGGAGGAAACCCACGCTGACACAGGGAGAACACACCACACTCCTCACAGACAGTCACCCGGAGGAAACCCACGCTGACACAGGGAGAACACACCACACTCCTCACAGACAGTCACCCGGAGGAAACCCACGCAGACACAGAGAGAACACACCACACTCCTCACAGACAGTCACCCGGAGGAAACCCACGCAGACACAGAGAGAACACACCACACTCCTCACAGACAGTCACCCGGAGGAAACCCACGCAGACACAGGGAGAACACACCACACTCCTCACAGACAGTCCTGGAGTGGGACTTGAACCCACAACCTCAAGGTCCCTGGAGCTGTGACAGAGACACCACCTGCTGCTCCACCGAGCCACCCCTATTTCCATGTTATGAATTCACCTTGTTTTCAGCTGTGAGTTTTAATTGTATCTAATAATTAATTTTATTTTCAGCTATCGTTTGGAGACATGATCTCGTTTAATCACGGTTTCAACCTTATCTTTACCAACAAATTCTGTGTTGTCTACATACACTGGGCTGTGTATGTGGGGAATGAAAACCTAAATGGAAGAGTTGATGGTCAAGATATTTTCCACATGTCTGGTAAATAACATAAACATCTCACAAAGACACCAGTCATGACACTCTGAGCCTCACAACGGTCTAAGACTTTCATACACTACTGTAGATCTAAGTAAATCTGTGAACTTTTTTTCCTTTTCAGGGCAAGCAGTTCCACTTCAAAGTGGATGTGTGTTTAACAATATTGCGGAAGCTGGAAACAATGGCGTAAAGGATAACTACCTAGATGGGAAACATGAAATAAACACCCATGAGCGAATGCATAAAATAATTGAGGAGAATTTTAACAATTGTGGATCGTGGGATCCATTCGCCAGGAACTGTGAGCATATTGCTACCTTCGTTCGCTATGGGACCCCACAGTCTTCACAGGTGTGTAAACAAGTACAAAAGGTACATACACATCCACACAGCAGATGCTGGAGAGTAATGAACTGGATTCCTAAAGATGGACTAAACCTAAACTAAATTTTACTGTCAGTGGAGAACTACTACTACAATCCCTCTTCCAGAAACGTCAGACATTTTATGAACTGCAAACTGCAACTGTGTTAATAACTGACCTTTGTTTAACAATCAAATCAAAACATCCTGTTTTTACTGCACTTCAAAAACACATCCTGAGCTTTCTTTAGGTGCGGTGGTGCAGCAGGTAGTGTCTCTGTCACAGCTTGAGGGTCATGGAGGTTGTGGGTTTGATTCCTGCTCCAGGTGACTGTCTGTGAGGAGTGTGGTGTGTTCTCCCTGTGTCTGCGTGGGTTTCCTCCGGGTGACTGTCTGTGAGGAGTGTGGTGTGTTCTCCCTGTGTCTGCATGGGTTTCCTCCAGGTGACTGTCTGTGAGGAACGTGGTGTGTTCTCCCTGTGTCTGCGTGGGTTTCCTCCGGGTGACTGTCTGTGAGGAGTGTGGTGTGTTCTCTATGTGTCTGCGTGGGTTTCCTCCGGGTGACTGTCTGTGAGGAGTGTGGTGTGTTCTCCCTGTGTCTGCGTGGGTTTCCTCCGGGTGACTGTCTGTGAGGAGTGTGGTGTGTTCTCCCTGTGTCTGCGTGGGTTTCCTCCAGGTGACTGTCTGTGAGGAGTGTGGTGTGTTCTCCAGGTGTCTGTGTGGGTTTCCTCCGGGTGACTGTTTGTGAGGAGTGTGGTGTGTTCTCCCTGTGTCTACGTTAGTGATGGGAATTTCGGCTCTTTTTGGGGAGCCGGCTCTTTTGGCTCGGCTCTTCATAAAGAGCCGGCTCTTTCGGCTCCTAAATGGCTCTTTGTTTTACCACTTATTTCCACTGGTACAGAACAATATTACCTACATTTTACATGACTATATGGACAAAATATTATTGTTCAATATTAAAAATAATAAATAGTGTTGCAATGGACAATTGTTTTTATGGCTGTCTTGTAATAACTCACTGATTGCACTCACACATTCAATTGTATAAATTACTGGATTTTTATTTAAACACTTTAATAAAAATCACTTGTAAACTCTGAAATACAGCCAATGGAACCCAAAAGGTAGGTATTACAAAATAGCTTATTAAATTAAATAATCATCCATTTCTGGGAAATAAAATAAACAAATACTCTGAAAAGTGCAAAACAGCAGCATTCAACGGTAGTGATTAAAACAACCACAACTGTCAACAGACATTCAACTGATTTAACCTTTTCTTCAACTATTTTTTGGAAGGCAGATTGGCATTCAGGAAAACCAAGTTTCTTCTCTCTGTTATGCCACCCACCCCTCCCCTCCCTGCTTGGTGGTATAAGCCTTCGCTGATTGGTACCTTTGCTTGTTGTTCTCTGATTGGTTGAATGACAAGCATTAGAAAAAAATGGCTCGGTCTTAGACGGGAACCGGCTCTCATCCTTCACTTACAAGAGCCGGCTCTTTGAACCGGTTCGTTCGCGATCGACACATCACTAGTGGTGTGTTCTCTATGTGTCTGCGTGGGTTTCCTCCAGGTGACTGTCTGTGAGGAGTGTGGTGTGTTCTCTCTGTGTCTGCGTGGGTTTCCTCCAGGTGACTGTCTGTGAGGAGTGTGGTGTGTTCTCTCTGTGTCTGTGTGGGTTTCCTCCAGGTGACTGTCTGTGAGGAGTGTGGTGTGTTCTCCCTGTGTCTGCGTGGGTTTCCTCCGGGTGAGTGTCTGTGAGGAGTGTGGTGTGTTCTCTGTGTCTGCGTAGGTTTCCTCCAGGTGACTGTCTGTGAGGAGTGTGGTGTGTTCTCTGTGCCTGCGTGGGTTTCCTCAGGGTGACTGTCTGTGTGGAGTGTGGTGTGTTCTCCCTGTGTCTGCGTGGGTTTCCTCCGGGTGACTGTCTGTGTGGAGTGTGGTGTGTTCTCCCTGTGTCTGCGTGGGTTTCCTCAGGGTGACTGTCTGTGAGGAGTGTGGTGTGTTCTATCTGTGTCTGCGTGGGTTTCCTCCAGGTCCTCCGTTTTCCCCCCACGCTCCAAAACACACGTTAGTAGGTGGATTGGAGACTCAAAAGTGTCCGTTGGTGTGAGTGTGTGTCACCCTGTGAAGGTCTGGCGCCCCCTCCAGGGTGTGTTCCTGCTTGCACCCAGTTATTCCAGGTAGGCGCCGGACCCACTGCCGCCCTGAACTGGATAAGGGTTACAGACAATGAATGAATGAATGAATGAAATCACTAACAGTGAAATTACTGTGCTTCTATTTTCAGCATGGTGCCATGACTCATGTGATACCTTGGGGAAGAATAAGATTCCGTCCTGCTAAACATACAGCTAGTTAATAAGGATCATTTGTCACTGCTTCTCCATTTCCTGTTGTAACCATGGCTTTAATAAAACAGCAAGCATCTGGTCCTCCTGTCTGTTCTGTTGGGTCATGACTAAACACTTCATTTAACATTCGCTGAGCTACATCTGTATTCAGTGGATATTTTGTGTAACGTTTAAATGTAATTCAAACATTCTCCTGTTCTTTTGTCCTTTTATTCAACAAAAACACATCCCAAAAATGAAGCAGTGTGAAAAGTGAAGAGTTTATTGGGCGCTGCATTTGTTATGAGCTCCATCAGGAAAAAGCTACAGAAGACTGTGGTGGATTTGTACGAAGCCCCTAAAGTCTCACGGTGCAAAAATATTATTTACAGACTTAATCCATTCCCTCAATTTAGTAATTCGTTCCTTCAATTTAACAATCATTTTCAGGCAGACATGACACAGGATAGGCGTTAGGACACTTGTTTATCTCCTGTCCGTTTCTTATTTACACATTACACCCACTTTTTATAACTAAAGCATCAATAGTTCAGGAAGAGGGAGTGAATCTGACGGGACTCATTTTGTTTGTAACTGAGCGAGTTTGGCGCGGCACATTCAGCTGGAGGCGGGGCAGTGGGCTGCTGTTGTTCGGTTCACGAGCACGGCCAAAATTACTCTCATTCTCAGGCAAATTATTATTATTAATATTATAATTATATATTATTAAGTAAAATGCAGTTGACCTGTTATTGTCTTTATTTATCAATTACCACATTAACAAATAATAAATAAATAAATAAAACGGGACTAACGGGACTTTTGTGGACAGAACTGAGCCTCAACCGAGGAAAATGAGATCAGGTAATACCTAATATCGTCCACAAGATTGAATTTGACACCACATTCAATGTAATGGGGCACTGTGTGTTAATATGACACTGAGGATTTTTGCAAAAAGAACACAGTTACACACCTGGGGAGTCCATTATTGCTGGTCAGAACCAAACAATGCCCAATTTCTCGTGTCCATAGCACAGTCCATGCAGTGTATTTTTGTAATAAATATTCACACAAATTACAAACCGGATTCCAAAAAAGTTGGGACACTAAACAAATTGTGAATAAAAACTGAATGCAATGATGTGGAGGTGCCAACATCTAATATTTTATTCAGAATAGAACACAAATCACAGATCAAAAGTTTAAACTGAGAGAATGTATCATTTTAAGGAAAAAATATGTTGTTTCAAAATTTCAGGGCGTCAACAAATCCCCAAAAAAGTTGGGACAAGGCCATTTTTACCACTGTGTGGCATCCCCCCTTCTTCTTACAACACTCAACAGACGTCTGGGGACAGAGGAGACCAGTTTCTCAAGTTTAGAAATAGGAATGCTCTCCCATTCATGTCTAATACAGGCCTCTAACTGTTCAATCGTCTTGGGCCTTCTTTGTCGCACCTTCCTCTTTATGATGCTCCAAATGTTCTCTACAGGTGAAAGATCTGGACTGCAGGCTGCCATTTCAGTACCCGGATCCTTCTCCTACGTAGCCATGATGATGTGATTGCTGCAGAATGTGGTCTGGCATTATCTTGTTGAAAAATGCAGGGTCTTCCCTGAAAGAGATGACGTCTAGATGGGAGCATATGTTGTTCTAGAACCTGAACATAGTTCTCTGCATTAATGGTGCCTTTCCAGACATGCAAGCTGCCCATGCCACAAGCACTCATGCAACCCCATACCACCAGTGATGCAGGCTTCTGAACGGAGCGTTGATAACAACTCGGGTTATCCTTGTCCTCTCTGGTCCGGATGACATGGCGTCCCAGTGTTCCATAAAGAACTTCAAATCGTGACTCATCTGACCACAGAACAGTCTTCCATTTCGCCACGCTCCATTTTAAAAGACCCCTGGCCCAGTGCAAACGTCTGAACTTGTGGAGCTTGCTTAGAGACGGCTTCCTCTTTGCACTGTAGAGTTTCAGCTGGTGACGGCGGACGGCACGGTGGATTGTGTTCACTGACAGTGCTTTCTGGAAGTATTCCTGAGCCCATTCTGTTATTTCCTTGACAGTGGCGTTCCTGTTTGAGGTGCAGTGATGTTTAAGGGCCCGGAGATCACGAGCATCCAGTAGAGTTTTACGGCCTTGACCCTTACGCACAGCAATTGTTCCAGATTCTCTGAATCTTTTGATGATGTTATGCACGGTTGATGATGATAACTTAAAAGTCTTTGCTATTTTACGCTGGGTAACACCATTCTGGTATCGCTGCACTATCTTTCTTCCCAACAATGGTGGAATTGGTGATCCTCTTACCATCTTGGCTTCAGAAAGACACTGACACTCTGAGAAGCTCTTTTTATACCCAATCATGTTGTCAATTGACCTAATTAGTATTAATTGGTCTTCCAGCTGTTCGTTATATGCTCAATTTCCTTTTTCCAGCCACTTATTGCCACTTGTCCCAACTTTTTTGGGATTTGTTGACACTGTGAAATTTTGAATCAACATATTTTTCCTTTAAAATGTTACATTTACTCAGATTAAACTTTTGATCTGTCATCTATGTTCTATTACGAATAAAATATTGACATTTGCCACACACATGGGCTGTCCCAATTCTTAGACACATTAAATACACTGCCTACTGAGATACCTTAATTTAGCAGAATTTAAGGAGACTTCAAAACGTTTCTCAGCCACGAAGGCAATCCCATGATGCAACTCAAGCAGGACTCCCTTCTATTTCTCTTCCACCAGAGCAAAAATATTAAAAATTCTGATAAGAACAGGAAGAATAGAGACTCCACGGCGCTGAAGTCGCAGCACATCCTTTTATTTCTTTGATATGCTACATGACCACCTTCCTATTGGAATAACTTCCACTTGAACCAAGACTCTTCAAATAGTATTTGTTCACTTAATATTTTAGTTCAGAAATGCAACACTTAAAGAGAACGAGTAACGGTAGGAAAGCTACTAGTTTTCAGACATTTCTGAGTAATCAAAAACCTTAACATATAATAGTTCAACTGTAGGTTTAATTTCAGTGCGATGTGTCTGCAGTGGACATAAGTGTTAGCATTACTGGTTTGGAGCTCTTTAATGTGCTGGTAGTTCACAGCAGTGTTAGCTTGTAGCATGTAGCATTATCCATAAGGAGCTCCAGCTCAGGTCCACAGTCTAACACACGTTGGTAGGTTGATTCAAGTGTTTACAGGTGTGTGACAGTGACTGAGTGAGTGTGTGAGGTCTGCGGTATGTCACTGTCTTGCACCCCATGATTCAGGGCAGTCTCTGAACCCACTGTGACCCTGAAAAGAATGAAGCAGTTACCAAAAATGAATGAATGAAACAATGATCTGGTGGAGAAATGAAAACAGAAAGGGATCTGGATGGAAACGCCTTATATGGAGATCCACATCAGACCCAGAACTCCTTATATGGACATTCACGTCAGACCCTGAACTCCCAGTCCCTTAGGACCAATCAGACATCCAAGGCATGGGTCCTGAGGCCCCGTTTTCAATCGCTGGTGCTGAAGCATTCAATCAGGCTTTTAGCTCATGAAATGAAATGAAGTTTGTAGATTTTGCAGCCAGTTCTAGTTTTATTCAATGTAGTGCTGAGAAGGAAGAGAGGAGCACCAAAGGAAAGAACAGAAGTGCAGTTCTGAAGTGCTGCAACAGAGAATGAAAATGTAGAGAAAGAGAAGAAAAGAGGGGGTGGTAAAGGAGTGAAAGGTAGAAATGGAATGAAAGTGAAGTGCTGCTTTCAGTCAGGAAGTTCCTGGAAGGAGCCATAGACTTAAGGCAATAGAAATTCCAGCAGAGGTATTTTCCATTAGCAAACTTAGGAAGCTATAATTGTCCACAGGTGTGATTGTGTGGGTGACTGGGTGAGTGTGTGAAACTGTCCACAGGTGTGTGAGTGTGTGAAATTGTCCACAGGTGTGAGTGTGTGAGTGACTAGGTGAGTGTGTGAAACTGTCCACAGGTGTGAGTGTGTGGGCGAGTATATGAGTGACTGGGTGAGTGTGTGAGTGACTGGGTGAGCGAGTGTGTGAGTGACTGGGTGAGCGAGTGTGTGAGTGACTGGGTGAGTGACTGGGTGAGTGTGTGAGTGACTGGGTGAGTGTGTGATTGACTGGGTGAGCGAGTGTGTGAGTGACTGGGTGAGTGTGTGAGTGACTGGGTGAGTGTGTGATTGACTGGGTGAGCGAGTGTGTGAGTGACTGGGTGAGTGTGTTTGTGTGTGAGTGACTGGGTGAATGTGTGAGTGACTGAGTGAGTGTGAGTGACTGTGTGAGTGAGTGTGTGAGTGACTGTGTGAGTGTGAGTGACTGTGTGAGTGAGTGTGTGAGTGACTGGGAGAGTGTGTGAGTGATTGTGTGAGTGACTGGGTGAGTGTGTGAGTGACTGGGTGAGTGTGTTTGTGTATGAGTGACTGGGTGAATGTGTGAGTGACTGGGAGAGTGTGTGAGTGATTGTGTGAGTGACTGGGTGAGTGTGTTTGTGTATGAGTGACTGGGTGAGTGTGTGAGTGACTGGGAGAGTGTGTGAGTGATTGTGTGAGTGACTGGGTGAATGTGTGAGTGACTGAGTGAGTGAGTGACTGTATGACTGTGTGAGTGACTGGGAGAGTGTGTGAGTGATTGTGTGAGTGACTGGGTGAGCGAGTGTGTGAGTGACTGGATTAGTGTGTGTGTGTGTGTGAGTGACTGGGTGAATGTGTGAGTGACTGAGTGAGTGAGTGACTGTATGAGTGTGTGAGTGTGAGTGACTGTGTGAGTGAGTGTGTGGGTGACTGGGAGAGTGTGTGAGTGATTGTGTGAGTGACTGGGTGAGTGTGTTTGTGTGTGAGTGACTGGGTGAATGTGTGAGTGACTGAGTGAGTGAGTGACTGTATGAGTGTGTGAGTGTGAGTGACTGTGTGAGTGAGTGTGTGGGTGACTGGGAGAGTGTGTGAGTGATTGTGTGAGTGACTGGGTGACAGAGTGTGTGAGTGACTGGATTAGTGTGTTTGTGTGTGAGTGACTGGGTGAGTGTGTTTGTGTGTGAGTGACTGGGTGAATGTGTGAGTGACTGGGTGAGCGAGTGTGTGAGTAACTGGATTAGTGTGTGTGTGAGTGAGTGTGTGAGTGAGTGTGTGAGTGAGTGTGTGAGTGATTGTGTGAGTGACTGGGTGAGTGTGTTTGTGTATGAGTGACTGGGTGAGTGAGTGAGTGACTGGGAGAGTGTGTGAGTGACTGGGTGAGTGTGTTTGTGTATGAGTGACTGAGTGAGTGAGTGACTGAGAGTGTGTGAGTGATTGTGTGAGTGACTGGGAGAGTGTGTGAGTGACTGTATGACTGGGTGAGTGTGAGTGTGACTGGGTGAGTGTGTGTGAGTGACTGGGTGAGTGTGTGTGTGAGTGACTGGATTAATGAGTGTGTGTGTGTGTGTGTGTGTGTGTGTGTGAGTGACTGAACACCTGAGTCTGTGGTGTAAATCACCACTTCATATCCGGCTGTGTATAATATCAGCCTGTGGTCCGTGGAGTTAGTGACCACTCTCAGTGTCTCTGTCAGGTGAGATGCAAATATTCAAATCTGTAAAAGTACAGCACTCCAGAAACTGATGTATGCAAATCTCTGACTGATAAAATAAGCCACGAAACCAAATGAGCTTTAAACACTTTGTCCAGAGCAGAGAGGACTCTCCTCACGTCTCTGAGACTCAACACTGCGTCTGAACAACACACAGAGACAGGTAGGATATTTGTATAACACTGGGTGAAATCACTCACACACACTCACCCAGTCACTCACAGGCTGACTCAATCACTCACACACTCACCCAGTCACTCACACACTCACCCAGTCACTCACATGCTCAACCAGTCACTCATATGTTCACCCAGTCACTCACACACTCACCCAGGCACTCACACACTCACCCACTCACACCCTCACCCAGTCACTCACACGCTCACTCAGTCACTCACACACTCACGCAGTCACTCACACGCTCACTCAATCACTCATACACTCAGCCAGTCACTCATATGCTCACCCAGTTATTCACACACTCACCCAGTCACTCCCACGCTCACCCAGTCACTCACCCAGTCACTCACACGCTCACCCAGTAACCCACTTGCTCACTCAGTCACTCACACACTCACCCAGTCATTGCTGATTCATTTTCTTTCCACCCTCTACCCCTGCTGCTGCTCTATGCCTCCTACTTTCCAACTCGCACCCCCTCTACAGGTTGCTGTTGCGGGCCTGCCTCCTGCCTGGCGCTCTGGGCATTCTATGCAGTCTCCTTGCTGCACAGCTTCCTCACCTGAGATTTGCTCTCATCCGATCATCTCATTCTCCCAGCCTCTACATCAGCAGCTTGCATACTTCATGGACGCTCATCCCAACCTCTTCAATTTGCAGCCGTCCTTCTCCCACCCTCCGGCTTCCAGTTTATACTCTCTTTTCAGATGCTGCTGTGGACTATTGTACCGGACCCTCCTCTGTGTTGCCTTGCTGCTCACACTCTACAGCTTCTAGCTCCTGCTCTGTTTTCAGGTGCTTCGGTGGACCTTCATCCCCCACTTCTTGCTGCTGCACTACTCCGAGTCTCTGACTTTCCTGCTCATCATCTTCCCGGGTGCCGTCACAGGCCATGTCCTAATCCTCTCCATTGCGGCTGTCCCGCACCCCGCCTCTTCCTTTACATCACACCCTCTCTCCTGATGTGCTTTCCCCTCACAAACAAACTGCACCCTTCATCCACTGTACAGCTTGCACTGGATCTTACCTTCTGCTTGCAGCTAAGTTTCTCCTAGCGACTGCACCTCGCACTGCTTCTTATGGTACTGTTCGTACTAATTCTTCCAGCAGCTGCGGGCTTTCAACCTGACCTCTCCTCTTCGTGATCATGCTGTTCCGAGCCCCTAAGTTCCAGCTTATGTTCTCTTCTTGGGCGTGGCCTTGGACCAGCCCCACCTACGCAGCACTCAGGCCCTTGACGCCACCTCAAATTCAATTCACCCTCTCACATGCAGCCTTGTCGCTCTCAGCTTCTAACTTTCCAGCTCGTGCCAGCGAGGACCTTATTCTTTCATCTCTCGCTAGCAACAGCACCTCACCCTGCTTCCTATGGTACTGATTCCTCCAGTCACTGTGGACCTTCAACCTGTCCTCCTATCTTCACAACCACGCTGCTATCTAGCCCCTAAGTTCCAGCTTATGCTCTCTCCCCAGGTTACCTTGGACCAGCACTCAGGCACTTGACGCCACCTCTGGCACCTGTTTTTTCATGACCCTCTAGGCATCTTTGTTATCGTGTAGTCAACTTTCTACCTTGCTTGAGCTCCTCAACACCTTTTGGATTTTTCTCTTTCAGAGTTTTCTCCCGTGTGACAAAATGCCTTCTCTCAAAAGGTCGCCTTTCCTGCGGTGCTGACCTTTTTGGGCTTCTTAACTGGCCTCGTCTTTCATCCCTCTAGATCACCATTCCGTTCTCAATTCCCTCTATGCCATTGGAAAGGCACCACCAGGGCACACCTGCCAACGAAGCACATCTCGCTTTATTAACGCTGCCCCTCTGTAGTACTTGACTTCAAGGCTGCTACTAATCCACTTTCCACCTATTGTTGCCAGCCTCAGACCCCTCACTTTTACCCAATCACCATCAATTACACTGAGACTTAGCAACACTCCAGCCTGATGCACTATCATGGTGGCCCCAGATAAATTATTATTGTATTATTATTATTGTTACACCGTAGCTTAATGGTGATCCTTTAAAATTATATTATTAGTTGATCAATTTGATTTCTGCCGACACAATGATCTTGTCCGTCTTAAGACCAACTTTGACTCTATATCAATTTTCGCAATCATCACCCCTTTACCGCTGCGGCTTCTGAACACTCGAATTACCAGTCACGCTAGAATTTCCGTTATCATAATCAACAAAGGACATTCAACTTACTCATGTCTACTTACTTACTACTGTCTCACCTGACACTCATTCATGCACCAGTTTATTAAAGGTAGTACATTCAAAGACTCACTAACCCCTTCATTCACCTAAACACAATCAGGACACTAATCAAACCCTTGACCAGAGTACCTGAACCTATCCATTCTGCAGCACTTAATGACCAGCATTCCTGTACATTTTTGGGGGTCTGGTTTCATACGCATTCATAAGCCGCCCTGAACTCTTCCCCAAAAGACTTCTGAGTTCACCTCCCCGTTTCAGCCTCTACGGGCGTGGTCCGTACTAGCAAATTTCTAATAAACATTTATCAACCAAATAATAAAGTAAATAAAAAAAGTTCCAACTCAGATTACACACATTTGAATATTTTTATATCAGACACAGAGATAAAATGCAAGACTCTTATTATGACGTTCATTTTAGAAAGAGTAAATTTAATTCTTCTGAAGGGTTTCTCAGTTAGCCAGATAATTTTAAGGCAACAACTACGATTGTGGGGAACTTCTGTTCTCTCTGGATTGTTTACATTCCGAAGCTCTGCATCTTTTAAGGTGGAACGGTGTGTTTGAGGAGAATAATGACTGTTGTTTGTAAGCGGCTGAAGTGTAACTGTAAGTGTTTAATTCACTGTTTGAATTCCCACAGAAACTCACGTGTAACTCGAGCTGTTTAGTTTTGTAGCACTGTCGCTAACGCAGTTAGCCGTCTCCTGAATTAGGAGACATTTCCACCTTAAGTGATCTGAAACAGCAAAAATACGTCAGTGTTACCCCCCTATGGAGCAGGAATAGAGCAACATCCTCATCTTGGTTGGTGCTTTTCAGCGTTTGGAGTCTCTCCATTGTCTAAAAACCTCCAGATGGCGTTTCTCTGCCGTGAGCAGAGAGAGAGAAATCCTAGCACCGGACCCAGACACTTTGTTTTTTTACCCATTTACAGACACTGGGGCTTCGTAAACACATTAGAGTGGTTTCCAGCGCAAACCGACTGCAGAGCAGCACATGGAGAGGAGACATCTTAATTTGTAAAAATATTTTTTTATTAAAATCATGAACTTCACTTTTAAATATCTCATGTATTTTGTTTTTTCTCCCTCTATATTTCCTCTTCTATCCTCTCAATTTCCTCAAGTATGTTGAGTGGAGTTTCTTAAGGTGGATCCAGAACAGAAGAAGAGCACAGCCGACCAAATACAGGTCAGTCTGCTGGATTTACAGAGCCTCTGGATGGGCAGGAGAACTCCCATAAAAGTGCTGATCACCAGACTGAACACCACCATTGAAGTATATTCCTGCAGAGAGTAGGCACCACTGAGGCTGGTCATAACGGCAAAGGTGATGTTCTGGATAAAAAATAACAGCAGCCTTATGGAAACGACCTGAAACACTTTTCTTTTGGCTGCACAGAGCTCCAGCTCCTCCTTCTCCCTTCCCTTCTGTACAGGACGCCTCAGCCTCTGCAGGAGGGACACGCAGCAGAACAACTTCACTGTGAGAATAATGAGGTACAAGGCCGAGTAAACCCTGTACGGCAAAAACGGGAACATGACGGAGGAGGTGAGGCCCACTCCCATCGATTACAACCAAGTCACGATGGATCTGCCCACTCTGTAACAAAGTGGCTTGTACCTCAGGAAGCTTATGGGATGTACCATGGCTACGTACTGCTCCAGACAAACGCAGCACTGGAAAAAACAGCGAGAGGAAAAACTGATGCCCATGAAAAACACCAGAGGACGGACGAAACACAGCTGCTGGCTGAAGCTGCACAAGCTGTGGAAAGGACCCAGGAAAACGAGAGTGAAAATCTCAACCAGCGCCTGGTTCAGTCAAAACACGTCAGACGCGTCCATCGCTCGGCGTAGGGGGACCATCAGGACGTTGGTGTAGATGTTCAGAGGAAGTCCCAGGAGGAAGCCGAGGACATACATGGACACCATGAAGAACGGAGATGTGGCTATTGGCCATCCACTCAGAGGAAAGGAAGAGTTTGTGTCGTTCATTTTCCCATCCTGTGAAGAGAGGACGTACAGAAGAGACGAGGAAATATAGTGAAGGACAACAAACAACTAATCAGTTCAATGTGCTTGGAGAAGAACACTAACTGCTCTGTTATATGGAGACTGGATTATCATATAGAGAAAATAAAAAGTGACATGCACCAAATATATCAGGAAAACTACAAAAAAAAAATTATTTTAATAATAATATATATATATATATATATATATATATAGTTTATATATATATAAATTATATTTAATAATATATTTTTTTTAAATAATAATTTAAAAAAGAAAAAAATGTTTTCATTAATATATAACTTGTTATCTCAATATTTGGAGAAACTATGTCATTATTTTGAGATAATATACTATTTCATTATTGTCAGAAACTAAGTCAGTAGTATATTATGTCAAAATATTGACATAGTATCTGAAAATAATGAGATAGTATCTTGAAATATGGAGATAGAAACCTAAATATTATTATTATTATATGTGGTGGAAAGGGGCTTCCACAGAAAACATACTAGACATTTATGGAAATAATTTTCAAATAATTATAATAATAATAATAATAATAATAATAATAATAATAATTAGTTATATTTATATGTTTTGCCTTTCCTAGACATTTAAGGATGGTTTATATATTTTAAATACAATACACAAAAGAAAAATAAGATACTTTAAAGGGATGAGCTTAAATACAATAAAAGAAAATGAAACACTGCTTCTATAGCAGTAAATATTCTACAAAATCAGAGTTAAAACAGAAATACAATTCTTACAAATCAGATCAAGATTTCAGCGTTCCTCACTCACTGGAGTGTGTGTGTGTGTGTGTGGTGTTTACCTTCATATACATCCTATTGCGACTCTGCTGAACTTTTATTGTAATTGTCGTGTCACATCTGTCATCGCACAGCGTTGTGTCTCATGCAAATCTAATGCACACGTCCTCATATGGAAACAAAAACATACAAAACAAAAATAATAAACCCCAATAAAGCCACACTATCCTAAAAATAACCTTTCCCTGTTTCCTAAATGCTTTCTGGATCAAATATTTATTTATTTAGTTTAGTTTAGTTTATTGTACAAACCGGATTCCAAAAAAGTTGGGACACTACTGAATGCTGAATGCAAAAACTGAATGCAATGATGTGGAGATGGCAAATGTCAATATTTTATTCGTAACTGAACATAGATGACAGATCAAAAGTTTAATCTGAGTAAATGTAACATTTTAAAGGAAAAATATGTTGATTCAAAATTTCACAGTGTCAACAAATCCCAAAAAAGTTGGGACAAGTGGCAATAAGTGGCTGGAAAAAGGAAATTGAGCATATAACGAACAGCTGGAAGACCAATTAATACTAATTAGGTCAATTGACAACATGATTGGGTATAAAAAGAGCTTCTCAGGGTGTCAGTGTCTCTCTGAAGCCAAGATGGTAAGAGGATCACCAATTCCACCATTGTTGGGCAGAAAGATAGTGCAGCGATACCAGAATGGTGTTACCCAGCGTAAAATAGCAAAGACTTTTAAGTTATCATCATCAACCGTGCATAACATCATCAAAAAATTCAGAGAATCTGGAACAATTGTAAGGGTCAAGGCCGTAAAACTCTACTGGATGCTCGTGATCTCCGGGCCCTTAAACGTCACTGCACCTCAAACAGGAACGCCACTGTCAAGGAAATAACAGAATGGGCTCAGGAATACTTACAGAAAGCACTGTCAGTGAACACAATCCACCGTGCCATCCGCCGTCGCCAGCTGAAACTCTACAGTGCAAAGAGGAAGCCATTTCTAAGCAAGCTCCACAAGCTCAGACATTTGCACTGGGCCAGGGGTCTTTTAAAATGGAGTGTGGCAAAATGGAAGACTGTTCTGTGGTCAGATGAGTCACGATTTGAAGTTCTTTATGGAACACTGGGACGCCATGTCATCCGGACCAGAGAGGACAAGGATAACACAAGTTGTTATCAGCGCTCCGTTCAGAAGCCTGCATCACTGATGGTATGGGGGGCATGAGTGCTTGTGGCATGGGCAGCTTGCATGTCTGGAAAGGCACCATTAATGCAGAGAACTATGTTCAGGTTCTAGAACAACATATGCTCCCATCTAGACATCATCTCTTTCAGGGAAGACCCTGCATTTTTCAACAAGATAATGACAGACCACATTCTGCAGCAATCACAACATCATGGCTACGTAGGAGAAGGATCCGGGGACTGAAATGGCAGCCTGCAGTCCAGATCTTTCACCTGTAGAGAACATTTGGAGCATCATAAAGAGGAAGGTGCGACAAAGAAGGCCCAAGACGATTGAACAGTTAGAGGCCTGTATTAGACATGAATGGGAGAGCATTCCTATTTCTAAACTTGAGAAACTGGTCTCCTCTGTCCCCAGACGTCTGTTGAGTGTTGTAAGAAGAAGGGGGGATGCCACACAGTGGTAAAAAATGGCCTTGTCCCAACTTTTTGGGGGATTTGTTGACGCCATGACATTTTGAAACAACATATTTTTTCCTTAAAATGATACATTCTCTCAGTTTAAACTTTTGATCTGTGATGTGTTCTATTCTGAATAAAATATTAGATGTTGGCACCTCCTCATCATTGCATTCAGTTTTTATTCACAATTTGTTTAGTTTGGAACTTTTTTGGAATCCGGTTTGTAGTTTAGATAATTTAGTGTAGTGTAGTTTAGTTAATTTAGTGTAGTTTAGTTTATTTCAGTTAGTTTAGTTTAGTTTAATTTAGTGTAGTGTAGTTTAGTTAATTTAGTTTAGTGTAGTTTAGTGTAGTTTAGTTAATTTAGTGTAGTTTAGTTAATTTAGTTTAGTTAATTTAGTGTAGTTTAGTTTAATTTACTTTAGTTAATTTACTTTAGTTAATTTAGTGTGGTTTAGTTAATTTAGTGTAGTTTATTTTAGGGTAGTTTAGTTTAATTTAGTTTAGTTAATTTACTTTAGTTAATTTAGTGTAGTTTAATTTAGTGTGGTTTAGTTTAGTTAATTTAGTTGGATCTTCGGAACAAAGGCAATGAGTGATTAATACACTGATGCCACACATCTATGGGTCTGTATTTTTCCATCAAGAGCACATTGTACAAGTGTGGCTCTGGAACTATTAAAAAAATCTGAATCAAACGTAGGTTAAAAACTGATCTGTAAAGACCCCAGGAGTATTTTAGCCACTATCTTCTCAACTCTTTTAAGCATGAATTGGTACAGAAGCAAAACTATTTCTTCTGTGGTGACATTCCGATGTATTAAATGTAAGGAATATCAAAGTGAATATCTGAATGTCATCATTTACTAAAGGCAGACTAAAGTACGTCCTCTTTTTCCCGGACACGTCCTCCCTCTCTGGGATGTGAAAAACGCATCAGAACATAAACTCTTAACAATGTCTGGGATTTCACACTTATTTCACGTCAGGTTTTGTTCCTACAGCCCCGCCCCCACACAGCCATTGGTCAAACCGCTTCCAACAACAGCCCAAACACACCCCAAGGATAATGTCAATAAACAGCTCAGTTTGACGTTACCTGATTTTCCATTTTATTGATTGAGTTTATTATTGTTTTTATATTGACATGAAGATGAAAGATTTGTTTTGTAGAAGGTGTTAAATGTAAAACAGGTTATGTTTTGCCTTCAAATTTAATTTATTTTAAGATTTAATTTAAAAAGAAAGGAGATGGTTTGTCAGAGTATACTATTAAGGATATTTATTAGTCTTGGTGAATGAGTAACTTTTAATGTATTAGTGTTAGCATAATTTTATGGATATTTAGCTCCCTCCTGTCATCACACACACACACACACATTCACATACACCCACACACACACGACCATGTTCCTATAACTCAGACCTACCTGAAGCTCCCCAGCCACAACATCCTAACCTTTATGGATGCCTGTGTATCCCCAGTGTCCTCACTTTTTAAAACCAAAATATGGTCAACCTACATTTAGGTCAGCGCTGACTGTTGTGTTGGGATTACACTTTAGTGTTGGGGCGGGACTGAGGACTAGAAAAGTCTAAACAGTGTAAGTTTCAATCTGAGTTCTATATTTACATGGTGGACACTCGTTCCTGCCTCTCACCAGAGTCTCTGTGTGTGTGTGTGTGTGTGTGTGTGCGTTTTGACTGAGTATTTAATGGCATTCTGTGCTGATTGTAAGGTACTTGTGTCTCTAAAAAGGCATTATATAATTGTAAAAATAAATAAATACATATATAGACAACACAGCAAAAAGGAAAAAATATTTAAGTTTGATTTTGGAATGATCAAAATGTTTTTATTAAGGATATTAAGATTTGTCTCAGTAATACAGTATCAGTCAAAAGTTTAGACACATCTCCTCATCAGTGATTGGTGGAGTAGAGCTAGTCACTGTATAGAGCTGTGTACCAGCCCCTACCTCTGCACAACCCCAGTTACAGTCTCAGACACATTCAGAAGAGAGTGGTTCTACAGATTAACTCTCGACGAGGCCACAGCCGTTCACTGAAAACCGTTCCAAGTGACGACCTCATGAAGCCGACTGAGAGAACGGAGAGAGTGTGTGAAGCTGTCATCAAAGCAACAGGGGGCTACTGTGAAGAGTCTAAAGTATAAAACATAGTCTGGTTCCTTTTAAACTTCTCTGTTTACTACATGATTCCATATGTGTTCCTTCATAGTTTTAATGTCTTCCACATTCATTTACAACAGAGAAAATAATGATAAAAAACAAAGAAAAAACACTGAATGAGAATGTGTCCAAAGTTTTGACTGTGGTGCTGTACATTCACATGTGGAAAATGGCTCAACACAAAGGGAACCCTCCCTGAGTGGGTGTGTCCAAACTTTTAACTGGTACTGTATACAGAAGTAAAGGCGGCGGAGACGTGTGTTTATGCTCTTAGGGAGATCTGAGATCTCTTTATTGTCACACAGTTCAGTTACATGGTATTTTACTGTCACACATGTGCAGTCTGAAAGATCCAGTTTCTGTAGAGTGGGTTACAGATGTCCATGTACAATGACAGACCTGCAGTAAGTCGTGTATCCGCACATGAAAGCACTCCATGCAGCAGATTATTCCAAACCAGGCTTCCACCAGAGTCTCCCTGTGAATGGAATAAAAGGAGGGTGAGGTTCTGGATGTTTTAAAGTCAATAAATAAAACAGATATAAAAATAGATTTAAACATACAGGATTAGTATGAACCCCAGGCCGCTGGACACAAACATGATGACCAGGGAGAGGAGGATTTGAGAAAACTCGCTGAAACCAGGTTGGTTGTGGTATCACATGACACTGAGCTACAGTAGTTTCTCCAAAGCGAAGCTGGTGTGCATCGACAACTCCTGTTAAAGAAAGAGAGGTTAGATGTTCGGTTCTGAAATCTTAGTCATTTGAAAATAGCAGAATAAATTCCACTCTTACCATTCGCATCTACAGTCATCCGGCCGTAAATACGCACGTGCTCTCCAATAGCCGGGGCTCGGCAGTTTCGGGGCGGCAGAGGGATTGTTGGCAGTTGACCACGTTGGCCAGGTTTTAGTCTCAGTAGCATGAGGTCATGTTCTTGTCCATTACAACAAAAGTGTTTATCAGCAATTCTCCACACTTGTTCATTGATGGGGTTGGGATGAGTATTCAGAACTGCCCTCATAAACCTAGCGTCATAAAAGATATAGAGTTTAGAGCACATCTGAACATTTTTGCATTTAGCATTCACTGTGTAAGATCAGGACTAAATGCTCCTATGAATTCATTCTTCCTCATCATCATCAGTGAGGGTCAGGGGCTGGTGTTGGGGATTACTTCTGATCACACACCACTCCAACTCATCCCAGAGGAACTCCATCGCTCCAGAGAACACAGTTCCACTGTTCCACACACCAGAGGAACCCCATCACTCCAGAGAACACAGTTCCACTGTTCCACACACCAGAGGAACCCCATCACTCCAGAGAACACAGTTCCACACACCAGAGGAACCCCATCACTCCAGAGAACACAGTTCCACTGTTCCACACACCAGAGGAACTCCATCACTCCAGAGAACACAGTTCCACTGTTCCACACACCAGAGGAACCCCATCACTCCAGAGAACACAGTTCCACTGTTCCACACACCAGAGGAACCCCATCACTCCAGAGAACACAGTTCCACTGTTCCACACACCAGAGGAACCCCATCACTCCAGAGAACACAGTTCCACTGTTCCACACACCAGAGGAACCCCATCACTCCAGAGAACACAGTTCCACACACCAGAGGAACCCCATCACTCCAGAGAACACAGTTCCACTGTTCCACACACCAGAGGAACCCCATCACTCCAGAGTAGACAGTTCCACACACCAGAGGAACCCCATCACTCCAGAAAACACAGTTCCACTGTTCCACACACCAGAGGAACCCCATCACTCCAGAAAACACAGTTCCACTGTTCCACACACCAGAGGAACCCCATCACTCCAGAAAACACAGTTCCACTGTTCCACACACCACAGCTGGGGTGTTTATACCCCTATCACCCTCACTTGGTTTTGGGCATGGTGAGCTTAGGCTCATGTGCAGTTGCTCCAGAGTGTCTAGTTTAATTCAATGCATTTCTATAGTGGTTATAGACAAAACAGGTGCTGCTTAAAGCAGCTGAACTCACAAAATTAGATTTTCATGTGAACGAGCCTCTACAAATGTTTTCAGATTTATTGTACATTAGGAAATTACCTCTGTAATTTAGTTAACATTTCTTTGTAATATCTTTAATCAGAATAAAGTAACTGATTCACTGAGTAAGTTTGATCAATCCTAAGGATAATAGTATTAAACTATTAATCCATATAAAATACGATGAAGTACATAAAGCAGATATAGGTCATATTTTAATCATAAATTCAGTTTATAAGTTTCCTGTACAATGTTCCTTATATAAATGTGGGAATGTTTAATATTGTATAAAAATAGGACATAATGTTATATTTTTTTAGAATATTACTTTTATTGTGTACCTATAGACCTAAAGAATTACATTTAGTCTATAGTCATATTCTGTAATTTAAATTTCTAAATGAACTCAAATCATATTCAGCTAATTTGTAGTTTAATAAAATGTATGGATGAACACTTTACCATAGCAGCATCACATAAGCCCAAGCTGTTTCTCCTCCAAGCCAATGGGGGTCGCTATCCCCAGAAATCTAGTTTAGTTCTTGCATCTGTATCTAATTAACAGCTAATTTTGTTTTGGGTATTTAAGCTCACAAACTGCATTCCAAAACCTAGACTGCAGCTGAGGTAGGACTGTCCTATGAAGTCTCCTTCTTAGTAACTCGATCACACAAATGGAACAGTGTAAAGAGGCTGCGTCGTGATGTCGGAAAGGTCTTATCTGCCTTGAAGCACTAACATGACTATGTTAAAATAAGTTGTATTTGCTTATTAGTATTATCCTGCAAGACAATACTACTAAAAAATATTAAAACTCATACTTCAACCTATAAACACTCAAACTTCATCTTTAAACCATTTCAACTGGGATTAAATCTAACATACTACTATATGCTTTCTGTGGCACTGTAACACACCAATAAGCTTTTTTCCTTGTATTTACTTTCTGGGGGGGGGGGGGGGGGGTTGGACACTTTAATCTTTGGACAATGGTAAAAATAAAAATGAGGAGGTTTTGTTGGTAGTCACACCTTGTTAGGACTACCTTAAATTTTTATGCTGAAACTTACCGATTGTTGGAGTGATATCTATGACAGTGTGAAGCAGTACATCAAGCATGTGATTGTGCTGCCTGGTGTTAGTGTTAAAAAAAGTCTAATGTGAAACAATGGCTATTGCCTTTACACTTTATCTTCCTTTCTTTCAGTATTATTTCAAATTAATGCTTAAATTATTAAAATTCTCTTGAAATGATCTTGCATCTGGGAAAGAACCATATCTCTCACAATAAATTGAGACAGGTGTCTTCAGTACGAGAAATGAGAGTGAATAAGCTACAAGACTGAAAGTAGAAGACACTATGAAATGATGTTCTTACCAGGCATTACAATGAGCAGCAGTGATGACCCAGTCTGGAGTGATTAAAGATGCTCCACAGACCAGATCGAAACTGAAGAAATCCAATTTTGTCAAAACCACATGATGCTGACCATGATCTGGAGGTGCATTGCCTCCTAGCTGTGGTTGCTGAGGATCCACGTAAATTCTCTTATCAACGTCCCCCAGTGCTGCACCTGAACAGAGAACCATAGGTAATTAAACTTAATATTTCGATGCTTAAATAATTTTCTTTGGTGCTTTTTATATTCAACATCACGTAAAGGACATTTCACAGATTCAGCAGAAAAACAAAAAAAGAATAAAAAATACAAACAAAACACTAGCCATGTCCTTTAGGATTTAAATATAACTTTGCATTTGTGTCTCTAAAGGTGTATAAAACTCATTTCAAAAATGAAAAGAGACATGTTTTTTTTGACAGGAATTAAATGAAACAGGTCAGTTTTCGTCAATGTTTTGGAAGTCCGTCCAGGAGTGATCCAAGAACACATTTAGTGTAAAGCAGCGACTCACCTGCCACCAGCCACAGAAAGAGACTCTTCATAAACGTCTTCATTGTGGTGTTCCTCCCCAATGCAGCGAGCCTCATTCTGAGAGCTTTAAAACCCTACTGTCACCTGACAACCTGCCAACCCCCGACCAATCAGATCCTCACAGCGGGAAACCAACTGTTCAAGGAGAACGCTTTGAATGAACGTGAAGATAATAAAATAAGTGTGTGATAATCCCATGTGTCTCGTCCCACACTTGACCCAGCTGCTCTAAGACTCCCTTCAGGGTTTAATTATTAATAGTTAAATGGAAAAGCTGCAATTTTACTGTAACTGTTGACAAAGGCAAGGAGGTTTCATCCAGACATTAAACATTGTGTTAAAGGGTAAAATGATTGCAGATATTCAAAGAAAATTCAAATGTCTAGAACAATTTTGAACCGACCCTGGTACTAATGCAGAGTTATGTGAGACTTTGATAACTGAAGGATGCTTATCTAAGAAATGCCCTTTTAGACAAAAACTGTAGATTTTTTCCAGGTTGCAAATGTTGCAGCTGTCAACATCATGGTGTCAACATCACTGTATTCATTTGTATAAAAATTTGTGACCCTCTGTACCTCACACAAATGTCACTGATTCTTAGCTGCCAAACAAAGACAGTGACCTCGTGTCCCACAGACACCACAACGTTAGAAATGTTGGCTTCCTGGAATCTATCGACTTGTGTAATCAACAGTGTATTAATCAACTCTCTGAGCTTAGGCCAAGGATTAGAAAATCGTACCACGGTCATCACACATCTCCACTATGAGTTTGAATTGTATTTTTGTCCCTGTTCAAGTCACCCCTGCCCTCTTTTCCCAGTAACTAATAATCAGCTGGGTCTTGTGTACTGTAGTGTTCTTGGCGTTGAGAGGAGGGTGAACAGGCACGTGAGGGTTACACTCCACATAAAGTTACATACATTTGTAATTACAAACTATACACACTATGTTTATTATTCTTGGTATTCAAATACCTGTTAACATAGTTCTGTATTTGCCCATGGGTTTTTAAACAGCAGTTTACATTTTTTTAATTGGAGTTGCCACAAAAAGCTTTTTAAACCCCGGAAGACAATGAAGTTGGTTTTAAACTCTGAGCCGAAATGAATATCTGAAAGCTGGGATTCTGTAGTTTTAGGTTTTGTTTGCATTGTTAGTTTCAGTTGTGGCTATTATTACAGTCACACAGCTCCCAGATCCTGGATTTGGGTTTAAACCTTATCTCGGGTCACTGTGAGTGAGGAGTGTGTGTTCTGTGTCTATGTGGGTTTCCTCTGGGAGCTCTGCTTTCCGAGTGAGTGAGTGAGTTTTAACTTATTGTCAAATATATTACATTAAAAATGTAAACAAAAACTTTACGTCTGAAATTTTATTCAGTGTTTCTTAGTTTTACATTTGGGTATGACATCTAAAGAGGCTCAAAGGTCTGGCATTTCTCTTATTTTAACAGAATAAAAAGTTTTAGGTCGCTTTGTCAGAGTCAGACACAAACCTTACAAGCCCCAGTTCTACATCTAACAGTTTAGTGCTCAGTAAAACTTTATTAACATTCAAATTAAACAGAGCTCTATCTCAAGGGTTCTGACCGTAACCAGCGAGCTAACCGTCACTTTTCTCACCAAGGTTTTTATATCAGACGTAAATCTACATTCACAAAGACCTCGTCTGATACCTGCAGCAACTGAAGTTGTTTATGTAAATGAGTCTTTTTGATAAAGTTATGATCCACTGAAGAGGTTAGTTTAGATAAGCTGCCACGTGCCATCGTTACTGTTGTAAGTCAGAGATGATTTGAATGAACTGAACGATAAAGGACAATGGCACTCTCAAAGTGAACGGTTTCTAAAGGTTTTATGGCTCATGGTTTCAACTTTGAAAAGGTCACTCTGTCTTGCATTTCTTAACAGCACTCGAATGGATCTATTTTTTTAAATGTTCTTTAAATGCTTCTGTAGCCTCACTCCAAATATTGTACCCAACATTTCACAAGAAAGGATTCATGAATATTCCAGTGTATATTTATGAGAATATAAATACATTTTAGACCATTTTTCCCTAAAAACATAAAGCTGTTCACAGGAGTTTCACTGACCACAGGGTTCTTTATTAAAGGACAAAATGAACACTTGAACAGTCTTTTGTGATTAAAGTGTCCTTTCTACATCAATCTGAAGAACCCCTTCATGATGCAATGTGCTGTAGGTGTTTTTTTAGAGAAGGGTTCTACGTGGCACCAAAAGTGGTTCCTCTATATTATAATGTCAAGTTTGTTACAGTAGAGGAACCATTTTTGGTGCTGTATAGAACCATCTATAGCACATTCACCATCAATATTACACCACCTTCATGAAGCAAAGAGCCCTTTAATCATGCAGAAGGACACAACAGGTACTCAGATGGCTGGCATTTACTCTCCACAGGTGTGAGTGTGTGAGTGACTGGGTGAGTGTGTGATAATCTGCCCTGTGTGTTCTAGCATGTCCAGTAATTCTGGGTAGGTTCCTGACCCAATACCACTCTCATCAGGATGGAGTTCTTATAGAAGATGAATGCATGAATGAGTGAATGCAGAATCATTAGTTCCCATTTTTTAAAAATAAAGTTTAGGGTTTATATGGTATAAGACACGCAGCGTGGAGCCCACATTTCCTTATGAAAGGGGCTATATAAGTGTAACTTTATTATTATTATCTCATTTGTTTACTAATGTTTCCTATAAATGTGTATGTTTATACATTATAAATGTGTACAGATAAACACATGACTTAGCTTGACAATAAAAGTTAAACTAATTAACTAAAAATGTTGATAATACAGACCCTGTTAATATTAAGGTCCTAAGGATGAATGCATCATTTAGAGCGATGGTAGAGTAATGCTTCAATACTGATTCCTATGAGCAAATCACACACTGAGTTCTCTGAATGTGTGTTGGGACGTGCCTGAAGCCGATTGGTTGTTAGAAGATGAGCAGATAGTGGGAGCATAAGAATAACGTGGATCAGGGCTGGAGTGGTCAGACTGAATACAGTGAGGAAGACTACAGTGAAGATGCTGCAGGGTGCTTTATTTCTCCTGGCTGTTGCAGGTGAGGTACATTCATTATCAAGGTGTTAAATATCTATTACATTTTAGACATTTTTTTAATTTAGAGAATAATATAAAAACAGGCAAAATAACGTAGATAGTTTTATTAGAACTAAGGGCAAGATTCACTCCATTTTTCATTATTTTGCACTTTTCCATGGTGTAGTTTACAGAGCTGAAAAACAAAAGAACATTGTCAAATATCACTTCTTATCAGTTCATAATTAACATGAGTAAATTAATTAATAAATTAATGAGTAAACTCAAGGTGGGGTTAGACCCCTCTGGCCCACACCAATGCTAAGAATAATGACGTCAGGTTCATGTGCACCTGCTCTAGAGCATCTCATTTTCTTAAGTCCGTTTAAAGTTATGTAAAAGTGTTCCCTTTCATTCCTGTCCCTGTGGTTAATGTGATAGTGTTTAAGGTGCATGAGAATGTCCTCTGTATCAGGTGGTGTCCTGGGGGCCCCTATGAAGAGGACAGAGAGTAAGCCCACTGAGGGTTTACACCACGTGCTGCTGGCTCTTCCAGGTGATGATCACGGACACTGTGGAGGAGCTCTGATCAGCCCTGAATGGATCCTCACTTCTGCTCTTTGCAATTTAACGTAAGTGACTCTGGCAACTTCTGTATCCATTCAGTGTGTGCTTCCACAACTGCTGTGGGGACAGTGTATTTTGAAGTCATTTTGCACTTGTCTGGTTTCATCAGAGAGTCTCTCAATTACGATATCCTCCCTCTCCAATTAAAATCCTGTATCTTTGTGTTTGTGTCTGTTTAGTTACTGCATCATTTGAACACAACTGCTGTCCTTCACACTGTGTGTAAACCTCCTGTTGAATGAAATAACAGAAATGTTCCAAAATTATTTTGAATAAAGTATTTCTATATTGACTTCCACTGAAAGTTAAGAAATTTTTTCCTACTCCTGTAAAGTTACCGTTTTGGAGAGAATGGGGCAGCATGGAGGCGCAGCGGGTGGTGTTTCTGTCACACTGCTCCAGGTTCCTGGGCTTGTGACTGTCTGTGAGGAGTGTGGTGTGTTCTCCCTGTGTCTGCGTGGGTTTCCTCCGGGTGACTGTCTGTGAGGAGTGTGGTGTGTTCTCCCTGTGTCTGCGTGGGTTTCCTCCGGGTGACTGTCTGTGAGGAGTGTGGTGTGTTCTCTCTGTGTCTGCGTGGGTTTCCTCCAGGTGACTGTCTGTGAGGAGTGTGGTGTGTTCTCCCTGTGTCTGCGTGGGTTTCCTCCGGGTGATTGTCTGTGAGGAGTGTGGTGTGTTCTCCCTGTGTCTGCGTGGGTTTCCCCCGGGTGACTCTCTGTGAGGAGTGTGGTGTGTTCTCCCTGTGTCTGCGTGGGTTTCCTCTGGGTGACTGTCTGTGAGGAGTGTGGTGTGTTCTCCCTGTGTCTGCGTGGGTTTCCTCCGGGTGACTGTCTGTGAGGAGTGTGGTGTGTTCTCTCTGTGTCTGCGTGGGTTTCCTCCGGGTGACTGTCTGTGAGGAGTGTGGTGTGTTCTCTCTGTGTCTGCGTGGGTTTCCTCTGGGTGACTGTCTGTGAGGAGTGTGGTGTGTTCTCTCTGTGTCTGCGTGGGTTTCCTCTGGGTGACTGTCTGTGAGGAGTGTGGTGTGTTCTCTCTGTGTCTGCGTGGGTTTCCTCTGGGTGACTGTCTGTGAGGAGTGTGGTGTGTTCTCTCTGTGTCTGCGTGGGTTTCCTCCGGGTGACTGTCTGTGAGGAGTGTGGTGTGTTCTCTCTGTGTCTGCGTGGGTTTCCTCCGGGTGACTGTCTGTGAGGAGTGTGGTGTGTTCTCCCTGTGTCTGCGTGGGTTTCCTCTGGGTGACTGTCTGTGAGGAGTGTGGTGTGTTCTCTCTGTGTCTGCGTGGATTTCCTCCGGGTGACTGTCTGTGAGGAGTGTGGTGTGTTCTCCCTGTGTCTGCGTGGGTTTCCTCCGGGTGACTGTCTGTGAGGAGTGTAGTGTGTTCTCCCTGTGTCTGCGTGGGTTTCCTCTGGGTGACTGTCTGTGAGGAGTGTGGTGTGTTCTCCCTGTGTCTGCGTGGGTTTCCTCCGGGTGACTGTCTGTGAGGAGTGTGGTGTGTTCTCCCTGTGTCTGCGTGGGTTTCCTCCGGGTGACTGTCTGTGAGGAGTGTGGTGTGTTCTCCCTGTGTCTGCGTGGGTTTCCTCCGGGTGACTGTCTGTGAGGAGTGTGGTGTGTTCTCCCTGTGTCTGCGTGGGTTTCCTCCGGGTGACTGTCTGTGAGGAGTGTGGTGTGTTCACCCTGTGTCTGCGTGGGTTTCCTCCGGGTGACTGTCTGAGGAGTGTGGTGTGTTCTCCCTGTGTCTGTGTGGGTTTCCTCCGGGTGACTGTCTGTGAGGAGTGTGGTGTGTTCTCTCTGTGTCTGTGTGGGTTTCCTCCGGGTGACTGTCTGTGAGGAGTGTGGTGTGTTCTCCCTGTGTCTGCGTGGGTTTCCTCTGGGTGACTGTCTGTGAGGAGTGTGGTGTGTTCTCTCTGTGTCTGCGTGGATTTCCTCTGGGTGACTGTCTGTGAGGAGTGTGGTGTGTTCTCTCTGTGTCTGCGTGGATTTCCTCCGGGTGACTGTCTGTGAGGAGTGTAGTGTGTTCTCCCTGTGTCTGCGTGGGTTTCCTCTGGGTGACTGTCTGTGAGGAGTGTGGTGTGTTCTCCCTGTGTCTGCGTGGGTTTCCTCCGGGTGACTGTCTGTGAGGAGTGTGGTGTGTTCTCCCTGTGTCTGCGTGGGTTTCCTCCGGGTGACTGTCTGTGAGGAGTGTGGTGTGTTCTCCCTGTGTCTGCGTGGGTTTCCTCCGGGTGACTGTCTGTGAGGAGTGTGGTGTGTTCTCCCTGTGTCTGCGTGGGTTTCCTCCGGGTGACTGTCTGTGAGGAGTGTGGTGTGTTCACCCTGTGTCTGCGTGGGTTTCCTCCGGGTGACTGTCTGAGGAGTGTGGTGTGTTCTCCCTGTGTCTGTGTGGGTTTCCTCCGGGTGACTGTCTGTGAGGAGTGTGGTGTGTTCTCTCTGTGTCTGTGTGGGTTTCCTCCTGGTGACTGTCTGTGAGGAGTGTGGTGTGTTTTCCCTGTGTCTGCGTGGGTTTCCTCTGGGTGAGTGTCTGTGAGGAGTGTGTTGTGCTCTCTCTGTGTCTGCGTGGGTTTCCTCCGGGTGACTGTCTGTGAGGAGTGTGTTGTGCTCTCTCTGTGTCTGCGTGGGTTTCCTCCGGGTGAGTGTCTGTGAGGAGTGTGTTGTGCTCTCTCTGTGTCTGCGTGGGTTTCCTCCCAAAACACACATTGGTAGGTGGATTGTCCTGGGGTTGTGGGTTCGATCTCCACCTCAGGTCACTGTCTGTGAGGGGTTTTGTGGGTTCTCCCTGTGTGTGCGTGAATGAATGAGTGAATAAACACATGAACAATCAGTTAAAAACTGAGACCAAAGCATCAATAAATGAAAGCAGATGTGAGCTGACAGCCACATGAACTGCGTGGTTGTAATGTTATGGCTGATCGGCGTGTACAGTGTGTAATGGAGTATGAGATTCGTGGTGATGTGTTTTTCATTATCACTTTCTCTTGTCGTCAGGAACATAGAGGTAATTTTGGGCCACCATCCGAACCTGAGAGGAGAGAGGAGGAAGATTTTAGAAAAAATGGTTTTCAGTGATGGCAAAATCGTCCACAACCTCATGCTGCTGAAGGTGGAGAAAAAAGCACAGGACAAGTTCACCACTGTCCCACTGCCTCCGGAGAAGATCTGCAAAGCCCCCGCCGCAGCATCAGTGATCAGGTTCTTTGGGTGGATTAATGGAAAATATGATTTTGCTAAAGGTCAGTTTGTGGCAGTGTCAGCTGCAGTGCCAGTGATTAGGAGCAGATAGCAGTCACAGTAATTTGCTTGTAGTTAAAAAAATATTGGAGGAAAGTTTATATTTATAGCTCCTCATCGGTCCTCGTCTCTGAGAAACTGTTTAGTTTTATTGTGCCACAGGGTGAGTATCACATTTCCAGATTACAAACACACTCTGTGATTTTACAGACACATCTACGGCAGAGAAGCTACAGACAGGAGAGCTCTCCATCTCGAAGTGTACGCCCATTCCTGAAAGAGAAAAACAGCCGTTACCAGTGGAGCTGCGACACGATAAACACAAACTCCTGTGTGCTCAACACCCTCCTGGTGTGGATGACTGTGAGGTTCGCCTGCCCTTTTTCTCAGAAAACACATTGTCACATAAACAGTGAAGGAATAAGCCTAACAAAGCATCTTTTATTCTCTCCCCTTTAGCTCTTCGCTGGAACATCTATGCTTCACAGCGGAGTCCTGTATGGGGTCCTGGTAAACTATGACTTAAACTGTAAGAAACAAGTGGAATTCATGGACATCTGTGGTTACAGAGATTGGATTAAAAGTGTATCCACAGTGTAAGAGTGGTGTGAGTTAAAATAAAGAGGTCTCAGATCTCCCTAAGAGCATCAACACACTGTTGTCCTGTCTCTTCATTCTCAGGTTTAAAAATCTAGAAAATGGAATTCCACATATTACTATTCACTGTCAGAATAACTGTACCCTCAAGGAAACATATGCTGTACCTTTAATTAGGGAACATAACAGAGATATAACACTGTGTAAATGTTGCTGGGTTCACCAATGCGAACGATGTCACTCCAAACACAGCCCCAGAAACACACACAAACGGAGCATGTTCCTGTTTTATTTCCTATTATTTATTTATATGAAATGGTGTAAATGACCGTGTCCAGCTCCACTGGGGGATAACGCTGTGTGTGAAGCTCTGAGCTCTTTCCTGAACTGACCCTCCACACGCCCACGGATCACGTCACGGTTCACACTGAAGAACCTACTCTTCTTTGGTACCAGCTGGGAACAGACTTTTCTGGTTCCTGAACTGGTTTATGTCGCTGGAAATGTGCCCAATAGTTCCATATTTAGTTCAGGAACTGGAACTCTGGTTCCTCGTTGGTGGAAAAGCACTAATAGCAGAAAAGTTTTTTATAGAGTTTAAAGAGTTTATAGATCAGTCCAAAAAGGACATATCTCAGTGCAATATACATCATTCACCATCTAAAATAAACATGTGACCTATGAGCCCTCAGACGGCACTGCATGAGAAACTTTCATTTTACTGTGATAAACTGTCACTGAACATTTATCAAAAAATAATTCTAAACATGTTTATATTTACAAAACCCAAGTTTTACAGTCATTGGAAGTCACTTCTTTGAGATTTTGTTGTTAAATAAATCCTAGAGGATTAGCACATCACAAATGGAATTATGAAAAAATTACATTTGGGAGAAGGACCACATCCAAACTCCTCTCCACCATTACAACCCCTGTAAAACCCCTCCTCCCTCCTCACCTCCTCATGATAAAATTCACAACCCACCACCACCTCAACTCCTCCTTTTCCAACATTGACTCTAGCTGCGTTCCAAAGCCTAGGCTGCAGCCGAGGTAGGACTGTCCTATGAAGACTTCTTCTTAGGAACCTAGGTCACACAAATGGAGCAGTCTACGGAGGCTGAGTTAAAATAGGCTGCATATGATTATTAATATGATCCTGCAAGAGAATACTATGATAATGTAAAAACTGTGCTTGTGTAACCATGTTTTCATTCTTTATACTTTCTAATAAGATTAGAGATTCATGAACCAAATCAACAGAATAACAAGAAATAAACATACGATGAAGTTTCACAAAATATTTTTTAAACAAATTCGATGACACATTTATTGAGCTTCAGAGAAAATTAGAGGGAACACCATTAACAGAGAACACACAAGTTTCTCTGGGATGAGTTGGAGTGGTGAGTTTGATCCAGAACTAATCCCCAACACCAGTCCCTTACCCCCACTGATGATGATGAGGCTGAATGCCATCAAATCCTTACCATCATGTTCAACAGCATTATTGCAGCAAAATAAAAAAAAATAAAATAAAATAAACAAGCTTCTAAAGAAACCCTGATAATGACACAGTAGCACAATCTGAGGTGAAGTAACCATTGTTTTTATTGAACATCGGACACAAATATGACACCAGCGCAAATACTACAACAGTCCATCAACACAAACATCTCTAAATAAGTCGTAATGAAGTCACACAGCCGCTTCGTGGCTCAGCATCGTAACTACGGACTAACTCACGGACGGAGGAGGGAAAGTCCGGACTCTCCACTGCCTTGTGGAAACAGTGAGTAAATACGGAATGAAAAAGATGAACGAATCCAAGCTTAAAATGTCCAATCCACCCTCATTTGTTTATAGCTCCCTCTTGTGGTTGAGGCAGAGGTCTACTTTATCAAACTCATTCTGAAGGCGACATCCTGATCTTATAAAGAATTCCAGGTCTGAGATGCAGTTCTCCAATTCCTCTATGAGAAACTGAATGGGCTTTTACCAGCTGCTACATGCTAACAAGCTAACACTGCTGAGAGAGAGAGAGAGAGAGAGAGAGAGAGAGAGAGAGAGAGAGAGAGAAAGTCTTATTCCAATGTCAGAGTCATTCATTCTTGAAAAAGCTAAATTATTCACGTTCTCTGTTTAAGGACAGGGAGCTGCCAGTGGATGAATTAAGACACTTTTCTGCCTTTAATCACTTTAAAAACAAACAAGGAAAATTCTAGAAACTGGTTGAATGTTCTCATAATAAAGTTACACCAAGCTCACAGTGAGACGACTGTAATGAAGCTGTAATAATAAAGAGATAATATTTTTGCCGTGTAATCTTTCAGAACGAGGACAGAAAATTCTTACCAGTGTTTTCCTAAAGACCCTTCATTCCTCTCTCGTGGCTCTTCATTCCTCTCTGATTTTACTGGGACAGGTCGGGGTTAGACCCTGGTGCTTGGTTGTTATTATTGTCCTGTCACATCCATCACCTTAAAGCTGGGTCCGATGCAAATATCTGTCATTCAAAACATTACTGAGGACCGGCTACTGTCTCTGATCCGAGACGTTCTGTTCACACTGAAATCCATTAATGTCCGTGTTACTCACAAAGACGTGGAGACTGTGCTCTGTATCGCGTCTGTCTGATGAACCTGCCCCACCATAGATCCAGCTCATCCCGACCCCAGAGAACTGTGGAAACTGGAAACAGTAAAGCTGGGAACCTCTGGGGAGGGGAAACTTCATCCTGGCGGAACATGGGAGGCCTTGCCCATACCTCTCTCCAGATTCCAAAAGTCCCTCTGGGTACAGAGGCTGTGTCTGCGGTGACCCAGTGAACCAATGGATTCATCAACTATTCTGACTTTTACTGTGTTCAGAGCAAGACACAAGAAAAACAAGAGTAATTTTATTTATTTATTTATTAGATACATGACATACATATATCTCTTAACACTTATGGCCCAAAGGGTGAAAGCTAAAATTATTTCTAATAAACATTTATCAACCAAATAAATAAAAGTAAATAAATAAAGTTCCAACTCAGATTACACACAGAGACACAGAGATAAAAGGCAAGACTCTTATTATGACATTCATTTTAGAAAGAGTAAATTTCATTCTTCTGAAGGGTTTCTCAGTTAGCCAGATAACTTTAAGGCAACGTCTACGATTGTGGGGAACTTCTGTTCTCTCTGGTTTGTTTATATTCAGAAGCTCTGCATCTTTTAAGGTGGAACGGTGTGTTTGAGGAGAATAACGACTGTTGTTTGTACGCGGCTGAAGTGTAACTGTAAGTGTTTATTCACTGTTTGAATTCCCACAGAAACTCATGTGTAACTCGAGTTGTTTAGTTTTGTAGCACTGTCGCTAATGCAGTTAGCCGTCTCCTGAGTTTGGAGACATTTCCACCTTAAGTGATGTAACTGAAACAGCACAAATAAGTCAGTGTTACCCCCCTATGGAGCAGGAATAGAGCAACATCCTCAATTTGTTTTTTTACCCATTTACAGACACTGGGGCTTCGTAAACACATTAGAGCGGTTTCCAGAGCAAACCGACTGCAGAGCAGCACATGGAGAGGAGACATTTTAATCTTTAAAATGTTTTAGATTTAAATCATGAACTTCACCTTTAAATATCTTATGTATTTTGTTTTTTCCCCTTATATTTCACCACCGAGCTGGATTAAAGGCAAAGTGTCAGCTGATATTTTGTCCAGCTCTGAATGGTCCGCCCCAGTTTTACAGAACAACACCATGGTCATGGACCTCTGCTGATCGGCGTGGAGTGTGTCAGTGAGTGTATGAGTGACTGTGAATGTGTATGTGAGTGACTGTGTGAGTGACTGTGTGTGTGTGTGAGTGACTGTGAATGTGTATGTGAGTGTGTGTGTGAGTGACTGTGTGAGTGTGTGAGTGACTGGGTGAGTGTGTGAGTGACAATAATTAAATAAGTAAAATGAGACTAAAACTAATAAATCAAAAGTCTAAGACTAAAAAACTGAGACTAAAGCTTGAATTGAACTAAAACTGAAATCACCTTTGGTGTGAGAGTGTATGAAGGTGTGAATGTGAAGTCCCAGGAGCACTGATGCACTCACAGTTGGTATGACTTCACTGTGCAGTGGAGAGTCACTCAAAAATAACGAGGACAGATTAGATGCAGGAAGATTTATTGAGGCATAAACAGAAGGGAGCGAGTGAAGCATGTCTCATTGTGTGAAAGTTGTAGCTCAGGTGAAAGACGTCTCATCACTGGGTTATTGTCCACTACTTCACAATTTCTTTTTCTCAATTTCACACTCTCCATGAGACTTCTGCGTTATCTGCGTGGAGATAAAAACACAGCAGCAGTGGAGTCAGTCATTTAACTGTTTTGATAAACTGAAATTTGTTTAAATAGTTCATTCATTCATTATCTGTAACCCCTTATCCAGTTCAGGGTCGCGGTGGGTCCAGAGCCTACCTGGAATCATTGGGCGCAAGGCGGGAATACACCCTGGAGGGGGCGCCAGTCCTTCACAGGGCAACACAGGCACACACACATTCACTCACACCTACAGACACTTTTGAGTCGCCAATCCACTTGAAACGTGTGCTTTTGGACTGTGGGAGGAAACCGGAGCACACGGAAGAAACCCACGTGAACACTGGGAGAACACACCACACTCCTCACAGACTGTCACCCGGAGGAAACCCACGCGAACACGAGGAGAACACACCAACTCCTCACAGACAGTCACCTGGAGGAAACCCACGCGAACACGGGGAGAACACACCACACTCCTCACAGACAGTCACCCGGAGGAAACCCACGCAGACACAGGGAGAACACACCACACTCCTCACAGACAGTCACCCGGAGGAAACCAACACAGACACAGAGAGAACACACCACACTCCTCACAGACAGTCACCCGGAGGAAACCCACGCAGACACAGGGAGAACACACCACACTCCTCACAGACAGTCACCCGGAGGAAACCCACGCAGACACAGGGAGAGCACACCACACTCCTCACAGACAGTCACCCGGAGGAAACCCACGCAGACACAGGGAGAACACACCACACTCCTCACAGACAGTCACCCGGAGGAAACCCACGCAGACACAGGGAGAACACACCACACTCCTCACAGACAGTCACCCGGAGGAAACCCACGCAGACACAGGGAGAGCACACCACACTCCTCACAGACAGTCACCCGGAGGAAACCCACGCAGACACAGGGAGAGCACACCACACTCCTCACAGACAGTCACCTGAAGCGTGAATCAAACCCACAACCTCCAGGCCCCTGGAGCTGTGTGACTGCGCCACCATGCCGCCCATAATATAGTAAATGCACGTGTAAATTGTAAGTTATATTTGATGTACTGCTTCTATCCTTTACCCATTCTTACATACATTCAGTAACCAATGTTGTGAAAAATAATTTTATTACTTTGTATTAGTGGACAAATATCCTAAAATGATTAGTTAAAATTAGAAAGTATAATTACATATTCATTGTATGAAACCTTGTATTCATATGAATGATTAACCGGTATTTTAACCATGCATTTAAACAGTTTAGAATCTGCACACTAACTGACATGCTGACTCAGTGTTTACACCTTTCTAATTTCTTAGATCTTTAACAGATCTGCACTTAGGCTTGTAGTATAAATTCCAAGTGTTAGTTAGGACAGTTGAACTTTAGGGCATCTCAGTGACCTTAAGTCCATTAGTGACCCCTCTGAATCTTGGTGACAGAAAAGGAATGTGGGTAATAAAACCTACAGAGTCAGAAGGGCATGATGAGTGTTTTGGGGTCATAGGTGCATGGGAAACATGCACGCAGAAACCTGAGTACTAACATGTCTAATTATGCATATTAATATATGTTAATCAGCCAGAAACGCCTTGCCAGCAGGGTATACGTCATATCAGGTATAAAACTATGGAGTCAGATCCGAAGAGTCAGAACTTTGCGTGGAAGGGCACTAGGTTGCGTTTCTTATGTATTAGTTCTCCTGGTTCCAGTATTAAAATAAATACTTTGGTTTGCTTTGAACTTCACTCGACTGGTCTTTATAAAACTTCCGGAACGAGCACGCCTCCCTCAGGAGAGAGGGTGTATTTGGATCTTTTGGAGATCTTCTAAATTTTAATTACTTTGGGAACGGTCCAGAAAGAACATTTAATTCTTCAATTGGTGACCCCGGACATGCGGAAGTGTGAGAACAAGACCGACTTCGGACTCCTTTCCACTCGCGGCCGCAATTTATTGAGGTGGGTGAGCAGACCCTGTTTTATTCAAATTCTGCATATTGGAATTTCTAAATCAGAGTGGTGCGGAGGTCTGAAGGTGGTCTGGAGTGAGGTAATGAGCAAATCAATTTATTTTAAATATGTTTTTATAATTTGTTATTGGTTTATACATTTGGGGTTGCTTGGTTATGGTATTTATAATAGTTTCGATGGATGTTGTGCCCATCATGGAATTTATAATGGAATTTAAAATGGAATAGATGGATGATTGGTTCCCATCTTGAAACTGAGTAGTGGCGTCCTCCACTGGGACCTGACGAGGTGTCCAGTTAATTGCCTGGTCGGGAAGGCCGTCCGAGAGGGGTGGTTCCCTCTGAAGTATATTAATAACAGCGGAAGTTGTTCCCGCCACAGTTTGTAGTGTATTTTAATGCAACCTGATTGTGTATTCGTGTGTTCTATGTTCTAAGAGGCTGTGTTATTTTTTGGGGCTGTTTGCATGACTGTTGTGTATGTCTCTGCTCGCTAGAGGGCGATAGAGGAGTGTCTTGCTGTGTATGTGTATGTGTGTGTGTGTGTGTGTCAGCTGAAAGAATTTTTTTTTGGGAGAAAATGGAGAAAGTGGGGGACTGATCAACCCCCTTTTCTTCTCCGGTTGCTTTTGAGTGTGTGTGTGTGGAGAACTCTCCATGTGCTGTACAGAGCCATAAATTTTATGTGAGTGTGTTTAGAGAAAAGGGGGGAAAGGACATCTCTGTTTTTAGAGTGTCAGAGAGAGAGTGTGTTTAATGAGAACGGAAAGTGTCAGAAAGAGAGATTTAGAAATTAATAGGGAAAGAAATTTGTAATGGTATAAATTATGAGCTTCGTTCAAGGACAGTTATTTAAAGAATATGAACCTCAATAAAATGAGGGGTTTGTTTATCTATGACAATGAGCCTGAACGGAAGACGTTTTTACAGTAAAAACATATAAAGTAAATTAAATGAGCTTTCTTGGAGACTGTACATTAAGAAAATATAGACAATGAGCTCCAGAAAGACGTTTTTAGAGGTTGAGAACAGGAGAAAGGAGAGCAAGGTGTAAAGCTGAGGTATTAATATGATAAATTGGGGAAACTGTAAGGTTTAAACATGGGAATTAAAGGGAAAATTGTTAATTGAACACTTGCTCTAATTTTGAATCTGGTTTCTTTGATATTGTTAATTTAGATTTGTGGTGGATAAAATATATTTGGTATTTTGTTTACTGCTTATTGTCCTAAGAATATTATTTTTCCCGTTTAGTTAGTATTTTTTAACTATGGTAGTTTGTCTAAAAATTTATTTTCTGCCACGGTTTGAATTTTCCGTTCATCATAACATATTTTGTAACCTGCTTGCTATTTCTCTAGTTCATAAAATTTTGCTTTCACTTGTTATAATATATTTTGTGATTTCACTGTGGCCTGTGGACTGTTGAGTGTGGCTGGAACCTTGTTTTCGTTTTTAAAATATAGTCGTTGGTTTAATTCTGTGTTGTGAGATACTAGTCCTGCTTTTCTTGCTTTTTCTATTTACTATAAATTGTATTTCGTATATTGGCGTGGTATTTGCTTCTGCCTAACAAGCTTTTTCGGTCCGTGGGTCGGTTTCATAATTAATGTAAATTAGGCTTGACTTGCTTTTATATTCAATACTGTGTTTGAAGACGAACTTATGTTTTATATCTACCTGTGAAATTATTCACAGGGTTGAGGAGGTTCTGCTTTTCTTGGCTGAGTTTCTAAACTTGACTGTAAAACTTTGGACTTTTTCTTTTATATAAACTGAGGCGGACTGTGCTGAGAGCAGCGGCGGCTGCGTGGGCGATTTGCGTGGGTGACCCTGGGGAAACTGTTTTAATTCACTCTGAATTGCAATGAAACCTAGCGGTGATAATTGATTTGCAATTAAAGGGTGAACTAGAACGAAGACCAATTCAGGTAAGGTCAAATTTTTTAATCAGCTTCTTACAGACATTATGGCTACTCCTAGAGACTTACATAATCAATTAAACGCCATTTACGGCGTGGGGAATTGGGAATGGAAACCGTTTGTACAACAAATTGAAATTATTACTGAGGGATTAAAACTGGGAGAAATACATTTTTAAAAGCGGGATGTTGTGCACAAAAGTGTGCTCCAGAGATTTGAAACATGGGCTAAATTACATACAGGGGAGAAAACTTGTTTAAATACCGGTATTAATCAGTTGAAAAGAGAGCTGGAGGTAATATTATGTCAGGCTGAAGCAGAGGTTAGTAAGGCTAGCCTTTTCCAGAGACCTAAGGCAAACACAAGTTTAAATATAGCCAAAACGGACATTGCGGAGCTTCAAAATTTTAAAATGGCATTCCTCAGTCTCATTCCGCAGCTCGTGCTATTGAAAACACCAGGTCCGTCACCTTTGAGCGCTCTATCGCTCACTGCCGTGAACACGGAAGTGGACATTGAGTATATGAAACACAAGGGGGAGGAGCCTACAGCTCCTACAGCTCCGCCTCCCCCATATAACATAGGTCACGTCACATCAGTTTATAATGTCCCACCAGTTGATAATATCCTCCCTGTTTTCAGTGTTGATTCCGGCAAAGTGAGCGTACAGACAGACACAAGAGGCCGGGATTTTGCTTGTGAGCAGCCAGCTCAAAGTGACACATATACAAAAGCACACATACACGACCCATTCCAATTGCGAAAGCCACATGAGTCAATTTTAAATACACACACGGATATTAATACCGACTGTTATGACATTATTGATGACACGGGAAAGCATGTAGAACAGGATAATCTGCGCCTTGTCGATAAACAAACACTAACAACACCATTTTAGAACCCGATGCCACGTAAAAATAAAAAAAAATCAGGATTAAAGCTGATTTAGAGGGACATGTCACAACGGCTGACTTTGACCAAGATGAGGGACTTATAGCAGATGATGAGGACAGTGCGAATAGACGACGTGGTGGTAGACGGATTTCTGATTTGAACAAAACATTGCGTGCCATGGAAAAACTCATATTAGAAGAACAGAGACAATTGGACTTAAAAAAACAGACTTTAGAATGCGACACGCACACTTCAGACAAAACGGACATTTTGAGACGTAGCACCGGACCTCGACACCCGCCTGACAGATATAAGACTGACACTAACGTTGATACTATGTTTCCATTAGTGGCCACTAGTACTGGAACATATAAATATGTACCATTATCACTGACTGATGCACAGACTTTGGTCGATCAGCTTCTGCCTTTATGTAGTGGAGCGGCTGCTTGGATTAGAAAGCTGGACAGTCTGACAGGTGGCGTGACTTTAGCACTAGGGGATTTTAGAAATATTATTAAAAGATCAACTACTTCCATGGAAGCAGCTGAAATAGAGAGACAGGCTCAGACATCTACTAAACCTAACTATGATCTTTTCTATATGAACAATTATAAGGAAAATTTGATAATAAAGACAAGGAGATACTTAAGTTACAAAGAGACTTACTAACTGTTCAACTAGCAGAAGTCAGGAAATGTATAAATGATAATAAAAAGCAAACAAAGTCTGACACCATGATGCCTATGACTGCACTGCCACATATGCAATCACCACAAATATTTATGAACAAAAACACATACATGCCTACTCAATCAGGGCCACCACAAAACCCACCATATAATTATGGACTAAGTCCATATTTCCCATATCAGCCCTACTCAGGGGGCAGGGGGCGCGGTAATGGTAGGTGGAGGGGCAGGGTCCACCACCAGACCGGGGCGTGCCTAAGATGTGGAGCTTTGGACCACTGGGTAGCACAATGTGAGGCACCACACCAACAGGCGGCACCAAAACCGGAGCTATCACATCTTCCTGCTGGCCAATACAGCATGGAGCCGTGGGGTGGATATTGACAGGGCCCAGAGGAGCACCAGGACAGCAGGGCCAGGGCAGAAACCATGCTGTCATTAACTGTGGGGGCCTCCGAAATCATTTTTCTGGTGGACACGGGAGCCACATGGTCAGCCATCAATAAAGTATTACCTGCACATCTGATGAGCGAACACACTGTGCAAGAAAGGGGCTTTTCGGGGAAATCTACATCACTGCAAAAAACAAGACATTTGCCAGTCAGTACTGGTACACAGACTGTGTCACATAATTGCACCACAAGCACCCTTGAACATTTGTGGTAGAGACTATTTTATGCCAACCAGATGGGATCACACTTAAGTGGTTGGACGGACACAAAACTGTGGCAGTGGTGGGGTACACTGACGGTATGTACCTGATGAGACCTCAACAGGATGAGTCGATAGACATTTCCTGGGCTTTAGTGACTGGACAGACGGACCCGTCACCACGACTCATTGCCTTGTTCCACCACTGGTCGACTTGGATTACAGCCATGGCACCCTACGTTCCTCCGCCCGACCCATTCCATGTCACTCTGTTTTATGATGTAGGGGGAGATTTAACTTATTATGAATATTTTCAAACAGAATTAGAGGGTACACAGTGGTCGGTTGACACCACAGGGATTTGTGTGGGTCCTGAAGGGGTGGCATCTCCTGTTTCACTAACACCACAACAACATTGTTGGTACAAACTGTCTGACACGGCGGCACCACACATTTCACTAGCTGTCGATCAGAGACAAAAGGCCAAGCAGTTGGGCCCTATGGTAAAAAGAGCAAATGAGGCCACGGATTGGGTCCGGACACAGCTGCTTGGTGTCATGTTTTCGCAGTCCACACAGACATATCACATCACTGATAACTCACTCATCTTGGTCACATTGCACCATCAATTGCTGCCTAGACACCATGGTTGTGAGGACTGTGATTATCTACAGATGGAGGTATTATTAGCATCACTACCTGACACATTGTGGTCCACAGGACCAGATGATGTATGATACACTAATCAGACACCCGTCTCTTTTTGTATGAATATTACACAACCAATTTGGATTGCCCAATATAAACAAAAAACCAGAGACTGTGTAAGACATGTTAGCATTTTTAGAACTGACTGGTTACAGCAGACAATACATTACTGACTTTGTCGGACGAACATAACCTTTTAGGGACATGGTGAAATCTATAGGGATGAGAAATTTGTCTGGTAAGCTGAATTGGACGGTGGAGTCTGAACAGGTGTTTATAGACGTTAAACAAGCCTTATCCGTTGCAGTTGACTTGGCCAGACCTGACTATTAATTACCTTTTTACATGGATGTTTCTGAAACAGACACTGTGATAAATGGTGTACTGTTTCAGAAAAAGGGGGAAGGTAGAGCAGTACTAATGTACTTAAGTGTCCCATTGGACCTTATAGAGAGGAGACAATCACAGTGCACAAGACATGTAGCAGGACTGACTAAATTAGTTCAGAAAACAGCACATTTGGTAGCAGGATATCCATTGCGCATTCTAACCACACATGGAGTAGTAGCGTACATAAACTCACAGATGTTCACACTCACTACATTGAGACAGAGACGCATTCACAAAGCATTGACTGCACCCAACATCACCTACACACACGAAGGAGTTAATATGGCGGATGGGATGTTGGAAGGTCCACCACATGAGTGCGAGGAACAGGTGGAAAGGCAAGGAAAAGTAAGACCAGACTTACAAGCCACACCCATTCCAGGGTCATGGAATTTATGGACGGATGGGTGTGGGTACAGGGCAGATACAGGTGAAGTCAGAGCAGGATACGCAGTAGTTCAGGAAGCAAAGGGGGAAACACATGAGTTTCAGACAGTTATTGCAGACGAAGTGAAACAAAACCCATCGGCGCAGAACGCAGAACTGCTAGCAGTAATTTCAGCATTAGAAGTGGCACATATAGGAAAACAACAAAACACTGGAAAATCTAAAACAATGGTGGCACCCATACATGTCAGCATTAGTGGTTGATTACATCACTAAATGTCAGATTTGTAACACTCAGAACATAACAAAAGCATTTAAACTAGCTCCAGGAAGGTTTCCATTGCCAGATTTTCATGGACATGAGATTCAAATGGATTACACAGATATGATTGACCCCTTTAGGAGATATAGATATCTCCTGGTCGTTGTAGATAGATTCTCGGGGTGGGTAGAGGCACTCCCCACTCTGAGGGAAGATGCAAAATCAGTCTGTAAGTTTCTGATTAATTGTTGGATTTCAAACCATGAGTTTCCTAGGAAAATTTTTTTTATGTTTTATATTTTTTCAGATAGCGGGAGTCATTTCACGAGCAAAACACTGCAGTGGGTGGAGCACTCGTTGGGGCTGCGCCATAGCTATGGTTGTGTGTATCATCCTGCCTCACAAGGTCAGGTGGAGAGGATGAATCAAAATTTGAAATCTAAATTAGCAAAAATCAAACTGGCCACGGGCATGAATTGGCTTGATGCCCTTCCAATTGTTTTAATTAGTGTCCGTAGTTAAGTGAACAGAAATACAGGGTTCACTGCTTTTGAATTAGGGAGGGGCATACCTTTTCAAGGCCCCTCCAGCGCGCTTGCGTCCCCAGGAACTACTATAAGCAGAGTACCGACAGCTATATGAAGAACTAAAAGCTGTTTGTAAAGATTTGTCTATACAGGTGCAGGAAAGGAGAGAAGGAGAAGAAACGGAGGAGAAGGATCCAGAAGTGATAGTCTCACCTTGGGTCCTCCTGAAGGTTATTAAGCGGAAGTGGTATGAACCTCGCTGGACAGGACCCTACCAGGTGACAGAGAGAACCAGTTGTGCAGTTCGGCTGAAGGGTAAAGGCTTACAGTGGTACCACCTCACACAGTGCAGAGCCGCACCGACACCTAACATCAAACATTCACTGAAGGAAAACAACACTTCAGAAGAGGCTGATCAAGCAGCCTCAACCAACATAGGGGCAGAATAATCCCCTGAGGCAGGGGCACGACAAGGAAAGTCTATCCTTGCCCCCAGCGCAGATCCCTACCAACGGATGAAGAATACACTTTAACACATACACATATAGGGCTCATTGTAATCTCTTAGTCCAGAGAGTGAGTGGTAGGACAGAGGTGTCCACTCCTAACAGGAGCGGTGTAATTGCCCGCTACCACCACAATCTGCCATCACGCTCTACCTAAGTCACTCGCCAAGCCGGGGGTGACCTAGGCAGACCAATTTAACATTTAACAATTTTACATTTATCTAAATGTATTGACCTGTCAGTTGGACAGGTCAAAAGGGGGAATTGTTGTGAAAAATAATTTTATTACTTTGTATTAGTGGACAAATATCCTAAAATGATTAGTTAAAATTAGAAAGTATAATTACATATTCATTGTATGAAACCTTGTATTCATATGAATGATTAACCGGTATTTTGACCATGCATTTAAACAGTTTAGAATCTGCACACTAACTGACATGCTGACTCAGTGTTTACACCTTTCTAATTTCTTAGATCTTTAACAGATCTGCACTTAGGCTTGTAGTATAAATTCCAAGTGTTAGTTAGGACAGTTGAACTTTAGGGCATCTCAGTGACCTTAAGTCCATTAGTGACCCCTCTGAATCTTGGTGACAGAAAAGGAATGTGGGTAATAAAACCTACAGAGTCAGAAGGGCATGATGAGTGTTTTGGGGTCATAGGTGCATGGGAAACATGCACGCAGAAACCTGAGTACTAACATGTCTAATTATGCATATTAATATATGTTAATCAGCCAGAAACGCCTTGCCAGCAGGGTATACGTCATTTGGGGTATAAAACTATGGAGTCAGATCCCAAGAGTCAGAACTCTGCGTGGAAGGGCACTAGGTTGCGTTTCTTATGTATTAGTTCTCCTGGTTCCAGTATTAAAATAAATACTTTGGTTTGCTTTGAACTTCACTCGACTGGTTTTTGTGAAACTTCCGGAACGAGCACGCCTCCCTCAGGAGAGAGGGTGTATTTTGGATCTTTTGGAGATCTTCTAAATTTTAATTACTTTGGGAATGGTCCAAAAAGAACATTTAATTCTTCACCAATTACTGATTATAAAATCTATAATCTATATTCTCCTCCTTGGATCACCACCTTAACGTGGTGGAGGGGTTTGCATGCCTGCGTGAGCCTAGGAGCTATGTTGTCAGGGGCAATAGCCCCTGGTAGGGTCTCCCAAGGCAAATTGGTCCTAGGTGATGGGCCAGACAAAGAGTGATCCATAAAGACACGGATGAAAAAGAGAAAAACATGGACACAGCCTCCCTTGCCCGGAGCAGGGTTACCGGGGCCTCACCCTGGAGCCAGGCCTGGGGGAGGGGCTCCTTGGCGAGCGCCTGGTGGCCGGACTTTCACCTATGGGGTCCGGCCGGGCTTAGCCCGAAGGAGATACATGGGTCCACTCTCCCATGGGCCCACCACCTGTGGGAGAGGTAGTAATCCGGGTCTGGTGCATTGTGGATCGGGTGGCGGTCGGGGTCGGGGGCCCTGGCGTTCTGATCCTCGGTTACTGAAACTGGCTTTTGGAACATGGAACGTAACCTCTCTGGTGGGAAAAGAGCCTGAGCTGGTGCGCGAGGTTGAGAGGTACCGGCTAGATATAGTTGGGCTCACCTCGACACACAGTATGGGCTCTGGAACCAATCTCCTTGAGAGGGGCTGGATTCTCTTTCACTCTGGAGTTGCCCAGGGTGAGAGGCGTAAGGCAGGTGTGGGCTTACTCATAGCCCCCCGGCTTAGCGCCTGTACGTTGGGGTTTACCCCAGGGGACGAGAGGGTAATTTCCCTGCGCCTTTGGGTTGGGGAAAGGGCTCTGACTGTTGTTTGTGCTTATGCACCGAACAGCAGTTCAGAGTACCATGCCTTCTTGGGGACCCTAGAGGGAGTGCTGGAGAACACTCATTCTGGGGACTCCATTGTTCTGCTGGGGGACTTCAACGCTCACGTGGGTAATGACAGTGAGACCTGGAGGGGTGTGATTGGGAGGAACGGCCCCGCTAATCTGAACCCGAGTGGTGTTCAGTTATTGCATTTCTGTACTCGTCACAGTTTGTCCATTAAGGGTGTCCACAAGTACACCTGGCATCAGGACACCCTAGGCCGCATTTCGATGATTGACTTTATAGTCGTATCATCTGACCTGCGGCCATATGTTCTGGACACTCGGGTGAAGAGAGGCGCTGAGCTGTCAACTGATCACCACCTTGTGGTGAGTTGGATCAGATGGCGGGGGAGGATGCCGGACAGACCTGGCAGGCCCAAACGTGTGCTGAGGGTTTGCTGGGAACGTTTGGCAGAGGAACCTGTCAGAAAGATCTTCAACTCCCACATCCGGCAGAGCTTCGACTGCATCCCGGGGGAGGATGGTGACATTGAGTCCGAGTGGGCCATGTTCCGGACCTCCATTGTTGAGGCGGCTGAACGGAGCTGTGGCTGCAAGGTTGTCGGTGCCTGTCGGGGTGGCAATCCCCGCACTCGGTGGTGGACACCCCGGGTGAGGGGGGCTGTCAAGCTGAAGAAAGAGTCCTATCAAGCCTGGTTGGCTCAGGGGACTCCGGAGGCAGCCGACAGGTACCGAGGAGCCAAGCGGCTTGTGGCCTTGGCAGTCGCTGAGGCAAAAACTTGGGTGTGGGAGGAGCTCGGTGAGAACATGGAAAACGACTTTCGGTCGGCTCCGAGAAGTTTCTGGCAAACCGTCAGGCAACTCAGGAGTTTTCCACCAACACTGTATATGGTGGGGGTGGGGAACTGTTGACCTCGACTGGGGACGTCACCAGACGGTGGAAGGAATACTTCGAGGATCTTCTCAATCCCACCAGAAGGTCTTCCGCAGAGGAAGCAGAGCTTGGGGACCCCGGGGGGGGCTCGTCTATCACTGGGGCTGAAGTGGCCAAGGTGGTAGGGAAACTCCTTGGCGGTAGGGCCCCGGGGGTGGATGAGGTTCACCCCGGGTTCCTCAAGGCTCTGGATGTTGTGGGGCTGTCCTGGTTGACACGTCTTTGCAACATCGCGTGGACATCGGGGGCAGTGCCTCTAGACTGGCAGACTGGGGTGGTGGTTCCCCTTTTCAAAAAGGGGGATCGGAGGGTGCGTTCCAACTATAGGGGGATCACACTCCTCAGCCTCCCCAGTAAGGTCTATGCGGGGGTACTGGAGAAGAGAGTCCGACTGATAGTTGGACCTCGGATCCAGGAGGAACAATGCGGATTCCGCCCCGGTCATGGAACACAGGACCAGCTCTTTACACTCGCTAGGATCCTGGAGGGTGCATGGGAGTTTGCTCAACCAGTCTACATGTGTTTTGTGGATATGGAGAAGGCATTCGACCGTGTCCCTCGGGGTATTCTGTGGGGGGTGCTCAGGGAGTATGGGGTACTGGGCTCTTTGTTATGAGCTATCCAGTCCCTGTACAAACAGAGCAGGAGTCTGGTTCGTATGGCTGGCAGTAAGTCCGACTGGTTTCCAGTCAGAGTTGGACTCCGTCAGGGCTGCCCGTTGTCACCGGTTCTGTTCACAATTTTTATGGACAGAAGTTCTCGGCGTAGCCAAGTGGCGGAGGGTGTCCGGTTTGGTGGTCTCAGGATTCCATGTCTGCTTTTTGCAGATGATGTGGTCTTGTTGGCTTCATCGAGCCGGGACCTGCAGCTCTTGCTGGACCAGTTTGCAGCCGAGTGTGAAGCGGTAGGGATGAGGATCAGCACCTCCAAGTCCGAGTCCATGGTACTCAGCCGGAAAAGGGTGGAATGCTCTCTCCAGGTTGGAAGTGAGATCCTGCCTCAAGTGGAGGAGTTTAAATACCTCGGGGTCTTGTTCACGAGTGAGGGAAAGATGGAGCGTGAGATTGACAGGCGGATCGGTGCAGCGTCAGCAGTAATGCGGGCTCTGTACCGGTCCATTGTGGTGAAGAGAGAGCTGAGCAAAAAAGCAAAGCTCTCGGTTTACCGTTCAATCTACGTCCCAACCCTCACCTATGGTCACGAGCTTTGGGTAGTGACCGAAAGAACGAGATCGCTGGTACAAGCGGCTGAAATGAGTTTTCTCCGCAGGATGTCTGGACTCTCCCTTAGAGACAGGGTTAGGAGCTCGGACATCCGGGAGAGACTCGGAGTGGAGCCGCTGCTCCTCCACGTCGAGAGGAGCCGGTTGAGGTGGTTCGGGCATCTGGTTCGGATGCCTCCTGGACGCCTTCCTGGAGAGGTGTTCCGGGCATGTCCAACGGGGAGGAGGCCCCGGGGCAGACCAAGCACATGCTGGAGAGACTATATGCCTCGACTGGCCTGGGAACGCCTCGGTATACCCCCGGAGGAGCTAGAGTCGGTGGCTGGGGAGAGGGAGGTCTGGGTTTCTTTGCTCCGACTGCTTCCCCAGCGACCCGGACCCGGATAAGCGGTGGATAATGGATGGATGGAATGGATGAAAATCTATATTGTTTGAGGTGAAATAAAATAAAACTGCATATCTAAATAAACATTAATTAGTATGAAATCTGACACACAACCCAGTCACCAAGTGTCAGGGTGGTGTGAAGAGTAGATTCAGGGAGGCGGACACACTCGCTATAACACGGAATTTTAATAAAGAAATAACAAAACAAACGAACTAGACGAGAAACAAGAAATAGCATTAAACTGGACTGGGGCAGGAAACAGGCAGGAGACAACGAACGAGGCACGAGAAACATGAAACCCAATACACAAAGAAACAAACCAAGCAACGCGAACAAACAAACTCAGACTCAAAACTCAAACCAACAAACGACAACGACGAAAACAAAGCAAAATGACCGATACCAGGAAGTGAGGGAAGAGGGCTTAAATAACAGAACTTAACTAGACACACCTGACACAGATAACGAGGGAAAAGAAGGCGGAACATAGGCGGGACAAAGGCGGAGAATGAACATAAACAAAGCCATGTGCAGAGACAGGAAAACAGCGAAGAGAAAGCCCAAAAGAAAGGAGAAAACAAACCAGAAAGTGTCAAGATGTGACAGACGCCCCCCCCAAGACGCGCAACTCCCGGAGCGCGAAAAACGAGACTCTCCAGGAGCTGGCGCAGGAGGGGGCCAGAAGAAACAAGACAAACTAGAAAAGACTCAGAATGGAAAAAGGGAACAAGGAACTAGACTTTAAACGGACATCGGACAGGACTAGAGAGAAGAGACGGAGAATAGGCAGGAGAAAACACACGTGACTGGACCTTGGGCTGAACACTGAACGGGGACTGAGACAAAACAGGAGCAGATACACGTGACTGGACAGAGAACTGAAGAGGACTAACAGGGAATTTGACATGAGACTGGACAAAGGGTTTAACTGGGAACTGGACATGAGGCAAGGGAACAGGGACCATGACATTAACAGGAACTGAGACAAACACGGTGACAGGGACCGGAATAGAAACAAAAACAGACAAAGGCACAGGGACAAGGACAGAGACAGGAACCAGAACAGGAATAGATACAGGAACTAATATAACTGGTGGGTGGTACCCAGGACTGGCATGTGTCTGTGGGACTGTCCAAGGTGCCATCCTGGGTACAGTTCTGGGGATTGGCCTCGAAGTCCTTGGGGCCGGAGCCACAGTCACAGGCTTAGAAACGGCCGGAGCCACAGTCACTGGCTTAGAAACGGCCGGAGCCACAGTCACTGGCTTAGAAACGGCCGGAGCCACAGTCTCATGGGCAGAAAAGGCCGGAGCCACAGTCTCATGGGCAGAAAAGGCCTTAGCCACAGTCTCAGGGGCAGAAACGGCCGTGGCCACAGTCTCAGGGGCAGAAACGGCCGTGGCCACAGTCTCAGGGGCAGAAACGGCCGTAGCCACAGTCTCGGAGATAGGAGCAGCTGAGGGAGCCGTACTCACGGAGACTGGAGACCCTGCGACGACGTCCACGGAGAAAGGGGAACCTGCAGTGACGTCCAAGGAGGCAGGCGGAACTGCGACGACGTCCACGGAGGCAGACGGAACTGCGGCGACGTCCACGGAAGCAGACGGAACTGCGGCGACGTCATCCACGGAGGCAGACGGAACTGCGACGACGTCATCCACGGAGGCCGACGGAACTGCGACGACGTCATCCACGGAGGCCGATGGAACTGCGACGACGTCATCCACGGAGGCCGACGGAACTGCGACGACGTCCTCCACGGAGGCAGACGGAACTGCGACGACGTCCTCCACGGAGGCAGACGGAACTACGACGACGTCCTCCACGGAGGCAGACGGAACTACGACGACGTCCACGAAGACTGGGGAACGTGCGACGACGTCCACGGAGGCAGATGAATCTGCGACGTCGTCCATGGAGACAGGCGCGGCCGGAGGTGCCGCGCTGAGGAAGACAGGCGCGGCCGTAGGCACCGCGCTCAGGGAAACAGGCGCGGCCGGAGGCGCTGCGCTCAAGGAGACAGGCGCGGCCGGAGGCATTGCTCTCAAGGAGACAGGCGCGGCTGTAGGCACCGCGCTCATGGAGACAGGCGCGGCCGGAGGTGCCGCGGGCACGAAGAGAGGCGCGGCCGGAGGTGCCGCTCTTCCAGGAACAGGAGCGGCCGGAGGTGCCGCTTTTACGGGAGCAGGAGATGACACGCCCAGCGAGGCAGGTGCTCGTGCTGCTCGCCGAGCACGCGTTTTGGACTTAGCGGGTTTGGGCGCACTCTCGAGGGACTTCTCTGACCGTAGTTCCCCCGGAGATGCGCCTCTGTTAGCCTCCTCTGCCATGTCCTGTGATATGAGGCTAACAGCGCCTGTCCATAACGCCCCCCCAAAAAACTCCCCGGACCTGAGGGGTTTATCCTCGGAAGCAGGGGTACCGGTAGATCCGCGCTCCATAGCTGGGGTTTCTGTAGAGACGTCCTCGGGAGCAGGCTGTGAGTATCTTTCCTCGATCAGTTTTAAAAATGTCTCAACCGTGAGTTCAAGGGCCTTTACTTTTATTAGTTTTTCTGCCCACTGCAATGCCTCTCCTCTTAGTAGGGATTTTATAAAGATGACCTGAACAATTTCAGGTGGAGCAGGAGAGGTCAAGAATTTAAAGTACAGTCGGCACTGTAATAAAAATCCCTTGCAATTGAGTCCGTTCTCAAATTCGCTGGGTACTCCCATGACCGATTGTAAAACTGTTGGCTGATCATCAGTCCTTAAGTTTAGTAAATCCTCCGCGGTCTTTATGGTTTCACCCAGGGATAGAGCTGTGTTGGCTGCGTCCTTGTTTTGATCGGTCATTCTGTCAGGGTGGTGTGAAGAGTAGATTCAGGGAGGCGGACACACTCGCTATAACACGGAATTTTAATAAAGAAATAACAAAACAAACGAACTAGACGAGAAACAAGAAATAGCATTAAACTGGACTGGGGCAGGAAACAGGCAGGAGACAACGAACGAGGCACGAGAAACATGAAACCCAATACACAAAGAAACAAACCAAGCAACGCGAACAAACAAACTCAGACTCAAAACTCAAACCAACAAACGACAACGACGAAAACAAAGCAAAATGACCGATACCAGGAAGTGAGGGAAGAGGGCTTAAATAACAGAACTTAACTAGACACACCTGACACAGATAACGAGGGAAAAGAAGGCGGAACATAGGCGGGACAAAGGCGGAGAATGAACATAAACAAAGCCATGTGCAGAGACAGGAAAACAGCGAAGAGAAAGCCCAAAAGAAAGGAGAAAACAAACCAGAAAGTGTCAAGATGTGACACCAAGCATCAGTGGTAAGACCACCTGACTGAGGTGTATTTGGAATTAGCAAGCTCAACAGGAGCCACAGTGTCAGAATATACAGCCATGATCCACAGCGCTGAGCCCTCTCACATGGCAAACTTGATGTCGCAATTAATGGCCCTCCATTTAATGGAGAAACCTAAAGGTGAGGCCTTAATAAAGGTAGCCAGCCAAATGGCTACACGAGCAATAGAAAAACTCAAACACACTTTCCAGGATATAGAATTAGAAGCAGTGAACACACAAATGAAGAGCCCAAAAATGGAGAACATCATAAATGCTCACAAAGAGCCTGATCAGTTAATGGCACTGCATGCAAAAACAACAGCAGAATTTGCTGCAGTCAAAGATGAACTCCAATTGTCTCAACACCTGCAGTCAGAGACAGAAAGCAAGCTAAACATTGCTAAAGCAGAGCTAGAGGAGGCATGCTGACAGCTATTTAGCAAACAACAGAGAACTACTCACACTCATAGGGAGCTGCAGAATCCAAAGTCCAAAGATATCCCTGAGTCACCTTTCCCAGCACCAACAGCCCCTACACCAGCTCCACCACTGGAGGCTAATGGAGTCCTCCCAAACACAGCCGAACATAGGTTCTCTCAGTTTAGCTATGTGCCCCCAGCACATTACCAGACTCCCTCCTACAGGAACCTGGACAGAATTGAGCGCCACATAACACACTCCGAGCCAAAGCCGGATGGCTCATATGAAATCTATTCATACTTATAAGACATAGATTTCTTTTTGCAAAGGTTCCCCGGAGCCAGGGTAGATGACAGAATCTACCTGATCAGAATGACATCCAGCAGGGAAGTCAGCAGTTTCATTGAACGGCAGCCTAACTATGTCAGGAGACAATATGATGTGCTCTGTGACCCTTTGGAGAAGGAGTTCTCCAATCAGCTGTCACAGGCAGGACTGATGGCAGCAATGCAAGTTAAACCACAAAGGCAGGAGTCACCCCATCAGTACTATCACCACCTTAGACAAGCTTATTTCGGGCCCTGAAATGAACCAGGAATGGAAGAAGAGTTGGATTTCAAAACACTGTGTGTCCTAAATCTCCATCTTAACACTAGTTATTATCTAGGGGTTGCAGCATGTCCACGCACCTTGTCTAGCAAACAGCTGCATGACTTAGCACTCAGAGGCTTTTTAAAAGACCAGCAAACTTTAAACCAACGGCCAGAAATACCACAAAATTTTAGCCGTTATACTCAGCCTTCCCCCATGGAGCTAGACGAAGACACTAGGGCTGAATTATGGTATCCATCTCACAGGCTTACAGAAAATCAGGAGAATAATAAACCTTTCCAATCCAATAGGAATTCTCCTCACTTCAGTCCTCAATGGTCAGGTGAAACTCAACATCACTCAAACCCCTGTGTTAATCCGTTAAAGTCAGGGCACCCTCAGAATAAATTCCCAGCCATTAGGCATGAGAATCCAGCACCCAAGGAAAATATATTGGACCACGGGTATCCCCAAAACTCTCCCACACGCGACAAAACCCTAGACAAAAGCCCCTGTCCTAACTCGACTAATGAGAACAGGGATGAGAACTGGCACCAGTGTGAAAGCTCAGATGATGCGAATGAGTCTGAAGTATCTGGAATAAGCACAGAAATTCCAGTAACCACTGAACAGGTGTTTTTCGCATCTGTTTAAAGAGGAGCATCAGACAGCTGACCTCTTCTCGGACACCCCAGGTGAAACTGTGCATGTCCCAAGGACCCCTGCAATTCAGACTTGCATGTCAGAAGCTCTCTTGGACACTGCATCAGACATCACTCTGATGTCATCCACACTCTTTGATGATGTGTGGGCTGCAGCACACAGCGTCACACGGAGATTACAGTTACAGAACTGTTCCCTCCAAATTGTGCCTTATTCATACACTGGTATCGAAATAAAGTCTGTGGCAAGAGTGCTCATAACAATAGGACCCATAAGTCTGGTTCATATGTGTCTCCTATTGAAAACATTCCTTTCCTTATTGGCAAGGACCTGCTCAACAGGTTTGAGCCACTGATTGACTTCAAGTGTTTGAAGATCTGGACCCAGGTTCACAAACCCCTGTCCATTTCACACTCACATAACCTTGAAGCTCAGTCCTGTCACCTAAACACCACGTCCACAGAGACTATCAACACATTTCACACTCCAACAATGACAAAGGATGTCATGAGCCAGAGAATCTCAGCTCATGATGAACTAATGATTGTCCAATGATTGGGGTCCATTCGGATCCCAAACGGCCTCCGGAAAGAGATTAAAAAACCTGACAAACCAGGGTAACCACAAAAACATCCAAAGTCTATTAAAACTCATTTGGTTTTGTGGCTTATTTTATCAGTCAGAGATTTGCATACATCAGTTTCTGGAGTGCTGTACTTTTACAGATTTGAATATTTGCATCTCACCTGGTGTTAGACTCTGACAGAGACACTGAGAGTGGTCACTATCTCCACGGACCACAGGCTGATATTATACACAGCCCGATATGAAGTGGTGATTTACACTACATACACAGGTGTTTAGTCACTCACACACTCACACTCACCCAGTCACTCACACACACACACTCACCCAGTCACTCTCACACACACACACACACACACTCACCCAGTCACTCTCTCTCTCTCACACACACACACACACACTCACCCAGTCACTCACTCACACACACTCACCCAGTCATTCACACAATCACTCACGCAGTCACTCACACACTCACTCACACACTCTCCCAGTCACTCACACATTCACCCAGTCACTCACACACTCACCCAGTTACTCACACATTCACCCAGTCACTCACACATTCACCCAGTCACTCACACACTCTCTCAGTCACTCACACAGTCACTCACCCAGTCACCCAGTCACTCCCACACTTATACAGTCACACACTCACGCAGTCACTCACACTCTCACCCAGCAACTCAAACACTCACCCAGTCACTCACACACTTACCCAGTCACTCACACACTCACTCTTTCACTCACACACTCACACCTGTGGACAGTTTCACACACTCACCCATTCACATGCACTCACTGTCTACATGAGTAAGTGAGTGTGTGTGATGTGTGTCCAGACTGTGTTCCTATTCCTTTAAAATATTTATATCCTCCATTTATTAGTTTATTGTCTGTAACAGTTTTATTCAGTTCAGGGTCTCAGTGGTTCTCAGGGCCCCAGAATCACTGGGTGCAGGAACCCACCCTGGACAGAGCAGCACACACTCACCCAGTCACTCACACACAATGGAAAATAGAACTTTAAAAACTTCTGCTGGAATTTCTATTGCCTTAAGTCTATGGCTCCTTCCAGGAACTTCCTGACTGAAAGCAGCACTTCTCTTTCATTCCATTTCTACCTTTCACTCCTTTACCACCCCCTCTTTTCTTCTCTTTCTCTACATTTTCATTCTCTGTTGCAGCACTTCAGAACTGCACTTCTGTTCTTTCCTTTGGTGCTCCTCTCTTCCTTCTCAGCACTACATTGAATAAAACTAGAACTGGCTGCAAAAACTACAAACTTCACTTCATTTCATGAGCTAAAAGCCTGATTGAATGCTTCAGCACCAGCGATTGAAAACTGGGCCTCAGGACCCATGCCTTGGATGTCTGATTGGTCCTAAGGGACTGGGAGTTCCGGGTCTGACGTGAATGTCCATATAAGGAGTTCCAGGTCTGATGTGGATGTCCATATAAGTTCTGGGTCTGATGTGGATGTCCATATAAGGCGTTTCCATCCACATCCCTTTCTGTTTTCATTTCTCCACCAGATCATTGTTTCATTCATTCATATTTGGTAACTGCTTCATTCTTTTCAGGGTCTCAGTGGGTTCAGAGACTGCCCTGAATCACGGGGTGCAAGACAGTGACACACCCCAGACCTCACACACTCACCCAGTCAGTTGAATCAACCTACCAACGTGTGTTAGATCGTGGACCTGAGCTGGAGCTCCTTATGGATAATGCTACATGCTACAAGCTAACACTGCTGTGACCTACCAGCACATTAAAGAGCTCCAAACCAGTAATGCTAACACTTATGTGCACTGCAAACACGTCGCGCTGAAATTAAACCTACAGTTGAACTATTGTACATTAAGGGTTTTGATTACTCAGTATTGTCTGGGAACTAATAGCTTTCCTACCGTTCCTCGTTCTCTTTAAGTGTTGCATTTCTGAACTAAAATATTAAGTGAACAAATACTTTTTGAAGAGTCTTGGTTCAAGTGGAACTTATTCCAATAGAAAGGTGGTCATGTAGCATATCAAAGAAATAAAAGGATGTGCTGCGACTTCAGCACCGTGGAGTCTCTATTCTTCCTGTTCTTATCACAATTGTAAATATTTTTGCTCTGCTGGAAGAGAAATAGAAGGGAGTTCTGCTTGCGTTGCATCAAGGGATTTCTTTCGTGGCTGAGAAACGTTTTGAAGTCTCCTTAAATTCTGCTAATTTAAGGTATCTCAGTAGGCAGTGTATTTAAACACTTTGTCCAGAGCAGAGAGGACTCTTCTCACGTCTCTGAGACTCAACACTGCGTCTGAACAACACACAGAGACAGGTAGGATATTAGTATCCAGAAACACTGGGTGTAATCACTCACACACACTCACCCAGTCACTCACACGCTCACTCAATCACTCACATGCTCAATCAGTCACTCATATGTTCACCCAGTCACTCACACACTCACCCAGTCACTCACACGCTCACTCAATCAATCATACACTCAGCCAGTCACTCATACGCTCAGCCAGTCACTCATACATTCACCCGGTTGTTCACACACACACCCAGTCACTCAGATGCTCACCCAGTCACTCACACGCTCACCCAGTCACTCACACGCTCACCCAGTCACTCATACATTCACCCAGTTGTTCACACACACACCCAGTCACTCATACACTCAGCCAGTCACTCATACGCTCAGCCAGTCACTCATACATTCACCCAGTTGTTCACACACACACCCAGTCACTCAGATGCTCACCCAGTCACTCACACGCTCACCCAGTCACTCACACGCTCACCCAGTCACTCATACATTCACCCAGTTGTTCACACACACACCCAGTCACTCATACACTCAGCCAGTCACTCACTCAGTCACTCACACACTCACTCTGTCACTCATACAGTCACCCACACTCACACCCTCACACACACCTGGTCTGATTCGGATTCTGATCCAGTTAATATTGGTGGTCATTTGAGTTCACAGTGAGTGTTTAGAAGGTGGCTCACTCGGTCCGATCCTAAAACTGGATTTTTAAATGTTTTAAAAGCACTCACTGAACCGACTGAGGACTATTGTAGAAACCAGACAACCCGAGTGAAGAGGAGTCGGCTCCTGAAGATTCGATTCTTCGAACGTCTGGAGTCGACTCGGTCTCGGCGACTGTCATAAGAAGTTGTGTTTGCTGAGGTGCGGTAGTTGGGTGTGTATTTATGTAAATACAGGGCCTGTGGATCCTGATAGTGATGTATATTTCTCAGGCTCTCTGTGTCTGACGGGTTGGCCACCTCTGAGCTAAAGTGAATTACTTTGAACTTTTTCTTCAGGATTTTGGTGGACGTTGATTAACCCAAAGCAGCTGAACCCATAATAAACCCACACTGTGTTTATTCCCACGCGGATAATTGTGGGCAGCAGGTGGAGAGCGTTAACGACAGCTTCCCGTGTCTGCGCAGGACAGAGAGCGGCTGCAGGAACCCCGTGACTGTGTTGATGGCGAGGCTGATGATGAGGGTCAGCCCAAATTCGTAACTCGAGACGGACTGTTCCATCCCGAAGGCCACGGAGATGGGGACGTTCTGGATCAGGAATAACAGCAGGTTGACGGAGACGATTACGAAAGCCTTTTTCTTGGCGAGGTTCATCTCTGAGACATTGCTCTCCACGCCTCTAGGTCCTGGACACACCAGTTTTCTCAGGATTGACAAACCACAGAAGACATCCACGGCCAGAATGAGGAGGTATATGGCTGCGAAAACAGTGTAGGGCACTGAGGGATACGTGACGGAGCACCAGACGCCAACAGCAAACATTCCCAGCCAGGTCAGGACGCAGCAGGCCAGTCTGTAACGAAGCGGCTTGTACTTTAGGAAAGCGACAGGGTGGACCACAGCTACGTATCTCTCCACACAAACGCAGCACTGGAAAACACAGCGGGACATTACACTGAGGCCCAGGAGGAACCCCAGAGGTTTGGATAAGCACAGGTTAAGGTCTACGATGCACATGCTATGGAAAGGCCCCAAGATCACTAAGACTAACTCGGCGAAGGCCTGGTTCAGGTTTAAAACCTCAGAAGCGTCCATCGCTCCATGTCCGGGGAACAGCAGGATGATGACGTAGGAGTTTAAGGGCAGACTGACTAATAAATTAATGGCATGAGTAGATAAGATCAAGACGGTCTCAGACAGGTCAAACCCTCCATTTGCATTTGGGACGTTCGTGGAGTTGAGGGTGGAGTTCATGTTCATTTTCAGGTTCTAAAGGAAGAGAGAGCTGCACAGGAATGGTGTTGAGTCCACAGCAGGCCCTGCATCGGAAAAGAAATTTCAGAGAATAAAGTCAGAATTATTCTGAAGATAAAGTCAGAATATACTATGTTTAATCTCAGATTTATTCCGACTTCATTCTCAGTTTATTATTATTATTACATGGCCCTCACACTCCGTCATATGACTGGACCAATGTCAATATGTAATTATTCATTCATTCATTCATTATCTGTAAGCGCTTATCCAGTTCACGGCAGCGGTGGGTCCAGAGCCTACCTGGAATCATTGGGCGCAAGGCGGGAATACACCCTGGAGGGGGCGCCAGTCCTTCACAGGGCAACACAGACACACACACATTCACTCACACACTCACACCTACGGACACTTTTGAGTCGCCAATCCACCTACCAACGTGTGTTTTTGGACTGTGGGAGGAAACTGGAGCACCCGGAGGAAACCCACGCAGACACGGGGAGAACACACCACACTCCTCACAGACAGTCACCCGGAGGAAACCCACGCAGACACAGAGAGAACACACCACACTCCTCACAGACAATCACCCGGAGGAAACCCACGCAGACACAGGGAGAACACACCACACTCCTCACAGACAGTCACCCGGAGGAAACCCACGCAGACACAGGGAGAACACACCACACTCCTCACAGACAGTCACCCGGAGCGGGAAATGAACCCACAACCTCCAGGCCCCTGGAGCTGTGTGACTGTGACACTACCTGCTGCACCACCATGCCGCCCTATATGTAATTATTATTATTAATTAACTATATTATTATTAATAATTAACTATACTGCCCCCTCCAGGGTGGCTCTGGACCTACCGCGATCCTGAACTGGAAAAACGGGTTCAGACAATGAATGAATGAATGAATACAACTTCTTTTGTTGGTTTCCTCAGTGTGCTCCAGCTTCCTGTCACAGTCTTAAAAAACACCACTGGAAGTGCGAAGTGTCCGTGTGAAATTTTCTCACACACTCACACACACCTGTGGAGAGTTTCACACACTCACCCTGTCACACACACTCACTGTTTAATGAAACTTTAACTGAACTGAATTAATTAATCTAAACTTTAAAAAACTATCTGCAGATCTTTGGACCTTATTCACTGCATCAGAAGATTTTAAAACTGAGCTGTTTCAGGGACAGCATCTAAAATCTCAACAATAGCTCAGATATTTCTCATTAGGAGATGGTTGTAAGAACATTATGAGATTATTAAACCGCTTCACTGTTTCAGAGAGAGAGAGAGAGAGAGTGTGTGTGTGTGTGTGAGAGAGAGAGAGAGAGAGAGAGAGAGAGAGAGAGAGAGAGAGAGAGAGAGAGAGAGTCTTATTCCAATGTCAGAGTCATTCATTCTTGAAAAAGCTAAATTATTCACGTTCTCTGTTTGAGGACAGGGAGCTGCCAGTGGATGAATTAAGAAACGTTTCTGCCTTTAATCACTTTAAAAACAAACAAGGAAAATTCTAGAAACTGGTTGAATGTTCTCATAATAAAGTTACACCACGCTCACAGTGAGACGACTGTAATGAAGCTGTAATAATAAAGAGATAATATATTTGCCGTGTAATCTTTCAGAACGAGGACAGAAAATTCTTACCAGTGTTTTCCTAAAGACCCTTCATTCCTCTCTGATTTTACTGGGACAGGTCGGGGTTAGACCCTGGTGCTCGGTTGTTATTATTGTCCTGTCACATCCATCACCTTAAAGCTGTGTCTGATGCAAATATGTCATTCAAAACATTACTGGGGACCGGCTATTGTCTCTGATCCGAGACGTTCTGTTCACACTGAAATCCATTAATGTCACTCACTCTTAATGTTACTCACAAAGATGAGGAGACTGTGCTCTGTATCGCTTATGTGTGGTGAACCTGCCTCACCATAGATTCAGCCCACCCCCTGACCCTGAGGAACTGTGGAGACTGGAAACAGTAAAGCTGGAACATGGGAGGCCTTGCCCTTAAGGGAGGGAATACCACTCTCCAGATGTGGTGTGAAAACTGGTTTGATCGACATCGTAGACTAATGCTCTATTGAATGAGCAAAACCCACCTTTGGTTGATGATGGTCTCTGGGGATTGTGGGTCTAGAGGCATTCCCTCACTTAAGGGCAAGGCCTCCCTGCTTCTCCAGGTTGTAGTTTCCCCTCATTAGAGATTCCCAGTTTTCCAGTTTCCAAGAGTCCCTCGGGGTACAGAGGTTGTGTCTATGGTGGCCCAAGTGGACCAATGGAGTCCCCTGTTACAGTTAAGTGACTAAACTAATCGACTACACAGACTTTTACTCTGTTCAGAGCGAGACACAAGAAAAACAAGAACAATTTTATTTATTAGATACATGACATAAATATATCTCTTAACACTTATAGCCCTGTGGTGAAAGCTAAAATAATTTCTAATAAACATTTATCAACCAAATAATAAAGTAAATAAAACATTTCCAACTCAGATTACACACATTTGAATATTTTTATATCAGACACAGAGATAAAAGGCAAGACTCTTATTATGACGTTCATTTTAGAAAGAGTAAATTTCATTCTACTGAAGGGTTTCTCAGTTAGCCAGATAACTTTAAGGCAACGTCTACGATTGTGGGGAACTTCTGTTATCTCTGGTTTGTTTACGTTTCGAAGCTCTGCATCTTTTAAGGTGGAACGGTGTGTTTGAGGAGAATAATGACTGTTGTTTGTACGTGGCTGAAGTGTAACTGTAAGTTTTTATTCACTGTTTGAAACTCATGTGTAAATCGAGTTGTTTAGTTTTGTAGCACTGTCGCTAATGCAGTTAGCCGTCTCCTGAGTTTGGAGACATTTCCACCTTAAGTGATGTAACCTCCAGATGGCGTTTCTCTGCCGTGAGCAGAAAGAGAGAAACCGGACCCAGACACTTTGGTTTTTTTACCCATTTACAGACACTGGGGCTTCGTAAACACATTAGAGCTGTTTCCAGAGCAAACCGACTGCAGAGCAGCACATGGAGAGGAGACATCTTAATTTTTAAAACGTTTTTTGATTAAAATCATGAACTTCACCTTTAAATACCTTGTGTTTTGTATTTTCCCCCTTTTATTTCACCACCGAGCTGGATTAAAGGCAAAGTGTCAGCTGATATTTTGTCCAGCTCTGAATGGTCCGCCCCAGTTTTACAGAACAACACCATGGTCATAGATAAGAGTGATACTGATCAGAGTGGAGTGTGAGAGTGACTGGGTGAGTGTGTGAGTGACTTTGTGTGTGTGAGAGAGAGTGACTGTGAATGTGTATGTGAGTGACTGGGTGAGTGTGTGATGCTGTCCACAGGTGTGAGTGTGTGTGAATGGGTGAGCATAAAATACATAAATGACTAATCTTTTTGTAATAATAAAATAAATACCTCTAAAATAGTAAAATATGAACAATAATTAAATAAGTAAAATGAGACTAAAACTAATAAATCAAAAGTCTAAGACTAAAGCTTGAATTGAACTAAAACTGAAATCACCTTTGGTGTGAGAGTGTATGAAGGTGTGAATGTGAAATCCCAGGAGCGCTGATGCACTCACAGTTGGTATGACTTCACTGTGCAGTGGAGAGTCACTCAAAAATAACGAGGACAGATTAGATGCAGGAAGATTTATTGAACAGAAGGGAGCGAGTGAAGCGTGTCTCATTGTGTGAAAGTTGTAGATCAGGTGAAAGACGTCTCATCACTGGGTTATTGTCCACTACTTCACTATTTCTTTTTCTCAATTACACACTCTCCATGAGGCTTCTGCGTTATCTGCGTGGAGATAAAAACACAGCAGCAGTGGAGTCAGTCATTTAACTGTTTTGATAAACTGAAATTTGTTTAAATAGTTCATATATTGAATATATATTTGGGGGTTCACTGCTTTGCTCAAGGGCACTTCAGCTGTGGATGTTCCCACCGGTCCCTGGGGATCGAACCAGCCACCTTCCGGTACCAAGGCCGGTCTCTAACCATTAGGCCAAGGCTGCCCCATATATATAAACAAAAAATATATAACAGAAATAATAAAACCGGTCTAATGGCCAGTCTTGAGAAAATACGTGACCACGCCGTCCACAGAGAATTTTTCTGGGTATTTTCTGCTAATATTTGTGCATAATTTAACTTATTTATTCTTTGACCCCAAAACATTAAACTCAGAGAGAGATCAGTGCAGAGGAGTGTATCCTGAAGGGCATGTGTCTCACTCATCACAGCAAAACATGGCAGAACATCATTTCTGATCAATTATTATTAATTTTATTATTATTATTATTAAATTTATTATTATTAGAAAGGCAGTGAGAAACCCTCTTTGTGATAAAAGCAGTGATTGTTTACAAACAAATAAGCTGCAGTAGAGGATTCTGACTAAAGCAGTCTCTATTCTCAGAGGAAAGGGCTCAGCCTCTCGCTCTGGTCTCACAACCATCATATTATTTACTGTTAGACACGTCTCCAGCTGAACTCTGCCTTTACCTCAAAACTGTCTGAGTTGTAGCGGATGTGCATGGGCAGGACTTTACAGGGGTTCACAAAAGAATTCCACTCGGCACAGTCTGAGGTATGGAGACTTTTGATCTGCTCGATCATTTTCAGTTTTTCCCGAACTTCAATTTTGAGACCTTTCTCCCCTAAATTATGTTTGATATCCTCCTCATCCTCCAGGAAGTTGGCCTTAATCGTGGTTAACATCAGGTGGTCCGGAGCGTTTTGTGAGACATCTCTGACTTTACCACTTTGGAGTCAGTACCCTTTGAAAAACACAACTTATATAATCAGCTTTGTAAGTCTTGAATGTCTGAATGCGTCTGTGAACTCCGTATACCATTAGAAAGCGCAGATCCTACCGTTTCTAAAAATAGTGCTCTCATCGCAGTGCTGTGAAGCCTCTGGGAGTAATCCAGTGTGAAAAACCACCTAAAAATCAAGGCGCTCCTTCAAAATTTTTGTCCTATGTCCTTGTCATGAAAGATTCTAATGATATTCACTATAATCAGAAATAAAGACGCTGCAAAGGAACAAGAAAGACGCTGTTTACTTTCAGTTTCGTTTCGCTGTCTCTGGGCAGAAAAATATGAGTCATCAGCAAAAACATATTCCTATTATTGATTTATAGTTTTTCAAGGTTTTTGTAGGTTTCACATCAAATAACACTGCATTAGATCAACAAATATAAACTAAAAAGCTTAAATAATTATTTATTGTGTGTATTCTAAATAAACAAGTATTATTTTATCATTTTTTAAAAAGATTATAATAATAATAATAATTGTAAATAAGCATCTGTTTAATTTGTAAGCATCTAAGAAAACTGCCAAAGTACCAAAATATTTTTTATTTGTAGGGAAATTTTCCATATTTGCCCTGAACTAAATTCCTGAAAGTCTGGGCCTGCTGTGACTGTCAGAACTTTATCAGTCATACATCCCAGAGCTTAGAATATCAAGAAAAATAAGTCTGTCTGATGCTACAAATTTATTTTGTCACAGTAATATGACATGTAATAAATTAGCATCAAAAATGCTTATGTTTTCAACTAACAGACACCTCACACTAACAATCTGTGTCAAGATATCCGATGTGGGAATATGATTTCAAGGCTGTACATTGAGAAATATGAAAAAAAGAGCAGGCGCTAGGTAAAATTTTGGTCAAAACATGAAAAATTTATAGAAAAATTGATTTATCGGTCAGCATGAAAACCTCAAGTGATTACATATTTGAGTAGCAAAAGTTCTTTAGAAAATAAAACAACATATTGAATATGGCTATGTCACATAATTACTGTTTAAATGCAACTGAAAGAGGCACTGACAAAAAACGGAATAGCAAAATAGCTATATAAATAGGGTCCATCGGGTTAAAAAAGGAAAACTAGTTGAATTAAATTGTCCTGCAAGGCAAAATATAGGCCAAAATGTAATTTTTTATTATAAAACTCTGGGCCTTGCAGCAGACAGAGGAACAGACTGCAACAACTGAGCATCACTGATATATTACACAAACCAGCCAGGTGCACTGTAAAGCTAATAAAGAAGGATGGTCTGCTATATTTAAAGGGGAAAATAATAATAAATAAAATTATTATTTTAAGTAGGAAATTTAATCAGCTCTTCTTACCATTCAGCAGGAAAATGTCATCATCTGGGTTTTTTTTTAACTCTTTCAGCCCTGTATTCTCTTTTCCTACGAACAGAGCAAAGTGAATAAAGCTTAATGCTTTTTTGCTTGTGCTAAAATACTGAAAAGCAATGATGTCCCCAAACTTAAACTGGGAAAAAAGAAAATAATTTCAGGCAATTACCAGAATACATCTATTTAGTGTGCAGTTTAAAATAAATAAATAAATAAATGAATAAATAAATGAATCAAATAATTTTACTTGTGCAGTCAGGCTGTGGCCTTGGGCTGCCGACGCCGCCTGCCAAGAGAAAGATAAAAACAACACTGTAAAAAACCCTCAAAACTAACATACTTAAACCAAACAGATAAATACATAAATATTTAACGGAAAAGAAACAGAAACATCTCAATGTCTAGGACAGTGGAGGGATGGAATTCCACTTTTGCCAAAGTGAAGTTATTTCTCTCCTCTGTATGAACTCAGCTCTCAGCTGTTACACGTTCCATCTTGACTGATACACTGCCTTGATTGACAGCATTGCACCCATTTAGACACAGTCCTCCAAGTTCGTTTCGTTCTCTCTTATCCTCTCTACGCATCATCCCATCCCTCCCTTTATCATCCCACCCCTCCCCCTTTTACTTCCTCTACATCTGTCTCTACGCATCATCCCACTGCTCCATTTATCATTCCACCCCTCCCCCTTTTTCTTCCTCTACATCTGTCTCTACGCATCATCCCACCCCTCCCTTTATCATCCCACCTCTCCCCTTTTTCTTCCTCTACATCTGTCTCTATGCATCATCCCACCCCTCCCTTTATCATCCCACCCCTCCCCTTTTTCTTCCTCTACATCTGTCTCTATGCATCTTCCCACCCCTCCCTTTCTCTTCCTCTACATCTGTCTCTACGCATCATCCCACTCTTCTCCTTTTCATTCCACCCCTCCCTTCATCATCCCACCTCTTCCCCCATTGCAGCCGCAGCTGCATGCCTCAGACCTTCTAGCTCGCACCCCTGTATAGGTGCTGCGGTGGGCCTGTCTCCTGTCCAGCGCTCTGAGCACACGACACGGTCTACTCTACGTAGGTCTAATATACGCATCATCCCACCCCTCCCTTCATCATCCCACGTTTTCCACCATTGCAGCCGCAGCTGTATGCCTCAGACCTTCTAGCCCACACCCCTCTATAGGTGCCGCGGCGACCTGTCCAGCGCTCTGGGCACTCGACGCGGTCTTCTCACTGCATGGCTTCCTCATTGCTGATTCATTTTCTTTCCACCCTCTACCCCTGCTGCTGCTCTATGCCTCCTACTTTCCAGCTCGCACCCCCTCTACATGTTGCTGTTGCGGGCCTGCCTCCTGCCTGGCGCTCTGGGCATTCTATGCAGTCTTCTTGCTGCACAGTTTCCTCACCCTAGATTTGCTCTCATCCGATCGTCTCATTCTCCCAGCCTCTACATCAGCAGTTTGCATACTTCATGGACGCTCATCCCAAATTCTTCAATTTGTGGCCGCACCATACCCTGCCTCTAACATTACAATTCTCATTTTTCTATTTAGGTGCTGCTGCAGACCCTCATCCTGACTTCTCTGCTGATGTGCTTCTCCCACCCTCCGGCTTCCAGTTTATACTCTCTTTTCAGATGCTGCTGTGGACTAACGTACCGGACCCTCCTCTGTGCTGCCTTGCTGCTCACACTCTACAGCTTCTAGCTCCTGCTCTGTTTTCAGGTGCTTCAGTGGACCTTCATCCCCCACTTCTTGCTGCTGTACTACTCCGAATCTCTGACTTTCCAGCTCATCGTCATCCCGGGTGCCGTTACAGGCCATGTCCTAATCCTCTCCTTTGCGGCTGTCCCACACCCCGCCTCTTCCTTTACAGCACACCCTCTCTCCTGATGTGGACCTTCATCCTAATCCCATTCCCCTCGTGATTTCGCTGCATCCTGCCTCTTTCTTTACAGCCCTCCTCTCTCCCCTAAGTTCCAGCTTATGCTCTGTTCTCAGGCGTGGCTTTGGACCAGCCCCCCTATGCAGCACTCAGGCCCTTGACGCCACCTCAAATTCAATTCACCCTCTCACATGCAGTCTTGTTGCTCTCAGCTTATAACTTTGTAACTCGTGCCAGCGAGGACCTTACTCTTTCATCTCTTGCTAGCAACAGCACCTCACCCTGCCTCCCATGGTACTGTTTGCACTGATTCATCCAGGCACTGTTGACCTTCAACCTGTCCTCCTATCTTCACAGCCATGCTGCTATCTAGCCCCTAAGTTCCAGCTTATGTCCTCTCCCCAGGTTACCTTGGACCAGCACTCAGGCACTTGACACCACATCTGGCACCTGTTTTTTCAACACCATCTAGGCATCTTCAATATCTTGTAGTCAACTTTCTACCTTGCCACCTTGCTTGAGCACCTTTTGGATTTTTCACTTTCAGAGTTTTCTCCCGTGTGACAAAATGCCTTCTCTCTATCTCGCCTTTCCTGTGGTTCTGACCTTTTTGGGCTTGTTAACTGGCCTCATCTGTTATCCCTCTAGATCACCATTCCGTTCTCGATTCTCTCTATGCCATTGGAAAGGCACCACCAGGGCACACCTGCCAACGAAGAATATCTCGCTTTATTAACGCTGCCCCTCTGTAGCACTTGACTTCAAGGCTGCTACTAATCCAGTTTCCACCTATTGTTGCCAGCCTCAGACCCCTCACTATTACCCAATCACCTTCAATTACATTGAAGTAGAAATTGGACTTAGCAACACTCTGTCCAGTGCATCCAGCCTGATGCACTATCATGGTGGCCCCAGATAAACGTCACTATTATTGTTACACCATAGCTTAATGAGATTTAGCTGGTGATACTTTAAAATTCTATTATTAGTTGATCAATTTGATTTCTGCCGATGATGTTGTCCATCTTAAGACCAACTCTGACTCTGTATGACTTTTTGCAATCATCACCCCTTTACGCTGCGTCATCTGAACACTCAAATTACCAGTCACGCTAGAATTTCCGTTATCATAATCAATAAAGGACATTCAACTTACTCATGCTATTTCTCTACCATCTCACATGACACTCAGTCATGCACCAGTTTATTAAAGGTAGTTCATTCAAAGACTCACTAACCCCTTCATTCACCTAAACACAATCAGGACACCAATCAAACCCTTGACCAGAGTACCTAAACCTATCCATTCTGCAGCACTTAATGACCAGCATTCCTGTAAATTTTGGGGGGTCTGGCTTCATACTCATTCATAAGCCGCCCTGAAGTCTTCCCCAAAAGACTTCTGAGTTCACCTCCCCGTTTCAGCCTCTACGGGTGTGGTCCGTACTAGCAAAGTGAAGTTATGTAATAACATAATTTTGGGAGTAGGACCACGCCTGAACTCATCCTCTCAGCCCTATATATACCCTGCAAATTCACGTCATTTCCGCGTCGGACAAACTCGCCTCATTTAGTTAAGGAGATGGATCTCGACCTGACTGCTTCACGACGTCAGCTCGCTCCTCCGTGCTGGGTCATTCCTGCTGATCCCCATATTCGGAGCCGTGTTCGGCCTTTATCAAGCCCACTGAGCCTCCTGTTTTAAACTCGCCCCCGCCTCCACCCCTTCTACACCCTTTTCCCTTTTCTCATATTCATTTCTCCAACGGGGGGGTCTGGCTTCATACGCATTCATAAGGCGCCCTGAACTCTTCCCCAAAAGACTTCTGAATTCATCTCCCCATTCCAGCCTCTACGGGCGTGGTCCGTACTAGCAAAATATGACATAGGAATTAAAATATGCTTTGTCAACAGAAAATCTCCTGTTAAACAATTGTACGTTCAAAAATGTACATTTTAAAATGACATTACTAAGGCATTGCTATGGCTGGTGTGGATACAGTTTATGGCGTAATGCTATATACGACCTGTGGACATTTTGAAACTTTAGCTTCAAAGTCTTAGACGTACTGACACATGTTTAGTTATTGTGGCTAAAAAGGTGGAAAACCAGAATTACAGGATGTTTTCAATGATATTTCTTGTTGCGTTTTGATTGGCTTATTCTTTTTCTTAAATAGGAAAATCTGTTCCTGTACATGCTGATTTAATGTTTCTGATCATATCAAAAGTGTGAAATTTGCAGTTTACTGTTGAAAACAATGTCCAGATGAACTCAGTTTTCATTTAAATTAGTTTCCATGATTATAAAATAAGACAAATTACAGCAAAATAATTGCTACGCAACATCCTGATGCCCACTGTAAAGGACATTCCATAAAAAGAAATAAAAAGCTGTTGTTTTATCCAGTAATTGTATTTCTTATTAAAATGACTGAAATTCTCAAACTTTAACGTAAATGTAGAATTTATCATTTCATGTTCAGCTACAGGTGATAACGGATGAGCTGCTGATTGGATCATAAACAGCCACAGAAACCTTAATTGTTAGATGAAGGATTTAACTTCAAACAGCTAAATGTCATAAAATAAAATAAAAAAATGTGCATGTAATAAACAAGTAGCAAAAATAGGCAATATTATTATTATTATTTTACTATTTATTTATGAATGTATAATTTTCTAATGAACTGCACTGATCTGCACTAATTTACAGGAACTTTTATTAGGACCAGGTCATAACTGGGAAAACATTTTAAAATATTTACCGCTGTCAGGTGAAAATATACCAGATGGAGAATAGCAATGGCCACTGACAACTTTGTCATCCTCAACGAGGGAGGAGCGTCTCACAGAGTGGACAGAGAGTGGGCACAGGTTTTAAAAACTCCAGCAGCACTGCTGTGTCTGATCCACTCTACACCAGCACAACACACACTAACACGCCACCACCACGTCAGTGGGTGCTGTGTAGAACCATCAACAGCACAGTCTCCATCAGTCTGAAGAACCCCTTCATGATGCAAGGAACCCTTTAATCATGAAAAAGTTTCTTTGAGTTCTCAGGGTTGTATATAGAACTATTTTCTTTACTAAAGGACCCTTGTAGAACCTTTATTTTTAAGTGTGTGTGTGTATAAGTGTGAAATGGAAATCAAATGTTAGACTCAAAGCCCCAGTTGTTTGTCTCTTGTTGCTCTCTTAGTGCAAGTAGGAACTGCTCCCTATGGAGAAGTTAGAGTGTGTCACAGATATTTAAAATAACTATAAATAATGCAAAACACAATGCAAAATACATCATGATATACTTATTAAGAAAGATGTGTGAAACGTTCCTGACGTTATTTTCTAAGACTCAGTGCAATGAGGAGTGAAAGTGTGCACCTACCTGATGGAGTCTGATGATGCTGGTGCAGGCTGGAGGTCACTGAAGGGTGGAATATATTCTCCAGAAGCACAGCCTTAAGCAGAACCCTCATTTGCCTAAAGCTGCAGACTCTGAACAGCTCTGTTCCCTCCTGCCACGTCAGTCTCTCACTCGTCTGATTGGACACTGAGAGATTAATGGATTCAAACAGACGTAACTGAACTTTTATCAAAAGATGAGAGTCATGACCCGGCTCCAACTGTAAACACCTGCTATCACTGAGCTGGACATTTGAATTACCATCTCTCGCATTGTTCAACTCTCTAACGCTGTGTATTTTTACATCCTCCATCACCTTCTGTGGCTGTGAGTGTGAGCCTGTGCAGCGGATGTTTCTGTTCCTTCCTCTAAACACAACTATACTATATATTATAAACAAAACATTTATAATCATTTATCTGCTCTCTCAGATTAAAGATTCCTCACGCATCCCAGAGCCCACTGCACTCTCACCAGGACTCCACACTGCACTGAACCCCTTACGGCACTGAAACCCTCACTGCATTGAACCCTAACTACATTGAACTAGTGATGTGTCGGTCGCGAACGGACCGGTTCAAAGAGCCGGCTCTTGTAAGTGAACGATGAGAGCCGGTTCCCGTCTAAGACCGAGCCATTTTTTTCTAAGGCTTGTCATTCACCCAATCAGAGAACAACAAGCAGGATCCAACCCTCCAACCCTCCGAGCTGAGACACCTGGTTTTCCTGAATGCCAATCTGCCTTCCCAAAAATAGTTGAAGAAAATGTTAAATCAGTTGAATGTCTGTTGACAGTTGTGGTTGTTTTAATCACTACTGTTGAATGCTGCTGTTTTGCACTTTTCAGAGTATTTGTTTATTTTATTACCCAGAAATGGATGATTATTTAATTTAATAAGATATTTTGTAATACCTACCTTTTGGGTTCCATTGGCTGTATTTCAGAGTTTACAAGTGATTTTTATTAAAGTGTTTAAATAAAAATCCAGTTATTTATACAATTGAATGTGTGAGTGCAGTTGTTTAACAGCGTTAAAAACAATTGGCCATTGTAACACTATTTATTATTTTTAATATTGAACAATAATATTTTGTCCATATCGTCATGTAAAATGTAGGTAATATTGTTCTGTACCAGTGGAAATAAGTGGTAAAACAAAGAGCCATTTAGGAGCCGAAAGAGCCGGCTCTATATGAAGAGCCAAACCAAAAGAGCTGGCTCCCCAAAAAGAGCCGAATTTCCCATCACTACATTGAACCCCTTCCTACACTGAACCCCTCGCTGCACTGAACCCCTCGCTGCACTGAACCCTTCACTGCACTGAACCCCTCACTGCACTGAACCCCTCACTGCACTGAACTCCCCACTGCATTGAACCCCTCCCTACACTGAACCCCTCGCTGCACTGAACCCCTCACTGCACTGAACTCCTCGCTACACTGAGCAGGTTCCTGTTTATTTCCTTTTATTTATTTCTGTAACACTCTGTAAATGACCGCCCACCTCCACTGCACCATAACACTTTATTTCAGGCTCTGAGCTCCTTCTGGAGCTTCTTTATCTCCACTTGCCCACGACCACTGTCACATTTTCTGTTGAATAACACACTGTTCTTTGGTTCCAGCTGGGAGCTAAGTTTTCTGGCTCTGCCCTTGTTAAAAAAGAAAGTATACTTAAGTGTTGTTATTTGGAACCACTAACTTGTACTAAATCACTACTAATATCTCATTTAAATCATATTGAGTTACACTTATTATAAACTAGAGTGAACTAGTCATGTTATTTTTGTCACTCTTCTAATAAAACTGAATTTATATTTCTCTGAGCTGCCGACTGAATTCTAAAACATATTCAAATGAGCTTATATTATTAATAAATTATAAAATAAAATACACTAATATAAACAAACCATCAGACCATGTAAAAATAATTACTAATATAAATTATGCAGTAGCACACAATATACCAATATACAGTGTTACACATTACAATACTTGTAAAGGAAAATTTTTGACTCATACAACTTTAAGAATATAAATATATTTAAAATGCACTTACAGAGTTGCAGAAATAACATATGAATATTTCATATGTTTCATTATATTGTATATTAAATGTCACGTACTGTAATTTAAAATAGATATTAATGATGATTTATCGTAGTGGTTCTAAAGTAGCACACTTGAAGTTCACTCTCTTTTTTCACAAGCGTGGAATTAATTTATGTTGTTGGAAATGTGCTGAACAGCTCCAAATTATGGCCACAAGTAATAATTAAATTAGTTCCACATTGGTGGACAAAGGCTAACACTGGGCCCTTGTAGGAGATAATTAAAGCAACAGGACACACTGCAGGTTTGCACACCTAAGCAAGCACCTGCATACTATGGGTGTGAAAGTAAGTGTGAGCACAGGAAATGGGACAGAACATATGTCATACATGTCATACACTTTAAGTGCGCTGTGTAGGTTATGGCTTCTACAAACAAGCATTACGCTCCATGTGAAGCTGAAGGAGGCTTTGCTCCAACAGTGACTATAGGAGAGAGAGAGAGAGAGAGAGAGAGAGAGAGAGAGAGAGAGAGAGAATATATGAAAATGGTCCCAGCCTTTCTATATGAAAATGGACCTTGATTATAGTCTTTGACTAACCCTAACCCTGTTGCTGTTTAACTCCACTTTGAGGGTGATTTGCATTGTTCATGCAAGAAAAACATGACTTTATTAATGTAGTACATTTCTCAGATTTCATCTGTCAGTCAAAGTGCTTCACAACAATAAAAAAGGATCATAAAAAAGATCAAAGTATGTGAAAACCAAGTATTAGTTTATTAAAAATTAAGATAAAATAAAATAAGGAATACGAAAGACATGAAACTAAATTAGATCTAAACTAATGTCTAGTTATTAAAAAATGATAAAAAGCAAAACAATTGGGTAAGTAAAAATTATTAGGCACCCCAAGAAAAATATCAATCCTAAGAAGGATTAAACACCAAAGTGTTATAACGTTTGTTTTAAAATCTCTAGTTCGGGGGAAAATTTTATATAAAATGTAAGGCTGTTGAAGTTGGACCTGGAGGTTGTGGGTTCACGTCCCGCTCTGGTTGACTGTCTGTGAGGAGTGTGATGTGTTCTCTCTGTGTCCACGTGGGTTTCCTCCGGGTGACTGTCTGTGAGGAGTGTGGTGTGTTCTCTCTGTGTCTGTGTGGGTTTCCTCCGGGTGACTGTCTGTGAGGAGTGTGGTGTGTTCTCCCTGTGTCCACGTGGGTTTCCTCCAGGTGACTGTCTGTGAGGAGTGTGGTGTGTTCTCTCTGTGTCTGTGTAGGTTTCCTCTGGGTGACTGTCTGTGAGGAGTATGGTGTGTTCTCTCTGTGTCTGTGTGGGTTTCCTCCGGGTGACTGTCTGTGAGGAGTGTGGTGTGTTCTCCCTGTGTCCACGTGGGTTTCCTCCAGGTGACTGTCTGTGAGGAGTGTGGTGTGTTCTCTCTGTGTCTGTGTAGGTTTCCTCTGGGTGACTGTCTGTGAGGAGTATGGTGTGTTCTCTCTGTGTCTGTGTGGGTTTCCTCTGGGTGACTGTCTGTGAGGAGTGTGGTGTGTTCTCCCTGTGTCCCCGTGGGTTTCCTCCGGGTGACTGTCTGTGAGGAGTGTGGTGTGTTCTCTCTGTGTCTGTGTGGGTTTCCTCTGGGTGACTGTCTGTGAGGAACGTGGTGTGTTCTCTCTGTGTCTGTGTGGGTTTCCTCTGGGTGACTGTCTGTGAGGAGTGTGGTGTGTTCTCTCTGTGTCTGCATGGGTTTCCTCCGGGTGACTGTCTGTGAGGAGTGTGGTGTGTTCTCTCTGTGTCTGCGTGGGTTTCCTCCGGGTGTTCCGGTTTCCTCCCACGCTCCAAAAACACACGTTGGTAGGTGGATTGGAGACTCAAAAGTGTCTGTAGGTGTGAGTGTGTGAGTGAATAGGTGAGTGTGTGTCGCCCTCTGAAGGACTGGCGCCCCCTCCAGGGTGTGTTCCTGCCTTTTGCTTCTCCATTTCTCACATTTCCTGTTGTAACCATGGCTTTAATAAAACAACAAGCATCTGGGCCTCCTGTCTGTTCTGTTGGGTCATGACTAAACACTACATTCAACATTCGCTGAGCTACATCTGTATTCAGTTGATGTTTTTGATTAATCCATTGGTTTACAGGATGTATAGGATCTTCACTTACTTGTGAGGTATATTTAAACATAAGGCCTTAAGGGCAGTATTGAGGAATGTTCACTGTTTAGACATATGCTCTGTGTCTGTGCTCCACAGAGAGAAATGTTTAGGATAAGCTGTCAGTGAGGGTAGGAGACTATAAATTTTACCCCCCCCCCCCCTTAAACATGCAAATGTAAACCAACCTCTACGTTCACCATATTTGGAAAGGAGAAAGAACCATATAGATCAGGGTCCTAGCCAAGAGTGGAGAGAGAGAATTTAAGCGCTGAATTGAACACTCCTCTCACGGGATCCTTAAGAACCCGTTAGACACTGTTTCTGTAAATAAAGATGTATTTACACTTTTAACCGTGTCTGCGGAGATTCTTTTCCATCACCTGTCTTCACAACACAGCAAAGTTAACAACAAAGATGGCGACAAGGATGGGATGCTGAGTTGTGGCCTTCCTGCTTCAGACGGCTCCTGCATTCGAACTCCCACTTAAAGCCAGCAAATAGAAGGTGAGATTTTCACAAATTTGAGCGCTGGTTGGGTGTTTGGGCTGTCTGATGCAGAAAGAGTTGCACCGAGATAGACTCATTAGTGTATGCAGTGTTGTGTTGATGATGGTGTTGGATAAAGTTTCTCCGTTCTAAATTTGTAACTATAGTAATAGAAAAATAGAAATGAAGGAAATATAAGGGAACAATGAAGTAAAAGTAAAAAGGAACAGATGTAATGGAAAAAGAAAAGGAAAGAAAAAGTTGAAGTATAAGTGTAGAATAGCTTAATTAGTTACGATGAGGTGAGCTGATGATGACATGCGAGTTTGGGTAAACAGGGCCCTATTTTTGCTTAAAACTGTAAGATATGAATCAGAGTCATTGCGTGAAAGTAAGCTTTGAGTTATTGTGGAATTGGATTATATTGAAATAGTGAGAAGCCCTGGGCCCAGTGGCATTTGGTTAAAATTTATATAAGATTAAAACCAAAGGAATATAAGAGGAATATAAGGGAAATAGAAGAGAAAAAGAGAATTAATAACAGAGGAAAATGGAATAAAAGGAAAAGAGATAATTGTGAGTTAAATAATCAATCTTAAATAACTCAATCTTGTTGAGGCCGGATTAGCCCGGTCGTAAACCCTGAAAAATAAGGTGAAAAAGGTGATCCACTAGGTGGCACAAAAGCATGCTGTTAGTGTGTGAATGAGTCGACTATGAGAATTATGTTAAATGCTGAAAGTTATGTGTGTAAGCGCTGTTGGGGGTTGTTGGATGATGTGTATGTGTGTGTATGCTTAGTGAGTTAAGAAAAAAGGAGTGTCTTGCTGTGTAGGTGTGTGTGTCAGTGTGAGTGTGTCTCTCACCCCTCCCTTTCACATCCTATGTCTTTGCCCCTCAGTCTGTAACTATGTGTGTGTATGTGTATGGTCAGCTGAAAGAGTGTTTGGGAGTACTAGGTGCAAGTAGGGGAATGATCAACCCCCCTCCCTTCTTTGGTCCCTCATGAGTGTGTGGGGAGAACTGGTCTCTCCCTTGGAGCCATACAATTTCTGTGGGTGTGTTTAGAGAAAGTGGGGAAATGTGATGAAGAATGAGAGATTTAGAAATTAATAGGAAAGAAATTTGTAATGGTAAAAATTATGAGCTTCGTTCAAGGACAGGTAGTGTAAAATTATTTTATGAACCTCAAAGAATTGCTTATTTATACTGAAAATGAGCCTTGAACAGAAGACATTTTTAAATTAAAAAATAAAAAGTAAAATTAAATGAGCTTTCTGGGAGACCATAAATTAAGAAAACAATAGAAAATGAGCTCCAGAAAGACGTTTTTTAGATGCTGAGAATAGGAAAAAGGAAAGCGAGGTGTTAAAGCTGAGTAATTAATAGGGCACATTGGGCAAACTGTAAGGTTTAATCATGGGAAGTAAAGGTAAATTAGTATTGGAGAAAAGGAGAAAATTTGAAATCTCCATATGTTGGATTTTATTGGGAGAAAAAAGAGATCACGCGTTTAAGTTCCTCTCAATTTCGCTGAAGCTTTGAGATTTTACACTTTGATTGGGGGGTCTCCTCTGCCAAGTGTGTAAGGCCTAAGCTCCACTCTTGAAAAAGAGAGAGAAGGCAGGAATTTGATTTGTGACATACTGATAAAAGCCACGTTGATTTGGTTTAAATAGAAACTAATAGTTATTTGGGCAAATTAAAAATATAAATGTATGAAAATATTGATGTATATTGTTGTGCAGGGGTTTGGAGCTCCTGAGGTTGGGTGCGTTTGAACTGAGTTTTTTCTATGGGTGTGGTGCTTGTGTTATGCTTGTGATCTAAATTAAAAGGGAAATAGTGGATAAATTTAACATAGTGGGTGAGAGTAAATTGGTGGAGCAGTAATTTGTTTGGGTTCTCTTTGAATGCAATAGTTTGATGAAATTGAGACACATTGTAAGGGATAATTGTTTTTGGCAGTGGAACTGAGGGATGGCCTTATATGGAGAGAGCTGCCACAAGATGAAATTTGGATTGAATTAATAAAGTGTGTTGGAATGGTGTTGTTTAGTTGGATGTTGAGCTTTAGTGTTGCTCATTTGGGTTTAATGAACAATTGTTGTTCAGAAAAAGGGGTTGAATCTTATAGTCTCTGGTGTTTAGATCTCTGTGAAGTACTGTTACAAACCGGATTCCAAAAAAGTTGGGACACTAAACAAATTGTGAATAAAAACTGAATGCAATGATGTGGAGACGGCAAATGTGAATATTTTATTCGTAATAGAACATAGATGACAGATCAAAAGTTTAATCTGAGTAAATGTAACATTTTAAAGGAAAAATATGTTGATTCAAAATTTCACAGTGTCAACAAATCCCCAAAAGGTTGGGACAAGTCGCAATAAGTGGCTGGAAAAAGGAAATAGAGCATATAAGGAACAGCTGGAAGACCAATTAACACTAATTAGGTCAATTGACAACATGACTGGGTATAAAAAGAGCTTCTCAGAGTGTCAGTGTCTCTCTGAAGCCAAGATGGTAGGAGGATCACCAATTCCACCATTGTTGTGCAGAAAGATAGTGCAGCGATAGCAGAATGGTGTTACCCAGCGTAAAATAGCAAAGACTTTTAAGTTATCATCATCAACCGTGCATAACATCATCAAAAGATTCAGAGGATCTGGAACAATTGCTGTGCGTAAGGGTCAAGGCCGTAAAACTCTACTGGATGCTCGTGATCTCCGGGCCCTTAAACGTCACTGCACCTCAAACAGGAACGCCACTGTCAAGGAAATAACAGAATGGGCTCAGGAATACTTCCAGAAAGCATTGTCAGTGAACACAATCCACCGTGCCATCCGCCGTCGCCAGCTGCATCTCTACAGTGCAAAGAGGAAGCCATTTCTAAGCAAGCTCCACAAGCTCAGACATTTGCACTGGGCCAGGGGTCTTTTAAAATGGAGTGTGGCAAAATGGAAGACTGTTCTGTGGTCAGATGAGTCACGATTTGAAGTTCTTTATGGAACACTGGGACGCCATGTCATCTGGACCAGAGAGGACAAGGATAACCCAAGTTGTTATCAACGCTCCGTTCAGAAGCCTGCATCAATGACGGTATGGGGTTGCATGAGTGCTTGTGGCATGGGCAGCTTGCATGTCTGGAAAGGCACCATTAATGGAGAGAACTATGTTCAGGTTCTAGAACAACATACGCTCCTATCTAGACGTCATCTCTTTCAGGGAAGACCCTGAATTTTTCAACAAGATAATGCCAGACCACATTCTGCAGCAATCACAACATCATGGCTACATTATTTGTGCTACAGTACATGACATAGACTTTTTCAAAGAAAGCTTGGCAACAGGTTGTTCCTTTTATTAAGATAATGCTTTGATTATAATTCCATTAAGAGTTAACAACGAGGTTTATGAAGAAAAATTATTATTTGGAAAGGGGTTTCTGATTTAAGCTTTGCTATAGGTGTAATGGGGTTGCAAATATTTAGTGGCAATTATATGTAGAAGTTCTTGTTGAACTATAAGTTTGTATATTCTTTAATTACAAGGTAGTTATTGAATGTTTAATAAATCTAAGTTTGTGGTGTACTTAGTAGTTATATCACTTAGTAAAGGGGATTTAGTGGTGTGAATTGTATTGTATATTAAAGTTTGATTTCTCTGAAGTTGGCAAATTCAATTGGGGCTTAATTTTTATTGATTGTGGTAATATAGTGGCCTATAAACAGAGGAAAAAGGGAGAGAAATAATTTAAAAAGTTGGGAACATATTTAGTCATTATTATGCCAAAAATGGGCACTAATGTTTCAAAAGGGGTTACTCATGTTGATATAGTTATGAAAAATAATCCTTTAATAAAAGGCATTGCAAAAATATCAGAAAAATTTTATAAGCGATGGCCTGACATAGACCAACCATGGCCGGTAGAGGGGACACTTAACCCAGATGTAATTAAAACAATAGAGGTACTTGTATCAACATACAAAGCAAGACAGAAGAAAGAGCATCAAGAAGAAAAGCGAAAGGAAAAAAGAGAAATAGAGCTTGGCATTCTCCAATTATTTGAACAAGAGAGTCAGAAACTGATAGCAATAAATCAGTGTACAAAGGCAATAGAAAAACAAATGGCAGAAGTTAGTGTGTCTTTTTCACATGTGGACTCAATTAAGACACCACCACCTTATGAGAAGGAAGTGAAAACTGAGAAAGTCTACCCTCAGCTTCCAATGATCAGTCAAGGAGGAAGTTATCACATAGAAGATGAAGATGAATGCATCATTGAAACAGGACAAGCAGAGACAACGATAAAACTGTACCAAGTTCCAAAAGCAAGAAGAAAACTCGACGTCTGCAGACTAGAGGTGAACTGAGAATGAGAAGGAGGACCATTGGAGATGACGATCTGAGTGACCAGGAGGAGGCCATGGGTGGATAAAATCCAGCCATCAGATGAATACTGGCTAAAGCAAAAAAATAGGAGATGTGAGTAGAAGGAAAGAAGACTCAAGAGATGGAAGTTCTGATGAAACAGAGAATTAAGAAAGTGACAATGGATGGAAGAGTAAGGGATCTTTCTCTGGAAAAGAATTCTTTCCTGCAACATCCAGCACAAAAGGAGAAGAAGACAGACGGAGAGCTTTAAGAGAAGTAGAAAAAAGTATAGACCAATGTTTACTGAAATTAGATAATGCTTCTAGCTCCATCAAGTGGAACTATATAGAAAGAAAGAACATGATCAGAAAATACAGGATGAAGAGACCCTCAGAAAGCTGAACCAAATACAACTGGTGGATAACAAGAAAAAAGAAAAGAAGCAAGCTGTAGTCATACAAAGTCAGCCTCCTAATCAGCCAGGACCACATCTGGATCAGACTCAACCTCAAGTGAGCCAGTCAACATTGGATGTTCCAGTGACTCCCTGGCCACAGCCAGTGTTTGGTCAGGTGCAGACTTGGAGAGCAAGAGGTCAAGGAAATGTAGGAAGAGGAAGACCAGGAAGATTCAGTCTGAACTTTCAGCAGCCTCCTGGAGTGTGCTACAATTGTGGACAGTTTGGTCATTTTGCTTGTGAGTGCAACAGGCCAGGAGGAAGCTTCAGGGGATATTTCAGAGGAGGATTCAGAGGACAACCAAGGTCAATCAAGGGACCTGTGAACCCTTATAGGGGCCCGGAACCAGGATTTTAGGGATGCCCGGAGAACTCGTGTGGGAGGTGTCAGCTGGTAGCAATAGGGCCGGAGAGAGATCCAACAATAGAGGTGAAAATAATTAATTGACCATTGACAATGATGGCAGATAGTGGAGCTGCTTTCACCTGTATTCGGCCTGAAGATGATATACACCTCCCCAGTTCTGGTCAGATGATTCAGAGAATCGGGTTTGAGGGAGTAAAACAGCTGATTCCTCTCACAGAACCAATTGAGCTCTGCTATAAACATCTGAAGACTACAATACCCATACTGGTATCAGAACATACACCTATTGCACTTTTGGGAAGAGATGCTTTGTGCAGACTGAACTGTACAATAAAATGCACACCAGACGGCTGCCTGGTGGAGGTGCCGAGTGAAATGTTTGATCAATTGATGATGAAAATGGAGACTGAAGCTTCTTCAGTATTTTGGATTGTAAATCTTAGCGAAGAATTCTTGGAACCAGCCAAGCTGTTGGAGAAGTTTATTGTAGCAAACATGCCTGATGCAAAGACTCCAGAGTATCCATTTCATTGTACACTGAAATACTTTAAGGATGCTGAACAATCAGATGCAGAACAATGGTTGAGTCATCAACCAAAGCAAGTTGAATTACGATCATGTTGCATAATTTTGGGACCACAAGGAGCTGCTATGAAGATAGACAAAAATGATTATTTGCATAAAGAGTTTGATATGGGAAAAAGTGTACCACATGTGACTTTGCTGGTGTCTAAAGATTGTGAGCAGAAACAAAGAGGTGAAATGATGGCAGAAGCAGAAGAAGTTGTCTTTAAACCACTAAAAGAGAATCTTTTCATCTTGAGGAGTGAATATCAGCGATTTATTAAGATTATGATTACTGCTCAAGGACAAGGACAGCCACAAGTCATCAGGATGACACATGAATCACTTTGCAATGAGAAGATGGATTCAAACTCTTTGAAAGAGGAAATGCTGCAATATGTTCCAAAATGTTTATGGTCACACCATAGCACTGACATTGGATTTGTGAAGTCAGCTCAACCAATGAAAGATGAACTCTGACCAGGAACAAAACCTTCATGGAAGCCTCAGTATCCTTTGAATGAAGAAGCAATCAAAGGCATCGAACCACAAATTGAAGGTCTTGTGAAAGCAGCTTTTCTGAAGATAACACAGAATCCGCAGAATAATACACAACGTTGTTGCCTGTGAAGAAGCCAGATAACTCTTATCGTTTAGTATATGATTTGAGAGCAGTAAATGAAGTAGTAGCAGACTTTCCAGCAAAAGTGCCAGATCCACATGTTTTGTTAGCCCAAACTCCTCTGGATGCAAAGTATTTCACAGTATTAGATTTATGTGGAGCATTTTAGTGTTCCACTAAGTATAGAAAGTCAGGGTTTATTTGCGTTTACATACAAGGGGCAATTCTATGAGTATAAGAGATTACCACAGGGATATAAACATAGTCCTCACATTTTCAATAAAGTATTGAAAGATGATCTAGTTGGGGTAGATTGTCACACCTTGACACTTTCTGCTTTGTTTTCCTCTTCCATGTGCTCTGTTCGTTGTTTTCCTTCTCCTCACATGGCTTTGTTTATGTTCACTCGCTCCACCTCTTGTTCCGCCTCTCTGTAATTGTCCTCGTTATCTGTGTCAGGTGTGTCTAGTTAGTTCATGTATTTAAGCCCTCTTCCCTCACTTCCTGGGATCGGTCATTTTGTTGGTTTGATTTTGAGTTTGTTTTCGTTGTCGTTTATTTCATGTTTCTCGTTTCTCGTGCCTCGTTCGGTCTTCTGCCTGTTTCACGCCCCAGTCTTGCCGTTTTGTTTCCTGCTCTTCCCCGTGTTTATAAGTAATGTTATCTCGTGTTTTTCGTCAAGTTCGTTTTGTTGTTATCTCTATATTAAACTCTGTGTTGTAGCGAGTGTGTCCGCTCCTTTAAATCTACTCCTCACACCACCCTGACATAGATCAGAAGTTAAAAAGTACTGTCATTCAATACATGGATGATATTTTTCTTTGTGCACCAGATGAGGAAACAGGTTATAACGATTCAATTACTTTGTTACAGATGCTGGCAGAGAAAGGGTACAAAGTCTCTCAGAAAAAATTGCAGTATTGTCAGGAAAGGGTAGTTTATTTAGGGCAGACCATAACACAGGGACACAGATGTGTTTCTGATAAGCAGTTAGAAGCTATTCGCAAAGCTTGCAAACCCAGAACAGTTAGAGAAATTATGACATTTTGGGGTATTTCAGGCTATTCCTCAGCATGGGTAGAGGACTATGCTAGTGGCACGGTGGCTTAGTGGTTAGCACGTTCGCCTCCCAGCGCTGGGATCTTGGGTTCAAGTCCCATTTGGGTGGAGTTTCCATGTTCTCCCCGTCTCTGCGTGGGTTTCCTCCGGGGTCTCCAGTTTCCTCCCACAGTCCAAAAAACGGAGGGTAGGTGAATTGGCTTCTGTCTAATAACTGTCCTGCTGTGTGAGTGAATGAGTGTGTGAGTGAATGTGTGTATGTCCAATATGGATTGGCACTCTGTCCTGGGTGAAATCATAGTGTCTGATGCAGTCCTCCAGGTGGACGGTCGTTCCTGGTCGAGAGTACTTCTCGCCAGTGTGTGGATTGAGTGTTCTGAGCAGTGTGGATTGTAAAGCGTCCTTGGGTATCTAGAAAGGCGCTATATAAGTGTGAAGACAGACAGACAGACAGACCTTTGAGAGCTATGATTAAAGATACAGGGAATGCTCAGCTTTACTGTAATCTTTCCTGGACACAGGATGGGATTTTAGCTTTTGAGACAATAAAACAAAGGTTACAAGAGGCTCCAGCATTAGCTCTGCCAGATTATTCTAAAATCTTTTGTTATATGTGTCCACTTCTACTGGAGGTAAATATTCCTGTGCAGTTCTTTGTCAGCCAACAGGTATGGGAACCAATCCCCAACCAATTGCTTATTATTCAACTGCTTTTTCAGAAGTGGAACTGGGGTTACCAAGTTGCTACAGAACAATGGTGGGAGTGTACTTAATGTATGAGAAAGCATCATCTGTCATGATGGGTTATCCAGTGACAATTCTTACCCAGCATAGTCTCAGAAATCTCTTAAAGTTTATAACTTTATAACTTTATATAAATATACTCTAACTATGCTGAGAATTAGAGATTATCATAGGTTCTTAGAACAAGAAGATGTCACCCTAGCGAGGTGCGTCACAGTAAATCCAGCTGAGAACTTGCCAACTCCAGAGGATGTTGAGCCACATGACTGTGTATGAGACGCAGAGAGGTATTCAAGACTTAGATCTGATTTGCAAGCTCTTCCGTTGTGTAAGGCTGAAGTGTAGTATTAGACTGATGGGTCCTCTTATTGTGTAGGAGATAAATTGATGGCTGGCTATGCAATAGTAAGAGCCCAGGGGACCGACATTGTTGTTGAAAAGGCTGAAGTAATTCCACAGCCTGCATCTGGTTAACAGAAGCATGTTTGTTGGCTGAAGGTAAGCCCATAATGTGTGTCATTTGTTTGGATCAGTGTGGAAAAAAGTTTAAGAAAACTGATGGGTCACCAATAGAGCATCATGCTCAAATAATGAAACTGCTGCATGCTATGATGAAACCTCAAGAAATAGCAATAGCTAAATGTGCAGCTCATAAAATGGATGCATCAAGGGTCTCACAAGGGAATAGAGCAGCTGATGAAGCTGCCAAAGCCATTACAGGAGCTGACAAACTAGGGGAAGTGTTTTGGTAACTCATGAAGTGGGCTTCAAAGACAAGGTAACACTTAATGACGTACTTTTAATGCAGGAAGCTGTTCCTGAAATAGATAAACAATTGTGGTTAGATCGAGGTTCCAGCAGGGATTCTACTGGTCTCTGGAGAAACCACAAGGGGCTGACAGTAGCACCTCCGGACTTGTTAGGTCTGATGATTCAAGAGGCACATGGGTTAGCTCATGTGGCTAGGGGAGAAGTCAGGAGGAAGATTACAAAGGAGTTTGGTTTTTGGGCACCATATTTGCTTGAACAAATTGATTATGTAATTGGCAGATGCACAATTTGTTTGAAAAATAATGTTCGCAGGGGGTTCCGCCTGGTTACATTCCAACACCAAGGGGTCCTATGCGTGAGTTAGTTGTGGACTTTCTTGACATGATAAAACCAGTTGAAGGTAAAAGGTATATGCTGGTTGTTGTGAATAGATTTTCACGATGGCCTGAGGCTTGTCCAACTAAGCATAAAGATGCTCAATCTGTTGCCATGTTTTTGTGTAGAGAAGTCATAAGCAGGTGGGGACTTCCAGATCGAATATCCTCAGATAATGGGAAAGAGTTTGTGGATAAAACAGTGAAATTAATTTAGCAAAAATTGGGAATTAAACAGCGTCTGGGAGCTGTGTACCATCCACAAAGTCAAGGGATTTGTGAAAAAATGAATGGTGTCTTAAAAAATCAGATTGTTAAAATCTGTCAGCACACGGGTTTAAATTGGATAGCAGCACTTCCATTAGCATTAATGGTGTGTCACTCAAGTGAGCTGCGATTTACATGACTCCTCATGAGTTGATGACAGGCAGACGAATGCCAACGCCATGTTTACGTACAAGTGGGAAAGGTCCAAGTTTAGCCCTTTTAGAAGATGACATGCGGGCATATGTTTCATACTTAGCTAATTTACATAAAAGAATATCCACATATGTTTCAGAAAATCAAATAAAAGAGGAGGAGCAGGAGAGGCTGGATGAGCAAAGGAAGAATACAGTGCAGCCTGGAGACAAGGTGTTTGTAAAGGTATTTAGAAGAAAATGGTATAATGAACACAGAGAAGGATCTTTTGAAGTTGTTCATAGTACTGGAACGGCGGTTCAAGTTAAGCGGTCTCCAACATGGTATCATTTATCTCATTGTGTTAAAGCACCAAGTGAAGAGAAGCCTTTCTCAAAGGGAGGAGAGTTTGCAGGTTCAGGAGAACCAAAAGAACATGAGGGAGAACAGGTTGAAAATAACATGCAAGAAACAAACCAGAGTAAATCTCCTGAAGAGGAGATAGTCCCTGGTTTGGATGATGCTGATGACTCTGTGTATATTTCTGACGATGCCAGACATGACACAGCAGATTGTAAATGAGACAAAAAGTTTGGAGAAATTGAATTTCAATATGTCCCAGAAACAGCAGGTCCCATTCCAGAAAGCAATGATTCCATTTCAAAACACTTCAGAGACTTGGATCAAGAAAAGAGTCAAAGACCAGCTCAAAAAAAGGTTAGACCTAAACAGTGTGAGAACTAAAAAGAATGAAACTTTAGAGAATTTTACTTTTCCAGTGTCAAAAGTTAGTGAGGGGGTAAATGGATCACATCTAACTACACTAGTGCCTTTGATAATTTCAACAATGCCATCCCATTTGAAGACTGTGATTAAAGTTAAATTAGGTAAAACAGTTCATCTTCCCTGTAAATGTGGAAGATTTAATACAGGTAGTAATAGTCCTCCTAAATGGAAAAATAGTCGAGGTGAGGAAGTGGTGTTAACAGGACCTGAAGTTGATCATTTGCCTCAGGATCAGAGAAAGTATCTTTTGTTTAATGCCTTTAGGTGGTTCAAAGTTAGAGATGATTGTTCAATTCTTTTACGTAATGTTACATGGGAAGATCAAGGGGAATACACTTGTACTTATTTGGAGCCAGAGTTAAATTTGTGCCATTTCAAAATGTGTGGAGAGAAGGGTACATAACTCGTACGGTGATAGTTATGATAAAGGACCCGAGTCCTATTGAAGTTTTTACATCTACTAAAAGAGTTCAGGACCAAACCACTATAGCAATGACTCTGAAGGTTACTAAAGATCATTCATTCATTCATTCATTATCTGTAACCGCTTATCCAATTCAGGGTCGCGGTGGGTCCAGAGCCTACCTGGAATCATTGGGCACAAGGCGTGAATACACCCTGGAGGGGGTGCCAGTCCTTCACAGGGCAACACAGACACATTCACTCACACACTCACTTTTTTTAGTCGCCAATCCACCTGCAACATGTGGTTTTGGACTGTGGGAGGAAACCGGAGCACCCGGAGGAAACCCACGCGGACACGGGGAGAACACACCAACTCCTCACAGACAGTCACCCGGAGTGGGAATCGAACCCACAACCTCCAGGTTGAAGCATATAAGGGAGGCGTTTGGTCCATCAAAAGGAGCTGGATGGTCTGTGAATGCTTGGTTATTGGAGAAATTAGGACCACTAGGAGCAATGTTGGCTCAAGTTTTTGGAGCAGCTCTTTTAGCAGTGTGTATAATGTTTTGTTTTTGTACACTGTTGTTAACTTGTGCAAAAGCTATGATTTTGAAATGGGTTGGAGTTGTAATGCCTGGAGATCAAGTACAGATGCCATTATTAAGTAGAACCGACTCAGACAAACATGAGGAGGAAATTTTAGAAAACAACCTGGTGGAAAGATATCCATTTTGAATATCCACTATTATATATTTTTACTATTCAATTATGACATTATTCTATTATTTTGTTAGGTTTATTATTTAGTAATCAATTATAAATTTAGGATGAAGTATAAACTGTAGCTTATAACAAGTATTAATGTATTAGTATTACTATTATTAAGTTGTATTTAATGTTTATTTGCATCTGCCATTTTTGCAAAAGATACTGGCTGTTGTTTCTTTCTTCCAGAAAGAAAAAAGAGGGGAACATCACTGTAAGGGTGGATGGTTGTTTGAGATTCCTGAAGTACTACAGGGATCCAAAAACTCAAAAGAGGACAATAAAACAGAAGGACTTTGAAACAGAATGGTGAAAACTTGCTGAAGCTCAATAGGTCATCAACATCACATCAGAAGACAAAATTGCTGAAAAGACAATATTATGTCATATGTTCCTATTGAATTGTTTATTATTAGTAATCTTTGATATTGATAAACCATTATACGAGTGATATTAAAAATTGTAACAACTGTTTATTATGAAGACTTATAGACTCATGAAATGTAATCTTTGTAAGTGTATTTGATCAGATGTTTTTGTTTTTATTGATGTTAGGGCCAAGGGGTGTATCAGGTAGGGACAGGTCCATTGGAAGGTCAGGTGGGTCGACCAGCCTGAATTTGGACAATGGTTTGATTTTATTTTCTGAGATTTATATACACATTTACTTAAGTCAACTCCCTACACATATAGAGTAAATTTGATTGGACTGGAGTACAGTATATGATCGCCTAGGCAGAGGGATCGTGAGGGAATTTTTCCTGTCTAAAATGTTTGAAAGATTTTCAAGAAAGATGGCTGCCTGGCAGGTTTTTCGCCCTCACACTCCATGAAATTTTGTTACATCATAGCGCAAAAATTGTTAAAATTGTGTGTAGGAAGGTATCACTTATTTGTTATGACATTAACATGTATGTGTTGCTTAATTTTACGAGACTTCAAATGTCTCGAAGGGAGGAAATTATGAGGTATATTTAAACATAAGGCCTTAAGCGCAGTATTGAGGAATGTTCACTGTTTAGACATATGCTCTGTGTCTGTGCTCCACAGAGAGAAATGTTTAGAATAAGCTGTCAGTGAGGGTAGGAGACTATACATTTTACCTCTCCCTTAAACATACAAATGTTAACCAACCTCTACGTACACCATATTTGGAAAGGAGAAAGAACCATATAGATCAGGGTCCTAGCCAAGAGTGGAGAGAGAGAATTTGAGCGATGAATTGAACACTCCTCTCACTGGATCCTTAAGAACCCGTAAGACACTGTTTCTGTAAATAAAGATGTATTTACACCTTTAACCGTGTCTGCAAAGATTCTTTTTCATCACCTATCTTCACAACACAGCAAAGTTAACAACACTTGCCATTTCAGATACCAGATTATTGTCTAATGTTAAAACCGAGGTCACCAAATAGAGTTCTTTGCCATTTAAGGAAAAATAGATTATTCTGGGGAAACTAGTGTACTTACAGCTAAACAAATTAATTTTTCATTCAAAAACACTCCACACCTTTTAAGGCGGAATGGTTAATTTGAGTATGAAACGGAGCTATGTTTGTACATGGTTGAAGTTTAACTTTTTATTCACTGTTTGAATTCCGACAGAAACTCATGTGTAACTCGAGCTGTTTAATTTTGCAGCACTTTCGCTTTGTGTTTACTTTCATGCAGTTAGCGCTCTCCTGAATTTAGAGTCAGTTCCACCTTAAGTAATGTAACTGTAACAGCAAAAATTTCAGTGTTACCTCCCTATGGAGCAGGAATAGAGCAACATTCTCATCTCTTTTCATCGTTCAGATTCTCTTCACTGTCCAAACCCCTCCAGAAGCCATTTCTCGTGGCTCAGCCAGCGACACACAGAGAGAAAACCACTTTGGGCCAAGATACTTCTATTTTTTCCCCATTTACCAAACTAGGGCTGTATACTCTTGTATTGTCAGACTTTCTAGGGAGAGTCTGCTACATTTCATCAAATAACATGGCCAAGAACTGCCTACAAATGCAGGAAAAATAAGTTTGACTGACAAGCAAAAGGACCAATCACAAATTTTGGCCTAATATGTAGAAGGAGGCAGTCTTTATGATTCACATCAAACCAGTAGCACAGACAGTAAACGATACACAGAAGTGTGTATACATGGATGTACAGAGAAATATGAAACAATAAAATCTGAGGGTGAAGTAATTGTTTTTATTGAACATCGGACACGAATATGACACAAGCGCGAGTACTACAACAATCCATCAAACAAACATCTCTAAATAAGTCGTAATGAAGTCACACAGCCACTTTGTGGCTCAGTATCGTAACTATGGACTAACTCACGGACGGAGGAGGAAAGTCCGGACTGTCTTGTGGAAACAGTGAGTAAATACGTAATGAAAAAGAATGAATACAAACTTAAAACGTCCAGTCCACCCTCATTTGTTTATAGCTCCCTCTTGTGGTTGAGGCAGAGGTCTACTTTATCAAACCCATTCTGAAGGTGACATCAGGATCTAATAAGGAATTCCAGGTCTGAGATGCAGTTCTCCAAGTTCCCTGTGAGAAACTGAATGGGCTTTTTCCAGCTGCTACATGCTAACAAGCTAACATTGCAGTGGGATCATGACTGGATACAACCCTCCCGCACACATCAGCGAGCCCCGGCCAGTGTGGAGTTAAGAGGTGTTTGGCAGCTGTAGATTTCAGTTTGATGAGCTGCTGTTGGGTTATAACTGAGAGGAGCATTTCAGTCAAATCTGATCATTTCTCAACACGGTAATCTGTTAGTAAATTATGGATTTTGGGATTTAAATCACTAAATTAGTGACTTAATTCCCAAGAAGAGTGTGTGCAGCTGCTAACTTTGCTAGCTGACTTTCAGATAATCTTCCCTTGACCGACCAGAGCCTTTATCAGAGCACAAGTCTTACAGTTCCCTCTGGTGGAAAATGATTTTGTGTAACGTTTAAATGTAATTCACACATTCTCCTGTTCTTTTGTTATTTTATTCAACAAATTATAAATATATTTATATATACAGTGATCCCTCATTTTTCGCTGGGGATGCAATCCAAGATCACCCGTGAAAAAACGAATTCCCACGAAGTAGAGGAAAGATATTTTTCTTATGTATTTAACTAGTATTTGGACTTTTAAAACCCTCCCTGTGCTGTTAACAACCCACCCTTTGCATTAAACAGTTATTCTATAATGTTTTTCAGCTGGAACTACATGTGATATCCTACCAGTTTCTTTAATAGAGTCATTCCTAAGCTGTGACTTAGCGTAAGTAAATTTCACTCGGATGTGGACATGAACAATATATGTACTGTACTCTTCTTTGCTGACAAGGGGCTAATAATAGCAAAAAATATAGAAGAATTTTATGACATTTTAATGGATTTAATTAAATATATTGGCTATTAATCTTTCACGGTTTTCCTAGATTTCCCCTCAATATCCACAATATGGCAGCCATAAGCCCCCCGTGAAGTAGCTAATCCACGAAAGATGAATCGCGAAGTAGCGAGGGATTACTGTATGTATTAGGGTGACCAGGAGTCCTCTTTTACCCGGACATGTCTTCTTTTTTAGACTTAAAAAAAATGTACAAGCGGAATTTCACAAACGTCCAGGATTTTGTTTTTCTAGACCTTTCATAGAACTTCGAGAAGTTTCGTTCACAAACTAGTCCCGCCCTCCCCTACTCCGATTGGTTCACTTGAGTGAGAAGGGGGCGTGGTGAAGTAGCCTAAAATCTTCTGATTGGACGGTCTGACTGTAGAGCTACCGTTATTGGTCGATAACCTTCTCTGTAAACATTTAATTGGTCAGTCTGCACGTCAGTAGTCCTTGTTTACGTCAGGCAAAGCTCATGTACCTACCCTCACCACGAGCAGCTATGCCGAAATGTAAATGTAAGTTCTCAGATGAATTAAAAAAGAAATTCCCATGTTTTGTGTAGCAAATAAAGATGTAAAGGATCTAAAAGCACACATAGTTTCAGCTAAGAATACAACGCCAGTGAGGGGTGTTACCTCATCCTCATTTAACACTGGTGAATTTACTGTTTAATAATAATAATATGTTCAACTTATATAGCGCATTTCCCAGACAATTTTTTGAGATGTATTTCAATATAATGAGGTAGTGAGGTCATTTTTAATTTCATATAACCTCATTTGAACTAAAACTGTCTGTAACATTGCATGTATTTTTGTGTTGATGGCATTATATAAAACCTGTCTTTGTGGGATGTTATTAGTATTTATATGACTTTTTCTTTGTTTTTGTGATAGAGTTTTGAAATTAAATTAAATTAATACAAATGTAGGTTTGCAATGTTTGCATCACTGCAATTGTTGAATTACTTATACTTTTCACCTTTCCTGTACTGCAAATACATACATTAGACTAATAAAGGCTATCCTAATAAAGGCTGGTCTAACTTTTCCCACTGTTTGAAAGCAATTTAAACAGTAACATAGCAGCAAACGACTAATGTCTATGTAAAGTTATAGTGGAGTAAAGGCATCCTGAACAAGTAAGGACGTCATACACATGCTGTGTTGTGCCGCTGTTAGATCCTTGTGTTAACTCTTGGGCCAGACTCTCCCCAAGAGATGAGGCCATGAGTTCCTCAGCAAATTTTGCCTCTGGCTAAGAGTGAGACAAGACGAGAATCAACACTGGACTGGCTTTTTCAACATGAAGAACACTAAGTGCTGAAGACTTCCAACATGAACTCATGTTTCTCCATGATGCGTCCTTCTCCCTGACTGGCTGCACTCCTCCGCTATGTGACATGCTACTGGACTAGGAGAGGCTGTTTTAGGTGGTGCTTCTCTAACTCTGCTCATCAAGTTTATTTCTGCTCTTTCACTGCTTCCTCGCTGGCTGAATAAAATATATTTGCTTGGGTCTAAGTTGCTGGTGCTTTATTGTGACCTCTGGTGGAAAAATGTTAAGTATAGCACTTTAAAGAGTGTCTAATTTACTTTAGTATTGAGTTATATTCAGAATGACTTTGTTATAGATAATATTTAGCATAATAAAAGTAGAGTTCTACAGGGAAAGTGGAACCCGTAACTGAAATGCAAATTCACTTGTGCTTCACGGTCTCTCTTCTTCTTTCTTGTTTACTTAATGCCAAAAATGTAAACATAAAAAATATAACTGTAAATATATATATATTTTAAACAGAAACCCATCCTTAAAGCATCTTGTCTTTGAGTGGCGTAGGAAGAGAAGGAGATATGGGAGCATGACTGAGCAAACAGTGATTGAATTGCTGCAGCCGGATATAAACCCTGAGGTTATGATCACCACAGTGGCAGAGAGAGAGAGAGAGAGAGAGAGAGAGAGAGAGACAAAGAGAGAGATGAGAGCAAACCTTCGGGGCTATGTCTCTGACACAGTTGGACTACATTTGGAGCTTTCTTGATTGAGGTTAACACTGGTGCAGTTGGAAAAACAGAGATGTCTTTTCATGTGAAAGCATTACTATCTTTGTGAAAACATTATAAGATTGTTTCATAGTTAATTACATTGTTATAGGCTTGTTTTTAGTTAAATCCAACACTTAATAAGATATTATACACTTGCATTTTTGCAGTATAATAAATTTGGATTCAAAATTCAGTGCCTTGTTTGTTCCAATAGCTTTAAAAAATAAAAATTTCTTGATGAATGACTTGGTCTCTCCTGATTCTCTTATCAACACTGTCCATTGACAATAATATATCAGCTCCACTGATCATACAGGAGCACTCTGACACTGAGGGAGACACCAGTCTGTCTGGAGGACCACAACACTGAGGACTGGGTCTCCCCAGGGCTGCTCAGTCCACTGCTTTTCACTCGGCTGACTCACGACTGTGTAGCAATGCACAGCTCCAAACACATCTTCAAGTTTGCAGATGTCATGATCATGGAGGGTCTCATCAGCAAGAACAACGAGTCAACGAGGTTTATGATTAGTTAGTCATTAAGATGTTAATACATTAATATACATTAATAATCAGTTATAACACACAAATAAAAAAGGGTAACAGTGCTCTGTTGTTTGCCAAAAAGTGAACCTACATCCATCTACAACACACTGCATCTGCAAAGCAACTAGCATCATGAATAATCACACACACCCCTCATACACACTCCTCACACACACTTCACAAGGTCCAGAAGGTTTCGGGCCCTAATACAAACGGTGAAACAGCTACTTTCTCCTAAGCTGTCAGAGTCCTCAACAACTAGATACTAGACTGAACAAACACACACACACACACACACACACACACACACACACACACACACGACTCATGTTGTATACTGGACTTTTCCCATGTCCAGAAATGTTGGGATATTGACTGAAAATGTGAATAACAACAGAATCTAATGATATGTAAATCAATGAATCTCTATATTTAATTGAAAACAGACAAAAATGTAAAAACTGAGGAATTGTATTATTTGAAGGATATTTGAACTTGATTCCAGCAACACATTCAAAAAAAAGTTGGCACAAGGAACAAAAGACTGCTAAAGTTGTGTAATTCTACCCCCCAAAAAAAAAAATCAAACATGATTTGGATAAAAATGTGACATTGTTTTTGGTACCATTTTAGAATGAAACTACACTTATAAAGGCTTATAAATGGATTAAAATCTGTTTATTATTAGTTAGTCATTAAGATGTTAATACATTAATATACATTAATAATCAGTTATAACACACAGATAAAAAAGGGTAACAGTGCTGTTGTTTGCCAAAAAGTGAACCCACGTCCATCTACAGTTAAACTTCAGACCTCGCCAAATACTGACCTTACTGTGTTTCCTCAGTCTGTCGACATTAACCCTGTCAGCTCCAGCACAGATTTGTTAATGTGTTTAACCCTTAAATGAATTAACCACAAACAGAGTGTCTTTTTAAACATTAATGATAATGTGGTGTGTCCATTACTGTGTAAAATGACTTCACTCAATAAAATAAATCATTGGAATAACTTAATTTAATTACGCCACACATTTCCATCTAAATGAATTGAGCAGAATCAGCTTAAAAAACTGAATTACTTCAACCACAGCTACATGTGTTGACTGAATGCATGTATAAAATGTCAGTTCAATTTAACTGACCTTCACTAAACTAAACATATTGGTTTTTGTTAGTAGTGTGGTTTAATACAACTGAAGTAAAGCACCTTCCATTAACAAGTACAAATGTAGTTCAATCTACTTATTTAATATTAAGCACCTAATTTACATCTAACTCAGTTAATTAGAGATAACTTAAAGATTATTTAAAAAACCAAGCAGAGTCCCTAAACACTGAGGGGATCCAGAGGTTCAGAGTATTTATCTGGACATCTACAATATACATTTACATTTACATTTATGCATTTGGCAGACGCTTTTATCCAAAGCGACTTACAAAAGAGGATCGAACATTCAAACTACAGCACGATTTATACAAATTATCTTACATTGAGTGTAATAAGCAGGAAGTAATAAGTGCATTAAAGAAAGACATTTAGTGCAAAAGATACTCTCAGAAGAGTTTGGGTTTTCAAGCCAATACATATACATTTGAGAACCTACAATTTACCAGCAATTAATGCATATGGGCAGCAGTTAAAAAGTGTTTTAGTCCCTTTTTCAAAAGCTATAGACTTTCAATCTAATACATTTACCCAAAAGCAGTTAATGTCATTATTAAATACACCCACATCCCCATTTCAAAAAGCTGGGACACTGTGGAATATGTAAATTAAAAAATAATGTACTTAGGTGCTTGTCATGTACATTTTTATTTTGTTTTTGTAAAGAGTCGCTGTGGTGCTCAGTGATTCTATTATTAACAAGGGTCCTAAAATGTACCATAGTGGTTTTAATGATAGTGAAGTCGCGATGTGACGTAGTTTTGGGAGCGAGAACACGCCCCGATTACTTCTCCACAGCTTCATTTATATCCTTTCACTCCATCCCTGTGTCGAACAACATCCCTCCCTCCACCACACCGTCTCCTCTTTTTCTCTCTGACAGTTTAAGCCCTGTGTGTGTGTGTGGGGGGGGGGGGGGGTAAGCTCCAAATATATTGCTCCCTGCAAAGGCTGGTCATTACTGCCCTGCTTATAATCTCCTTTACTGTTGGTTACTACATCAAAATTCTGAACAGCAGCAACACTGAAATACAAAAATAAAAACAAAAATGACTTACCGTGCACAAGAGGTGATTATTTAGGACATGGGGATGTATTTGCTTGGTTGTTTTTTTTCTTCTGAGTGATAAAAATAGTTTTAAAAGAGGTAATTACTATCAGCAGCACAGGGTATCAAGCAACGTGTAAAGTTATAAACAAATTAAATAATCAAATAAATCATACTGCTGATATTTAGTGGTAAAAATATGTCTTCTCTCTTAAAAGAACTTTACTTACATGAATTTTGTGGATGGAGACGGACTGAGTTTTCAGCCTGCTTCAGTGACACTGCGCCTGTGCAGCCTTGATTCTCCTTGCTCCTCATTTCTGTCTGAAACAGAGCATGCTCAGTAGGAACCAGTGAATGAAATACTGTACCAGTTTATATCATTTTACTTGTACCAAACTAAACACATTTTACTCACCCAAAAACTCCTCTATTTATGTAAATCAGGCAAGAATCAATTAGGTTCTCAACCAAAACCTTAATAACTTATATAAGTCCAATATGTTTTCTTTTTGTAAAGCAAACAACCCCCTGAATTCACATCCTCAGCTCTGAGCTTATTCTTCACCACATTTTCAGTGAGTTCTGACAAAAAAATAGATCACTGTCTCACTTCCTATCTCTGTGTTACAAATGATTACTATTGACATTTAAAGTCAAAAAAAGACAATTACCACCTAATTAATAACCATGTATTAAACAGACTTTTAACCCTTTTATAAACCTTTATAATTATAGTCTTATTCTAAAGTGGTACCTTGTTTTATTTGTCCTCTGCTCTAATTCTGCCAACTTTCCCTGGCAACAAAAACCCAGTGAACTCAATACATCTCCCTACAGTGTGGGGACTCCTCTTATAACTGATTCACACTGGATCAGCAATGTTCAAGAATGTAATTTCCCAGTTCTTGGTTTAATTTTTAGAGAGTTATTTCTATATATTTACACTGTAAATGTTTAGTGTTGTGTCTCTGTACTTTGTCTTTTTTGTGCAGCTGTGGGCAGAAGGACTGAGTAAAATGTAAAATGGAAGCATATCTTTTCAGAGAATGCAAATCACTCCAAGAGAAAATTAAGATGATAGAATAATCAAACTGCTTTGGAAAGACCGTTTCAATTCCTAAAGATTACCATGTGCTCATAACCTGATTAGTAAAGTTTTTTTTCTGTTGGAAAAGCCACAGCCATTTTTCAAATATCTCTCTTTACTACATTTGTTGTTGTAACAAACCACCTGTCCACAAAGTAGGACATTCAATAACACATTGAGTTAATTGCTTGGATACAGAAGCCACAACCCACACAGTGTGCTACATAGGTTCAACAGCAGAGAGCCAGTTTACAGAACCAGATCAGGGCCAAAACATTTCTTAATTAGAATACATTTGTAATTTAGAACTGAATTTTGTTTAGTGAAATATAAAACTTTACCAAACAGTCTATGTTTTAGAGTGTAAAAAACATCACTATAAACACTGTCAATCGTTACAGGACCTATAACAATCTGAGGCTCAAAGACCGTGATCAAAAGGGCTCCTTAATCCCTCATTAGTATTGTGTTTGTATAATGAGGTACTGTTTAGTTCACTAAGTGGCGCTAAGAAACACAAATGTATTCTGACACCTCCACTGTCCAATAATTAGTAACAGAAAAAACTAATTAACTTGTCTAAGTGTTTAATCACTGTTTGAATTCTCAGAGAGAGAGAGAGAGAGAAAGCCTAGCACCGGACCCAGACACTTTGTTTTTTTACCCATTTACAGACACTGGGGCTTCGTAAACACATTAGAGCGGTTTCCAGAGCAAACCGACTGCAGAGCAGCACATGGAGAGGAGACACACTCAGAGCTTTATACATAGTGTTTTTAATTACAATCAGGAGGAAGAGAGAACCATTACATTTTTACCAGTTTATTTGTCCCAGGAGATTTTAAATGTTACACTATAAATATGGAGCTGCTTTTGAAACAGGCTGATTATCAGGATTAGCACAGTTTAATGATACTTTATATTCAATTCAGTTCCAAATGCTCCTGAAAGTAACCGTGTGACTGGACTGAGTCTCTCTGAAGGTTAACACACAAAAGACTCCAGTTGGTGAATAAAGCACAGACGGTTGAAGGGCTCAGTCTTTAAGGGAAGTATGGTGCAGGTCCAGTGTCGCTAGTGTGGGCAGAACAGAGTAAAATGGAAGCTTATCTTTTCATTAAGATGTGTGAACAATGCAAATCATCCGCAACGAAAGTTAAGATAAAGCAATAATCAAATATTTTGTTTGCAGAGACAGTTTAAAGTCCTAAAGATTAGCACCTGCTCATAACCTGATTAGCAAGGTTGTTCCAAAGTCACCAATGTGCCTTAGGCAAGATTTTGGATGGTGCCTTAATTTATCATTTATCAGTCATTAATGTAATACACTCTCACAAACACTGCACAGCTTTATGTCTCTAAAGGGTTCTTTATTTTAGAAACAAAAAAACACATTAAATATCAGCTATTTACTAAATTAACATCATTCATATTATTCTGTTTATTACTCCCCTGGACACCAGAGGAGGATCAGAATGAAGAGTGGAGAACAGTCTGGACGTAATGGAGGTTTATTGAGCGCTCGGGTTCCAGAATGATCTCTGAACTGAGAAAAATCCATCTCACAATTTCTCTAAATTAGGCTTCCAAAAATGAGAGAGAGAGAGAGAGAGAGAGAGAGAGAGAGAGAGAGAGAGAGATTGCCCTCAGTAAGCAGCTGAACCTGAAGTGGCCCAAACAGTAAATATAATGAAGGAATAAAAACTAGCAGCTAACAGTCTCGTGCTCAGATTAAATTTCTCATGAGATTTTTTGATGTAACTAGCAACTTCATTTATAGTTCTCCACAGCTACTGTACTTGGAATTCTGTTGACGAATGACGAGCTTCTGTTCTGTTTACTGTGACTTTAACTATGTATTAACCCCGTGTCTGAAAGATGGAGCCACAGCACTGTCTCCTAATGAGACATCACAGCCTCCTCACCCTCCGCTTCTGGACTCATAGCCACTACACTACACACGGCTCCGGGCTCATGGTCTCACTGACAACAAGCAAGAGATCTATTTCACTGAACTGAAGAAGCTGTTTCATGCTGCTGCGGTTAGCTGTGTTTTGGGGCATTGTTGTCTTCTTTGGTTTTGTGTTTATTTTTGTGTTAAGACACTTATTTCGTAGATTAATAACAGCAGCATTTTGGCAAATAATAACAAAGCAGTTCAAGAGCACACTGTGCCCTTTAAAGACTGGTTCTGAGAGTTTAAATAAAGTGTAGAGGAGCATCTTTGGAGAAGAGCAGAAACAGTCTGGTGCTGAGGGTTCGGGTGTGTACACTGCCTCCATTTTTAACCTGAAAACAAACAGAATTCAGCAGAAGAACAGGTTCAATCAGAATCTTTTTTTTCTTTGCTTTCCGCTCTGCAGTCTGCATTTGTGGTCATCCCTTGAGGGCAAGCTGAAAGCCAACAGCACATGCGTTTAAATCAGCGCCAGTCCGTTTCTCTGTTTAGATTTGTAGAGGACTCTGTTCGTATAAACAGTGTGGGGGACAGGGAAGGGGCCGTGGCAAAATGATGTACCCGGGGCCCAACTTTGAAACACACACACCACACTCCTCACAGACAGTCACCCGGAGGAAACCCACGCAGACACAGAGAGAACACACCACACTCCTCACAGACAGTCACCCGGAGGAAACCCACGCAGACACAGGGAGAACACACCACACTCCTCACAGACAGTCACCCAGAGGAAACCCACGCAGACACAGAGAGAACACACCACACTCCTCACAGACAGTCACCCGGAGGAAACCCACACAGACACAGGGAGAACACACCACACTCCTCACAGACAGTCACCCGGAGGAAACCCACGCAGACACAGAGAGAATACACCACACTCCTCACAGACAGTCACCCGGAACAGGACTCGAACCCACAACCTCCAGAACCCTGGAGCTGTGACAGAGACACTGTGCCGAAGCAGAGCGGAGTCGGGAGCTGGAAGAGCGTGAGTTAGTGGGCGTGTCCCCAAACAGTCGTCACGTGTAGGCCAGTGCTGAATGAAAATGTCTCGGAACACGAGTGTAATCCGTTCACATTCGCGCGGAAACCGAGGCTCCCGCGAGCGCCATGGAGCTGGCCGCCGCCGGAGAGCACGTCTTCGCCGTGGAGAGCATCGAGAAGAGGCGGATCCGCAAGGTTTGTCCTCGTGCATTTTAGCCGCGCGCTCTCCGGTCCACCTTAAACGGTGCAGCGGTTCCGTTCTGGCGCCCTGCAGCGTTTAAGGTGGAACGGGAAATAAACTCGAGCGCGGAGCCAGTTTCAGGGGAACGTTAGAGGGAAGAGTTGAGGTCGTGTGGTCCTTCATGGTGTTTGTTTGTTTTTTGGTTTCCAGGGACGTTTCGAGTACCTGGTCAAGTGGAGAGGCTGGTCATCCAGGTGAGCGCGCGCGCACTTCACCTGCTCGCAGGGGCGTAGTTGCAAGTGTGGGCGCCGGGAACAATATTTTTCCAAGGCCCCCTTCACTGTTTATACGAACAGACTCCTCTACAAATCTAGTAGAATTCCAAGTACAGTAGGTGTGGAGAAATTAAAATGAAGTTGCTAGTTACGGAAAAAATCTCAACAGTGTGCATGAATACTAACAGCTGCTGGGTTAGTTTTTACGAAATGTTTCTAAATTAGTTTTTAAATGTAAAGTTCATAAGAATTCCTCTTAATAATTTCTGCATTACATTCAAAACCCAGACGTAATGTGTCCTTACTGCTATTATTATTCAAGTCTTAGATGAATGAATGAATGAATGTGAGATAGAAAAACACAGGTGGTGTAAATAGAGCAACAGATTTATTTAAAAAAAAATCATGATTAACGCACACTCTGTACAAATGTTTTCTGGAAATAACTGAAATGCTGCAGCCTTCATTAATATATACGTTATTTTTAAATACTAATAAAATCGTTAAAAATACAAATGGTAACATGATGGCGCAGTAAACATTTAGCCGTTGATTCAACGTTGAAATAACGTAATGACTGCCGTCTAATCAACGTTCTCTTTGAGAAAAATGAAAATGAGTTGAGTTGAAAATGAGTTTGAGTTGAAAATGAAAGTTGAAAAGACGTCCAAACACAGACATTGAAAAGACGACTATTAGTCGTATTTTGGACGTCCATTGACGTTATTAATTGGTTCCGAAATAAATGACTTGTATAAAACGCATTTTGGACGTCCACTGACGTTATCGATTGGTCACCACACTCAAAAAAATAATTTGTTGTATTTACTTAATTCTGTTATGTCAACAATTTCCACATAACCAAGTTGTTTTATACATAATTAAATATTATTATTAAGATGGAAGTAACCACCTTATGTAAAGGCTACATTATTGTATTATTGTCATCCAACATGACAATATTATGTAGAACCAACATTGCTGTATTTTATAAAGCCAACAAGACTGTAAATTATGGTTAAGTTGGATTTAATTAATAGGATTTAGTCTATCTAACTAATCTTACTAACATAAAAGCAACAAAATGCCTTTTGCTTCAATTAGCTCTTTTATATAATACCAGCATAAATATATTTAATTGTAATAAATTCACTCATTTATATAAGAGTAAATTAACTGTTGGAACTCCATTACTGTACTGTATTTATTAAGACCAACTAAACTATACTTAGTATTTCTAACATCACTGAATTAAACATTTGTTGTAAATTTAAGTAAACAAATTTTGTGAAAGTACAGTGTGGACACTGACAAATTCAAGTCACACTACTTGTTTCTGTGAAAGAATACATTTATTATATCAAATAAACAACAGGTCAGGTTCCAGAGTTGGATTTGTGTCACCATACCACTAAACAGTTTCCATGTTATAAACATGCCTTTCAGAGTTTAATATTGCACACAAAATGTATTCCAATTAAATAAAATAATAATAATCATTTTAAAAATGAAACATAAAAAAGCCCAATTCATTATTGCACAGATATCTCATCTTGCTAAATCTGACCTATAGCTGGTGACTTTGTGTTTTTATAGTGTTTTAAGTCCTGTTAAATATCCACCCAACAACGTGCCACCTCTGGATGGGAATAATCCATCAGGCTTTAGAGACATAAGCAATAATCCTTAACTCTAACAAACTCAACGTTTAAAACTCAAAGATAAACACTGAGATGTTTAAAACCTCAAACCATGAACTTGCTTGACACTAAAATGGTACATAAGAATTAACTCAAGAAGAGAAAATCTGAGAAAACCACATCCATTTCTAAATGAACATTTTATTCTTCTCAATTGTAATAAAACACTTTTTTTTAATAAATCAAGTGCTATTTCCACAAATCTGTTTGATTTCTAATTGTCAACAAAAATAAATGTCCAATGAAGGTGTATTCAAATTGCTCAAAAACCCTCTAGCAGTGTGAATAAATTTTATTACTTCACTACCTACCAGTTCAGTACTGTAAAAAATTAATGTTGTACCTGTGAATTTTGTGCCATGTTTGAACACATTCTTTCCATTCTAAACTAGTCTTTTATTCCTTAAACACAGACCAAATTCAACCTCTTGCAAAGTTTTTAATTGGTACACTAATTCTCTGTCTCTTCGCTTAACAATTTGGCACAATTTAAAACATTCAGCATTATTCTTCCCGAAAGAGCACCTTTTGAAGTGAGGGCAAGTAGGTGTTGGATTTTGAACACGACAAGATTATGGACAATACCTCAGTTACAAGCTTTCCTTTGTGCCAAGTCAGAGATCCAATATAATGTGTTTGTTGTACCATTCAGCTGCCATCTTGACTACATTGTCCCTTCAAAGAGTTTGTTTTTTAGCACTTGAGCCTTTCTTGAGAGGTGTCTGCTATCCAGTTCCATCACAACTTTTTGTAGTACCTCAAATGTGTACCTGAGGTTTGTTGGGTAGCTCAAGTCCAAGGAGTACATGAGGCCAAACAAAATGGCGAGGGCATTTGCAATGTTACCTAGGTTGTGAAGCACCTCAACACCTTCAATAATTATTCCAACATCTTCCAGATCATCTGTGGGTTCTGCACCTTCCATCTTTATTGCAAAAATTCCTATGATTGTTTGCTCCATCTCCTGATTGTCATCAACATCCTAAAAAACAGAACAAACCTTTAGCCAAAATATATACACATCAAAAACACACTCATCAACCACACACAATCTCTTTTGCCAAGTAACACCTATCCAGCTCCTGGATTATAACCATGCAGACTAGCTTTGAAATTATCTGCTGCTGGTAGCTGTGTGTCTGTTATCCAGTACAAATATGACAAGGGTTTTTACAATATGCATTTGAACCATCCCTAAACTGTACATTTAATCAGCAGTCCACCAACTGCTCTTAAAAAGGTACACAAGGAGGGATGTTTTACTATGCAGATTTGGCAGATATTTTTCTGTCTGCACTGAGTTAAAGAATGCTTTATTTTCAACATATCTTATGTCTTGAACCAAACCAAACATGTACTGATCTAACAATTAATGTGTCTCCAAAGTGTGATTCCTTTCTATTTAAATGGTACAGAAATAGTGTTCAACATTTATTTAAAGTAAGTCAATGAGTTAGAGCTCTACTGAGTGATGTTCATTTTTAAGTGAAAAATTTGATTATATTAGTTAAGAAACATCTCCTAAAAGTACAAACAGCCAGAGTACCCAGAAAGCAATACTGTGAAAAGCAAAGGGCAATATACTTACAAGGTACTCCCTTACAAGGTGTTCAGGGTCTTCATTGAGGTAAACAATTAGTGCTTTCAGTACGCATGCTCTTCTTGCTTCAATGGCATCATTCTGTAACAAAGAACAAGAGAAATAAGGAAACTTGTGCTTAGTTTTTGGAGGTACTAATACAAAAAGTAGTATTTAATGAAAGCATTATTTATTGTATTTCACAAAGTATTCTGTAAATGCTATAGCAAGATAACAGTACACTTATTGTTTGTGGAATATGACGTCAATGTGCACTAACAAAAATAAACTTACAAGACTTAATTAAAAAAGATGACCAAGAGTACTTCTAAGATGCAGTGTAAAAAGCAGTCTTAAAATTCTACCCAACAAGATAACATTTATTATTTTGTTGCATGTACAATTCAGCAGCAAAATAGTAAATGAATCAAATTAGCATAATAATTAATGATGAACAGACATTTGTAAGAAAAACACACCTTATCCAAGTCTGCCAAGATTGCCTTTATTTTTCGTCCAGCAGCTCCTCCTTTTCTTACAAAGACTTTCAGCAACTGGGAGGAGTGATGGTCTAGCTGCTGCATGAACTTCGATCTTAGTGGGACCGTGGTGATACGAGTAAACTCTGCTTCAACCTACAATTAACAGTTTAAAAAAAAAAAAAGGTGGTTGATACAGTCTAACAATGGTTAAATATAAGTAGTGTTTTCCATTCTACACCGCAAATAAATAGTTTCACTTTTTCAGGGTGAGGTCACCCTCTTTAATTAATTCATTTTCATGGAACCTGTAGTCATTTCCTGATATAATTTCCTTACCCAGTTCCAATGTCCAGTTCCAATTGGACAAATTTGCATTTCTGACTTAATTTGACAGACAATTTTTATTTTGGGGTCAACATTCTTTTCAAATACTACCACCATACCATTTATCTATCAACACAACATATGACTTACCTCACGTTCAGAAAAGAGAGCTGGCCACCTTCTTTTGAATTCTGCAATGAAAGGCTTGTTTTCAATCACCTCTTGCCGCCTGTAAGCAAATGTCTTTTCCATTTTCTCCTTAATCATCTGTTCATTGTTTTTCTTTTTCACTTCAGACAAGAGTGAAAGCCTTTCCTGCTCTAGGCTCTCTTTGGTTTGTCCTGCAGGATAGTCTGGATAGTAGTTCACCTCTGCTCTTCTAGCTTTCTTAACTTGATTCGGAGAGGTGCGTTGTCCACTGCGCTTGAGAGAATTGACATTAAGCTCTGAACAACCAATGTTTCGCAGCTTAGTGCGGTAATTTGCCATTTTATATTTCAAACTAATTTTCCACCCAGAGAAGCCTGTAACAGAACCTTGCTCTCTTAAACATGGGTGTATCTTCACTAGTGCTTCAGCTACTGCATCAAATTCTGAATCTGAGGGATAAGCTTTAAATTTGATGATTTGTGATGCCAAACTTTCAAGAATGTCAGACTTCATTTTTGGACTTGGACTGAAGAGGGTACCATTGCTTTCAAAGTCACCATTTGCACGCTGCAGCTGAATCTCTACATCATATACAAACTTTGGCACAGGAAAGATGTCTGGCCATGGCTCACATCTGAGGGAAGACGACGGTGATGACGACTCAGAAGAGGAGAGAATGTCTGTGTCAGATGACATGGATCTGATCTCATCCTGGCTGGATGCCCGTGAAGACAGACAAGAGCTACTTGTAGATAAGGCACTTGATAGGTAAATCACTTTAAGTGTAGCTTTGTTTTGAATGTCTGAGGTGGAGGTCAGGTTTATAAACTCATCAAAATCAGTGTCCTTGTATTGCAATCTAAAGTCTCCTGAAACCTCACATTGTCTCTGTATCTCATTTTTAAGTTCCTCAACAGAGTCTGGTATTCCAAAAGGCAGGGTTACTTTTGAAGAGTCATTTTCTCCTAGGATGACACGAAGCACAGCTGAAGCAGCCATATTGGTCAACATGTTATTCTGAAGAAAAGCAAAAAAAAAAAAAAAAAACCAACAACATGGATAAGTATTCCTCAAACTGCCATACAAACATCAAATATAGAGTTTTATTGAGAGCACTATTAAATCTTAATTTACTAGCAAGTGTTTCTTTAAGTTAACACTTTATACAAACTCACTTTATTTCTAAATCCACACTCCCAGATTTATTTTTCAGCTAGTATGCTTTAGTCCCAACCGAAGTGGGTTTAACCTCGGTTTTATCACTTCAGCCTGGAGCCACAATGACTCAGAGTGATGGGTAATGACTCACTATGGGTAACAATAAGAGTGTACCCTCTTTGGTACCTTATTTTAAACACCATTAGCAAAAGCACTAAAATTCAAATAAAAAATTAAGAGGTAATACCAGAAATGTGTATGTATCTTTTAAGGGTGACCATCCGTAAGGTTCCACACTTGTAGTCAACCAAGGGGTAGATGTCAGTCAGTTCACTTAATTCGGTCAACACAATTTCTCTTGCTGAAGATGACTGGAGTTCAAATGCTCTGTAGTGCTCCCTATACCATGAAGATAGTTTGTTGCATATGAAGGTCAATGTGTTTTCAAATATACACATTTGAAGTATTTCTGCAAATTCAGGCAGTCCACCTACTGATCCATGCACAATAATCATTCCATTTCTGTATTCTATGCCATTGCTAAAAATGGTCTGTGCTAGTGTAACAGTTGTGAGATTGGGGTATTTCTGGCTTAGGTGAAATGCTATATCTTCTTTCATGATGTCTACTGGAATTGTGGAGACATGTGTCACATCAAAGCCTGGTCTGTCATAACTCCTCGTATGCATGTGATAGCCAATCATCAGCTGGTGCTTTTTTGCCAAGGACAGTGGAATATTCTTGAAACACTTAGTGTGCCTGACAACTTGTTTAAAAAAACTGTGCTTGGCCTCAAAACGCATAGTCCAAAACATCACAATGGGGCCGAACATCTTTATCATTTCTGGATAATGCTCCAGAAAGTGATGTTTTGGCAGAAATCCCTGATCTGAAAATGCTTGTTTGTATCTCTGTCTGTGCTCTGAGATTTTAAACTCTAAATATGCCACAGACTCCTCACAGTGGACAGGTGCAACAACAAGTTCTACAATATCTTTCAAGTCTAAAATCACCTTCCAAGCTGGCTCATCCTCAGGAATCAACTGTCCAATTATAAAGGGTAACAATCTTAACAAACACCAATTTTCGTGAGCGTTGCCACCGATAGTTTTACGACATCCAAAATTACGGGGCACCAAATGAGGCCTATTTTTTCTGTCTCCCCAATTGTATTGGAAGTTTGTAATGCGCTTGTTAAGATCATCAAGACTAAACAACTTCTTGGAAATAAGCACACCAAAGCACTGTGCAAGCTCAACTGGGACTATGCCCTCAAAAAGATCATGGACAGCATCAGGGGGATACCCTGATGTGACATTAAAGTGGGCAAGACTCTGTGTAAAAACACATGCATTTTTCACACCCAAAAAGCTACCTCCTTTTACCTGAGCAGTATTGACATGGACTTGATGAAGCTCCTTGTTTCTGAGGGTAAATGAACCTGATTTTACATCTTTAACCTGAGTTTCTGCCCGCTGAGCTGTGCAAAACCTACAGAAATACTGACCTGAGAAACTTTCCACGAATCAAGCTAGTCCATGTGCCGCGAGATTGTCAGACATAACACACTGAAGTGTCCCCTTCAAAAATGTACCCAGCTGTAAGACAAACACACCTTGCTGCTCCAGGGTAACAAGATCTTGGAGTAGTGGCTCAAATATTTTGCGATAGCCATAAGTCTTCACATCCTCACTCTTACATAAAAGAGCCAGGTATATAGAGGCCAAAGAAGAATGGCTGCCAGGAGGCAAATTTCCCAAAATCCAATAAACAGCACAGAGTTTGTGTGTTTTTCGTGATGTACCGAGGGGGTTGCAGAGTTCAAAATCATCTACGTATAGACAGACAGAGATTCTCAATTCCTCACCTGACAAAAAAACATTGTTTTTAAAGTTTTGGCCATCTTCAAAAAATCTATAATGTACTTTGTCACACACTGTCTGTTGCTGTCTTCTCTTTTCAAAAACCTTACTGAGAACATCTTTGTCATTAAGAAGCTGATCTAATACCTTTAGCAATGGAACATACTGAAAACTTCTTTTGTTTTTTGCATCAAGGATATACTGAACTGGATCAACTATATTAAAATGATCTTTGTAATATTGATTCCGCTTAAATGCAGTGGTTAACGGTCCATCCTTTCTTAAGGCTTTCAACAGAGGATTAGATGAATAAAGTGTATAGCCTAACTCTTGGACAAGCAGCTGGTCAACTTGCAGTTTATGTTTATTGAAGAAACCAGCAAGAAATTTGTTAGATACAGGCACCAGTGTAGAACTAATCAAATACTGCAACTCATTTAACAGCTCATCAATAGCAGAGCTTGGTACATGGAAACAATTCTCCAATTTCAATAATAGAAATGCCAATTTCTCTTCTATAATTTGTAGCAAGTTGTCAGTTTCTTGAACCACTGCAACATCATTAAGTTCAGAATCAACAAGGAACTCCTCACTCCCTCTCAAACATATATTTCCCACAGTACAATTTTGAAAATCTGATGTGTCATTTTTCACAATTCCAGCTTTGAAATCATTCAGTGTATATGGTTTGTGCTTTCTGTTCTAGTGGGTCTGATATGTTCCATAAATATTTGTTTGAAAGGAACAATTATCAAACATACAACAAACAGTTTCGTGTCTTTTTAGATGGCTGTTAACATGAGCAAAAAAATCTCTCAAGGAGGAAATGTCATTACAGGCACAATGATGGCAGCTAAATGTTGTACAATTCACCGATCTTTGAGATGTCTGATCAAAATGTGATCTACATAGGTGGCTTCTAAGTGCATTCCAAGACTTAAATGCACATGGGCACTTTGTATATGTGCATGGATAAGGGTGTCTGCGACCAAAGTGGCCATGTTTTAACCTGTAGTGCTTCAATAACTGGGATCTTGTACTTTCTTCAGCAGCACACTCTTTACATTTCCACATTAGTTTTACTGAAAAGAAAAAGAAAAGAAAACAAAAGTTGACATCCTATAAATGTATATAGCCCACTACATACTCTGTGCTAAAAGCAATTAATAGTCCACTCACTAAAACACTGCATGAAAGCAAGTCAAAATCAGTACTATTATGGAACACCATGCATTACATATATTGCCAAATTAACTTAACCAGCATATTTGGCAAAATTGTTATGTCGATTCACTACACTGCAGTGTTAGTGCTGCATGTAACATTCTCACCTTTAAGTCATAAAAAAAACCCTCAAAATTTAGGATCCAGTCAAAGGATATTCAGAGAGATTTTACTTAGTGTAATTAAGTTTATATATATATATATCTTTTTTACAGTTTATGTGTACAACACTTTTTGATTCGCTAATTGTTCCTGTCCATCTTGAAAATGCCATTAATTACAATTTATATAATTTTTCATGAAGCCAGTATTTTCAGCTATTAAATAAAAATTGTTCATTGCTATCTTTTATTTTAGTTTTTTCTTAAAAATAATTAAATAAATAAAACCCTGTCTAAAGATCATTTATGTGTGGTTATTATTTTTTGCCATATATATATATATATATATATAAGAAAAAACTGTATCCAATTTGGAATGTTTGTATATGACACGGTGCAATAAATTGATTTTAATAATTCCATTGTAAATTCAGATCACTGAAGCTGTCATCATGTAGTGCATTAAGATGTGTCTCTTGTAACTAATTTTTAAGATCAACACTGACCCCTCATCATGTTCAATGCTTCTAGTGATTTAGATGATCAATGTACTTACCACTACTAAACCCCACAAATAAATGTAGACCGCTCAGCCTTCATGTTTCCTGAGACATCCTGTAACAAATTCACCAGACCCATGGTTAGAAAACATAAAATATACAAAATTAACTTACTTTTAGTTTTACACTTCTTATTCCATTAAAACATGACGATGAAGCACCACTGAAAACATTCCAAACTCAGGGTTTAGCACAGGGTTTGCAACAAAACAGGTTTCTCTGGTAAAAGTTCTAATGATAAATAACAATTGGGTTTTTAAATACAAATTCATGTACTGCCAGCCCAACCATGTTGATATTTATGAACGATAAAATTACAACTTGAGTACATACAGAAGTGAGTTAATGCTGTTCTACAATTAAATAGTGAAAATTAAGTAAATAATAAATATGTTGGGCTGGTCACTGGTTCACAGAAATATGCAAAGTGTTTTGTGTGACCAAAGGCGCAATATCTTTTAGACTACACTCAAAGGAGTTCTTATTAAAATCACACGTCTCTTTATTCCTTGTTTTGGCAGTTTAGGGATTTTACATTCCAACTTAATATGGCACACTGGGTTATTTTGTCATTATTTAAACACACAATAAAACTTCTAAAATTAATCTGGGTTTATGGAGACATAGCCCAGTTCAACCGTTCAGTAGTCATAAAAGGTCTCACAGTATACCTTCCCTTAAAGTAATACTGATAAGTAGTTTGATACAACGGCTACGTCGACATATTTTAAGTGCATACAATGCGTATTTTGTAAGCCCCCCCATTTATGGCCATAATGATGCGGGTTACTATTAAATCGGTTTTTAAAAATTTCCCCCCACTAGTTTTCGAAACGAACTGTTCGCACGACGATGCCACCCCAGGAAAAAAAACACGATGGCACAAACTAGAGGCTGAATTCCAAATCAATTCACTCCTTATGTAGTGCACTGTCCTAGACATGCAAATACGAATACTTCCCTCTAAATAGTGCATTGTATTCATCTAATAGAACAAGAAGAATGCGTTGTGTCATATGTCGGACGACACTATACCTTAAATGTTAAGACATTTGTTGTTCCCTGATTATAGTGAGTAACGACTGATTTGCGATACAGCCAGGAACGGCACACATGCGGGTTCACTTAGCTGCCTTTGCCTTATAACGGCTTTACCTGTAAACAATACTGAAACGTTTTTTAAAAGCTCAGTTTTCAGTGTCTTAAAACGGGGTATGAACCATACTCCAGTATGATTCTTCTAGCTATCGCTAGTCAACTGGCTAGCTTACTGATGTCCGTTAGCTAGCTATTATATGCTGAGATATCATCCTTGTTTTGTGAAAAAAGTTAAATAACAGCAACAGTGTTGCTAACTTAATAATATCTTCACAGACTACATTAGAAAAACATACATATTACGATAATTACTCAGATGTTTTTCGATTTATGGTTCCACCTCATTTCAATGTGCTCGCGCCTCACTCTCTTCCACGTCCACAGACTGAGCTTCTGAGCATGCGCAACGCCTGTTCTACAGGAACTCCCGCGATTCACTCAGCACTGTTGCGTTGTTTTAAATCAAGCAGATTGTGCTGCTTTAACAAGTCTTCAGTTTGCGTTAAAACCGTTTAAGTGACCTACGTTCAAACTGGACACTAGGCACTTATCCGACATCTTGCATCCTTGTGTTGTATGAGTAAATCTAAAGTAATCTAAACCTTAAAAAACCTTCCAAAATTATTTTTCATTAGCAACTGTATATTGGTTGTTATTTAAGTTACATTATATAACTGTATTGTGGAGAGCATGATTTAACCATTAACCAAATCTAAGAAAATGCTTAACGATGTGTTATCTTCATTAAGTAATAATGATGTGTAATCTGTTGGCTGTCAAATTTACTAACCAAATGAAGGACAGAAGTTACTATCTACTGACAATTTAAGTTTAGATGCAAAAGGTTAAAAGAACGACTGAAATTATTAAAAGCAGAACATTAACAGAGCTGATTTTGCACTAACTGGCAGAGTAAAAATATGTTGTAAAAGGGAAGATATTCTTAACAAATATCACACACAAATAGAACATGGCGTAGGCTACAGCCCCATAAAGAACCATAACTAATACTCACCGCATTCCACTCCTCTCCAAGAAAAAAATGGCGCTACTGCAGAGTTCACAGGCAAACACGAATATCCCGGATGTAGAGATTAATGAAGTCTGTTGAGTTTATTTAACAGCGCTGCATTGATCAAACATGCACTTATCAATTAAAACTGACAACTCAACTGTTTTTCAAGCCAATAACCAAACTGACTTAATTTTCACACAATAACACACATTTGTTAACTAATTACAATGAAAAAAACTTAAATAAAAGCAACAACAGATTAAGTTCATTTTTTTCAGTGCACTTAACTGACTTAAGATGGATTTTGGACGTCCATTAACGTTTAAAACATGTCATTGACGGACTACTTTTAGACCTATTTTGAACGTCTATAGACGTTTCTTCTTTACTGGGGGATATCAGAAATTAAATTGTATTATGGACTGTTTTATGGTGATGACAAACAACAGAATTTTCCCTTAAGCCACTGCTATTCGAGTTATGTTTAAAAACTGCAAGCGCTAAATAACAGTGAGGACATTTACGAGGATGAACTGTGAAAGTGTGCTTTAATGGACACTTCTTGTGGTTTTTACTTCTGTGGGTCCTTTAGGTGCATTTTATTAAAACAGACGAGGAAGACTTTAATTGTGTATTAACAGATAACTAAGGGTTAAAGTGGTGTGCAGTCTTCCTCACAATATCTCTGTAATCTTTCATTATACAACTGTGGAGAATAAAAGAACACAATAAAAGTCCTGGAGATGAAACGGGGCGAATGACATCGACACATCTTTAACATCCACAGTTAATACAGAGTAAGGTACAGCTCTGTTCCTGATTAAAGGCACTGAGTACCACCACAGAGAGATTTACTGAGAGTGTAGGGAGAGAACGGTGGAGGGAAGGTCACGCGCACGAGTTTGGTATTATTCATGCAAAGAAATATAAATTACTGAGACGTCTATGGAAGCAAATCTGTCTCATCAGACTATGAAATAGTACCACCTTTGAATTTGTAGCAAGGAATTGTTTTGCACTGAAATTATTCATCTGAATATAACTGCTCTTGAATAGAACTCGTGAATTTTCAAGAATACGTTTTCACTGTTATTATTCAAGGTTAATAAAGTCATGTTTCCACATTCTGTCAAATCACATGCTCTGTTCACGGGTCCGTGGCAAAAAAATCTCCACAGTAAAGTGTCTTCTTCTTCAGGACATCAGTAGTCTGTTCTATTGTGTCTTTAGTGAGACTTTCAGATTTTTGAGACACTTTGAAAATAAAGAGATAATACACGCGGAAGGAAGCTAAACGTGTAGTTTTTCCACGGTGTGGAAGTTGTGTTCGTATTTCGCCATCTAGCGGCGACAGAATGAACTACTGCAGCATTTAAGGTGAAAGAGAAAATCCAAATTAAGTCCTCAACCTTGGTGTTCCATATGTGTATCTGATTTTTTTTTGTAACTCGTATTTTGGTATGTGAATGTCGTCTACCGAATTACAGCAACTTCGAAATATATTGTTTTAATTTTTTAAAGCACGCTGTATTTTGGATACTTCTTGTTGCCGCTTCTAAAAGGAGCTCGTACATCAGCAGCAGCAGAAGTATGGCTCTTTTATGCGAGAGCGCAAAAACTACACTAAATCACTGCACAAAAAATCATGAAAACCGAGCGAAAACAGCGACAGTGATGTAGATCCGCGCTCTCGTTTCACTGTTTTCAGTGCGCGCTCCTGTTTTTTCCTCGCTTCAAAAATTTGAGCTCGCTCTCGCTTCTCGGTATTAACAGAAAATACGTCACCGATTCAAAACCTGGTAACCGACTCCTAGTGATGGCATCTTTGAATCAGAAGCTTGAAGGACGCACACACAATTCTCTCATGTTAAATACCTCATAAACAAGCCCACATGAGCCTTCACAGTAAACAATTTGCCGTTGATTCAACGTTGAAATAAGTAATGGCTGCCGTCTAATCAACGTTCTCTTAAGGTTGAAAATGAAAGTTGAAAAGACGTCCAAACACAGACATTGAAAAGACGACTATTAGACGTATTTTGGACGTCTATCGACGTTATTAATTGGTCCCAAAATAAATTACTTGTATAAAACGCGTTTTGGACGTCCACTGACGTTATCGATTGGTCACCAATTAACTAACTTATTAAGATGGATTTTGGACGTCCATTGACGTTTATAATATGTTCTTGACGGACAGACTACTTTTAGACCTATTTTGAACGTCCAGGGACGTTCCTTGTTTACTGGGTTTCCTATGGAAAAAACAGGCAATTGATTAGCGCTGTGATAAATGTAAATGTATTATCAAAAGCCCTGCTCAAGTGTTTGTGCAAGAATATTATAATTTTAGATATTAACCAAATAATTACATAAAAGGAAATGCCAAACTGCAACACTGTGAATGTAATTACAACGGTAAAGTTTTCACAACGTGCTTCATCAAGATGTGTTATGAGTGTATTCTAAACTTATTTTTAATATATAACTGTTTTATGTATTGTAACGTATGTAAAGTTTTCTGCCAAATCAACCCAAATCAGAAATGAGATATTGAAGACGTGCAGAACAATTATTTTTAGTGGTTTATTTTATTTAAACAACAAATAAGTGGTTGTAATGCACACAAACATTGGTTTTAAAAGCTGCAAAATGTGACATCTGTGTGACGACGCTTCGAGTAATTAACCATTTTTCGATTCAAAGACGCCATCACTAGGAGTCGGTTACCGGGTTTTGAATTTGTGACGTAGTTCCTGTTAAAACCGAGAAGCGAGAGCGAGCTCAAATTTTTGAAGCGGGATAAAAACAGGAGCGCGCACTGAAAACAGTGAAACGAGAGCGCGGATCTACATCACTGTCGCTGTTTTCGCTCGTTTTTCTTGATTTTGAGTCTGTTTCATGCTGCTGCTGTTAGCTGTGTTTTGGGGCATTGTTGTCTTCTTTGGTTTTGTGTTTATTTTTGTGTTAAATCACTTTTATTTCATAGATTAATAACAGCAGCATTTTGGCAAATAATAACAAAGCAGTTCAAGAGCATACTGTGCCCTTTAAAGACTTCAGAGAGTTCAAATAAAATGTCGAAGAGCATCTTTGGAGAAGAGCAGAAACAGGGTGGGAATATCTGTGCTGAGGGTTCGGGTGTGTACACTGCCTCCATTTTTATGTATTTTATTATATCCATATTATTTTGTAAGTGAAAATAAAATGTATATTGTATTACATTCATGAGCCAAAGGTTTGCATCATCAGCGCCGCCTATTGGCACATTTTAAAGCTGATTTTAGAGCAGTGAGTTACACAGTGAAAGAGAACTGTAGAAGTGTTTTCTATCTGTAGGTGATCTCTCTGAAAATGGGCCCTAACGTGGATTTAGATTTTACACTTTTGGGTTGTAGAAAATTCCAATGAAATAAATGAGTTGTTCTCTTTTCTCATCAAGCCTGTAGTTTGTATCAGAACACAGGTGATATGTTTCTGCAGGTAAGATATACTCACTGTTGTTCAAACAAGTGTTGGCAAGTACATTTTTACCTTAAAAAAATAAATAAATAAAACAATTAAATATCCTTTGTCACATTTAAAGTGGTGTGCAGTTCTCCCCACAATTCAAAGTTAGTAAATTAATAATCAGGTCTGACTAGATTCAGCGATTATGGACTTATTGACATTTTCATCTACTGTTAATGGAGCAATAAAATACATATTTAAAATAAACAAAATATGAGGAGGCAAACTAACGTGTTCTAGAAATGCATGAATTTTATGGGTGGAGTGATGTTAAATGTCACACAAACAACAAAACAATAGGTGACCAACACACACTGAACGTTATTAGTGCCAAGAGTACATATGGAAAATAAACGTAGCTTGATCACGGTCATCTCTGTCTCTAGGTTTAACACGTGGGAACCAGAAGAAAACATCTTGGACCCAGAGCTTCTAGTCACCTTTCAAAACAGGTGAATCTCTCTCTCTCACTCCCTCACTCACTATATGTGGCTGTGTCACTTTCCCCCGAGGGGTTTCTGAAGAGGGTCAGATGCTCCTTGGGTCGGTGGCTGAGGAAAATCTCCAGCGAAAGCATAATGTTTGACAAGTAAAACTGCTCTGTGAGAAATGGGGTTGGAGCCATGTTCAGTTCAAACAACAACAACATGCCACACAACATGTAAACACCGCCTGACTTTACCGCTGCATTGTTGTGGTTTTTGAAACCGGCAATACCCTTTAGAGACGGGGTTTTTCAATGTCACTGGCTTCATTTCATGGGGGAGCTGTGCTAGTGGAGAAGCAACAGGCTTTAAGCGAGTTGAGCCGTGACCATTAGTCACTCCTGAATTACTCCTACTGGAAGACGATGTCTGACTGTATTCTGCAGAGACTCTGAAACCTTTCCCTCCTCTTTCTGCAGAGAGCAGGAGGAGCAGATGCTCGGCTGCAGCAAGAAAGGCACAAAACCAAAGCAGCTTCTCACGCAGGTAAGAAAATGCAGATATTAACCATGCAGGTCACACCCAGGTCATTTATTTCTGTTTTCTTTGCCATTTTAATTTTCTTTGCCATTATATCTGACAGTCCAGAACTGCACACTGTGTACCAGAGTGTGGCTCAGAGTGGGGTGGGGTGTGCTTTACTGAAAATAGTCTGCTCTGCACAAGAACATCCCCTGTGCAAAAGTCACAGAGCATTTCCAGGCAAAACTGCCATGAAAGAATGAGTTCTATCTATGAGCAGATTAGATATTAGACCATACAGGGCGACACACACTCACACCTGGTCTCCAATCCACCTACCAACGTGTGTTTTTGGAGCGTGGGAGGAAACCTGAGCACCCGGAGGAAACCCACGCAGACACAGAGAGAACACACCACACTCCTCACAGACAGTCACCCGGAGGAAACCCGCGCAGACGCAGGGAGAACACACCACACTCCTCACAGACAGTCACCTGGAGTAAACCCACGCAGACGCAGGGAGAACACAACACACTCCTCACAGACAGTCACCCGGAGGAAACCCACACAGACGCAGGGAGAACACACTACACTCCTCACAGACAGTCACCCGGAGGAAATCCACGCAGACACAGAGAGAACACACCACACTCCTCACAGACAGTCACCCGGAGGAAACCGACGCAGATACAGGGAGAACAAACCACACTCATCACAGACAGTCACCCGGAGGAAACCCACGCAGACACAGGGAGAACACACCACACTCCTCACAGACAGTCACCCGGAGGAAACCGACGCAGACACAGGGAGAACACACCACACTCCTCACAGACAGTCACCCGGAGGAAACCCATGCAGACACAGGGAGAACACACCACACTCCTCACAGACAGTCACCCGGAGGAAACCCATGCAGACACAGGGAGAACACACCACACTCCTCACAGACAGTCACCCGGAGGAAACCCACGCAGACACAGGGAGAACACACCACACCACACTCCTCACAGACAGTCACCCGGAGGAAACCCACGCAGACACAGGGAGAACACACCACACTCCTCACAGACAGTCACCCGGAGGAAACCCATGCAGACACAGGGAGAACACACCACACTTCTCACAGACAGTCACCCGGAGGAAACCCATGCAGACACAGGGAGAACACACCACACTCCTCACAGACAGTCACCCGGAGGAAACCCATGCAGACACAGGGAGAACACACCACACTCCTCACAGACAGTCACCCGGAGGAAACCCACGCAGACACAGGGAGAACACACCACACCACACTCCTCACAGACAGTCACCCGGAGGAAACCCACGCAGACACAGGGAGAACACACCACACTCCTCACAGACAGTCACCCGGAGGAAACCCATGCAGACACAGGGAGAACACACCACACTTCTCACAGACAGTCACCCGGAGGAAACCCACGCAGACACAGGGAGAACACACCACACCACACCCTCACAGACAGTCACCCGGAGGAAGCCCACGCAGACACAGAGAGAACACACCAAAATCCTCACAGACAGTCACCCGGAGGAACCCCACGCAGACACAGGGAGAACACCACACTCCTCACAGACAGTCACCTGGAGGAAACCCACGCAGACACAGGGAGAACACACCACACTCCTCACAGAAAGTCACCCCTAGGAAACCCATGCAGACACAGGGAGAACACACCACACTCCTCACAGAAAGTCACCCGGAGGAAACCCACACAGACACATCGCCAAGGAATATCGTTATCACAGTACTTTTAAATATTGTGATATTAATTTAGGGCCATATTGCCCCCCCCCTCCACACCCCCTACTGTCGAGGAACCCTTACTACAAACAAGGAAATAGACACAAATGAAGAACATTTAGAAAGCAAACTAATTAGGTCCTGATGTTTTAAGAGGTCTGCCTGGGGCTGGAGGGAGGCTACCTGCTAAGCCACCCCCAGTCACTAGAGGGAGACAAAGACACTCTTAATTTGGGGCAATTGGTTCCCCCTGGGCTCCTCCTACTTAAAGGAAGCCAACACACACCTCAGTGCTCAGTCTTGAGTTTCTCTTTTCAGAGTGCTGTGCAAGTCTGGCCAGTAATTTGGTAAAAGCTCTTGAGTTTTCTCCTGGGTCTCTCTATCTTCTTTTTCTCCACCAGGGCTGTTTCTCTGAGGGTTTCTCTTGGGATTCAATATTTTCTTTTCTTTACAATTTTTTGGTATAAATAAATAATTAGAAATAAAATAAGTTGTGTTCTATCTTTAATTTCTTTTGTCTCGTCTTGTCCCTCCCTTTTGTTTTGGGAAACTCTCTTGCCTTTGTTTTCTTTTGCTCAATTTTGAGCTGATCAGTTTTCCCCTGATATCTTAAGTTTTCTTCTCTTGTGTTTCATGTTGTCTTGGTATTCTTAACATCCATCTGTGGCCACAAGGGCTGCACCTGCCCCCCCTCCAGCCCCAAACCCAACACCCATTTCACAGAGTGAGCCCCACCTGCCACCACCGGAAAGGTATAATGGGGATCCAGGCAGCTGCAGAGGTTTTCTGCTTCAGTGTTCTCTTGCCTTTGAGCAGCAACCCTCTCGCTTCCCCACAGAGAAGTCTAAGGTGGCATTTATCATTTCCCTGCTAACAGACCGGGCTCTTGCTTGGGCCACTCCCATATGGGAGAATTATCCTACTGTGTGTGCCTCCATAAAGGAGTTCACAACAACAATGCGTAACGTTTTTGATCACCCTGTCTGTGGGGGTGAAGCTGGTCCCCGTCTTCTACGCTTAAGTCAGGGAAAGAGATCCGTGGCCGATTATGCAATTGAGTTCTGTACTCTTGCTGCTGAAAGTGGCTGGAATAATTCAGCACTAACGGCAGCCTTTTTGCAGGGGCTGAGTGAGCAACTCAAAGTTGAGTTAGCACCAAGAGATCTCCCTACCTCAAATCAAATCAAATCAAATCAAATTTATTTATATAGTGCTTTTCACAACTGATGTTGTCACAAAGCAGCTTCACAGAATTCCAGTAAGACAAGATTTGACATGAAATGTAAAGACAAATGTAAAACCCTCAAGTGAGCAAGCCAGGGGCGACAGTGGCAAGGAAAAACTCCCCCAGCTGAGGAAGAAACCTTGGGAGGAACCAAGGCTCACAAGGGGTGACCCATCCTCCTCTGGTCAATCTACTGGTGATGATAGTTAGTAGTCCATGAGAACTTCAGTGTAGGGACAGCTTCAAGGCACTTGGTGGTTGCTGGAGCGTGGGCAGCTGGTCTGAAGCGTGGAGGAGGATCTCGACAGTCATCCATCAGTGTCCAGACAGACAGGTGGGCAGTCGTTTACTCGGAAAGATGTAAAGGGATGGAATTAGTTTTGAACTGTTTTGTGTTTGTAAAGTAGAAAATATGAAAATTTCCAGAGTGTGGCTAATGACTCCGGCAGATCTTACTATGACAGCATTAACTAAAAGGAGAGAACCAGAAGGACACACAGACACGGGAGCATCCTGAAACACTGGCATCCCTCCGCTCCACCGTCAACAAACCTGAGTGATCGCGAGAAGCGGCGGGACGACAGCACCAGCGTCTCAGTATACTATAATTCCCTGTGTCCATGGACCCCCCGGATCTGCCGCCTTTATCTATGGGGGAGCATTAGCTACCAAATGATAAACTAAACAAATGAGTTTTTAGCCTACATTTGAAGATTGCGACTGTGTCTGAGTCCCGAACATTTTTTGGAAGATCATTCCAGAGTTGGGGGGCTTTATAAGAAAAGGCTCTTCCCCCAGCTGAGGCCTTCTGAATTCTGGGAACATTTAAAAATCCAGTATTCTGTGATCTGAGTGAACGTGGAGGCTCATAATAGGAAATTGTATCTTGAAGATATTCAGGAGCAAGCCCATGTAGAGCTTTATATGTTAATAAAAAAATTTTGTAGTCAATGCGGAATTTAACAGGCAGCCAATGAAGTGATGATAAAACTGGGCTGATATGTTCAAATTTTCTAGTTTTAGTGAGGACCCTAGCTGCAGCATTTTGAACTAGTTGAAGTTTTCTTAAATTGCTGCTGGTGCATCCTGACAGTAGTGCGTTACAGTAGTCAAGCCTTGAAGTAATAAAGGCATGTACTAATGTTTCTGCGTCCTGGAGGGATAAGGCATTTCTAATCTTAGCAATATTGCGAAGATGTAAAAAAGCTGTCCTAGTGATACTACCTATGTGTTGATCAAATGATAAATCCGGGTCAATTATGACACCAAGATTTTTTGCTGCTGAACCAGGTTTAACTGGAAAGTTAGCTAGATCTAAAATTAAATCTGATAATTTATTTCTTGCCACTTTTGGACCCAAAAGCAGGACCTCTGTTTTGTTGCTGTTTAGAAGGAGGAAGTTACGCAACATCCAGCCTTTCACGTCTTTTACACAGTCCTCTATTTTCTTTAATCTGTGTTTGTCATCGGGCTTGGCTGAAATATACAATTGTGTGTCGTCTGCGTAACAGTGAAAGTTAATGTCATGGTTTCTTATAACTGTGCCTAGCGGTAACATGTATAATGTAAATAATAATGGTCCTAAAATAGAGCCTTGTGGAATTCCAAATCTTACTTTAGAATAATTTGAATTTAGATTGTTTACTTTTACGAATTGATAACGTTCCGTTAAGTAAGATTTGAACCATAATAGGGCTGTCCCTGTGATTCCAACCATGTTTTCTAACCTTTCTATGAGAATATTGTGGTCTATTGTATCGAAGGCTGCGCTTAGGTCAAGAAGCACCAACAGGGATACGTGGCCTTGATCAGAGGCAAGAAGAAGATCATTTGTTATCTTGACTAGAGCTGTCTCTGTACTATGATGTTGCCTGAATCCAGATTGGAATTTTTCATATATATGATTCTTATGTAGATATGAACTAAGTTGTTGGGCCACAGCTCTTTCTAAGATCTTAGACAGAAATGGCAAATTAGAAATAGGCCTGTAATTAGACAGTGTACTAGCATCAAGATTTGGTTTCTTGATCATAGGTTTAATAACTGCTAGTTTAAAAGCTTTGGGTACATGGCCCAGACTAAGCGATGAGTTTCCTATAGTTAAAAGAGGATCAATAATAGCTGGTAGTACTTCTTTGAGCAACTTTGTGGGAATTGCGTCAAGTGTGCAAGTTGTACAGTTTGCGGAGGTGATAATCTTCTCTAGTTCTAATTGTGGGAGTGGGTAAAAGGTTTCAAGTCTTTCTTTTACAGTTATATTATGTTTTATTTCATTCACATCAGGTGGCAGCCAGGATGGATTTGATCCTGTGGCTAGAGTTTGTTGTCTAATATTCTCAATTTTATTATTAAAAAAGTCCATAAAATCTTTACTGGTGAGAGTTGCTGGAATTAGTTGTTCAGAACCTGCTTGATTTTTTGTAATTCTAGAAAACACACTAAACAGTGCTCTCGGATTATTTTTATTATTGGAGATCAGCGAGGCCAGATATGCTGAGCGAGCTTTAGTGAGGGCATTTCTATACTCTATAAGGCTGTCCTTCCAGGCAGAATGAAACACTTCAAGCTTGGTTGATCGCCATTTCCGCTCTAGTTTTCGTAATGTTTGTTTTAAAGTACGGGTCTTATCGTTATACCATGGTGCGAGCTTTTTCTGTCTTATATTTTTATGTTTAAGTGGTGCTACCTTTTCTAAAGTAGATCGACAGGTATTTTCTAGGTAGTCAGTTAGTACATCTAGGTCCATTGGGTCTGATGGAGTTGGAACTGGGGTCGATAGTTCTGGTAGGTTTTCTATAAATTGTAGGGCGGTAGATGGTTTTATTATACGCCTTGTAGAATAGCGAGGGTTCTTACATATATTATGGATAAAACGTAGCTCATATGAAATTAAGTAATGATCGGAGATTGCTGAGGATTGCGGTAAGATATTAATTTTGTCAATGTTAAGACCTAGTGTCAGAACTAAGTCTAAAGTGTGGCTGCAGTAGTGTGTAGGCCCTGTTACATTTTGAGTAATACCAATAGAGTCTAAGATTGAGGTAAATGCCTTTTTTAGTGGGTCACTTTCCTTCTCAAAATGGATATTGAAATCTCCTACAATTATAACTTTATGATTGCACACCGCTAGGTTTGTAGCAAAATCGCTGAATTCTTTCAGAAATTCTAAGTAAGGCCCTGGTGGTCTGTAAATGTTGCATAATAAAAATGCGTCCTTTTTTGTGACCGGATTTGTAATAATAGTGGAGAGAACCTCAAAAGAAGAAAAGGTGTCACATTGTTTAAGACTAATTTCTAGGGTATTTTGGTAAATTACACATACTCCACCTCCTTTGCCTGATATTCTTGGGCTATGTGCATAATTATAGCCTAGGGGGGTGGCTTCATTTAGTGCTAAATATTCATTTGGTTTAACCCACGTTTCTGTGAGACAGAAAACATTGAATTTATGATCACTTATAATATCATTTACGATGAGTGCTTTTGAGTTTAGCGATCTTATGTTGAGTAACCCAAATTTTAGTCCTGAGGTGTTGCTGCTAGGTGTTGTGTATGATTTAATATTGATTAGGTTGCTGAAACAGGCTGATTTTGTTTTTCTACTTTTACATTTAGTTCGGGGGAAAGACACAGTCTCAATACAGTTGAATACCTCTCTGGAGAGTCTCATTGAGGTAGCCCTCAAATTAGATAACAGGTTACGAGAGCATTGGCGGAGACGAGAAACCTGGGTTCTTCTTCAACGGGGCTACGTATCCCCCTCCCCCTCCTCTTCTTATTCTCTGCTTCTTCCAGAGTCACCTGATGAGGGTGAACAACCAATGCAGTTGGGGCATGCTCGCCTATCTCGCCAGGAGCGAGAATCCCGTATGCAAGAGGGCCAATGCCTCTTCTGTGGGCAACTAGGACACTTGCGTCCAACTTGCCCAGAGCTGTCAGTAAAAGCACAGGACAGGAGATCTGTGATAGGCCAAAATCCTTCTCCTGTTATCTCTGGGGTGTTTCTTAATGTTACAGTGCCCTTTGTCTTACTGGAATTCTGTGAAGCTGCTTTGTGACAACATCAGTTGTGAAAAGCGCTATATAAATAAATTTGATTTGATTTGATTTAGGGACAGAACCATGAGAAACACCTTAGAGCATTTATAGATTCTGGGGCAGCTGGCAACTTTTATAGACTCTGGCTTACCTACAGCCTTAAAATTGCCACTGGTGTCTTTAGAACATCCTCTACCAATTTCAGCAATTGATGGGCGGTCTCTTGAGCCAGGGGGCATTTCACAACAGACACGACCACTCTCTTTGCAAACTGGCCAACACACTGAACTGATCACTTTGTTCTTAATCAGTGCCCCCCATTTGCAGCTGGTACTGGGGTTTCCCTGGCTGCAGCGTCATAACCCTCACATTGACTGGGCAACTCAGTCGGTAACAGCCTGGGGACCTCAGTGCCAGATTTTGCAAAAGCACCCCACTTGTCCTGGATTCACTTCATCATATTCCAGGTCTATCTCGAGTTCCTTATGAGTACCTCAACTTAAAGGAAGTATTTAGCAAGCAAAAGGCCCAGATTCTGCCCGCTCATCGGTCGTATGATTGTGCCATTAACCTCCTCCCAGGTACCAGTCCTCCTCAGGGAAGATTGTTTTCTCTCTCCGGCCCTGAGTGGAAAGCTATGGAGGAATATATCCAAGAGGCATTAGCTTTAGGCTTCATCCGGCCTTCCACCTCCCCAGCAGGGGCTGGGTTCTTCTTTGTGGCGAAGAAAGATGGGGGTCTTTGTCCCTGTATAGGCCACCGGGATCTGAATAAAATTACGATGAAAGACTGCTACCTCTTGCCCCTCATGATCTCCGCTTTTGAAGCACTCCAACAAGCCTCAGTCTTCAATAAACTGGATTTGCACAGCGCCTACAACCTCATCCGTGTTAGAGAAGGTGATGCATGGAAAATGGCCTTCATCACTCCATCAGGCCACTACAAGTACCTTGTCATGCCATTTGGATTGATGAATGCTCCGGCTGTCTTCCAACGCTACATCAATGAGGTCTTGAGGGAGGCATTAGACCAATATACTTTTGTGTAACTGGATGACATTCTCATCTATAGCCAATCTATGGAAGAACACGTACTTCATGCGAGAAAAGTCCTTCAGCTACTCCTAGAGAACCATCTCTATGTGAAACTTGAGAAGTCTCTGTTCCATGTGTCCTTCCTTGGATTTGTTGTATCCAAGGGCCAACTACGTATGGATCCAGCTAAGATCAAAGCAGTTGCTGAATGGCCACGCCCCACTTCTCTCATACAAGTTAAGCGCTTTCTGGGCTTCACTAATTTCTTTTGCTGTTTCATCTGAAACTTTAGCACTGTGGCTGCTCCATTAACCGCCCTAACAAGAAAAGACATAGGGAGGTATCTATGGACTGAAGCAGCACAGAAGGCTTTTGAGGAGCTTAAACATTACCTGGTCACTACTCCAGTATTACAACTGCCAGATCCTTATCTCCCTTTTGTGGTTGAAATAGATGCTTCGGATATAGGAGTTGGGGCAGTGTTATCACAGTGTTCTGGAGCTGACCAAAAACTGCACCCTTGCGCATTCTTTTCTCATCGCCTTATGCCTGCTGAGCAGAATTATGCTGTGGGTGACAGGGAATTCTTGGCTGTGAAGTTGGCCTTGGAGGAATGGAGGCATTGGCTGGAGGGAGCAAAACATCAGTTTCTAGTCTGGACAGATCACTAAAACTTGGCTTACATCAAACAAGCCAAGCGTCTGAATTCCCGTCAGGGGGGTTGTTTGTGTGTCTCTGCACTTGAGCCCTATTTCTCTAGTGCCCTGTTCCAATCCAGCCCTGGGTGAGCTGCCACATTACAGATGTTCTCAAAACAATAAACTGGACATAAAATTACATTCAGCAGCATATTTCATTCATCATATTTCAAGACTAAACCTCTGTTTAAACCTCAATCTCAGTTCCTCTGTTTATAAAACCTTCACCACCTCCTTCACCAGATGATTCCCATTAGGCCAATGCCAACAGGAACCTGGAAACCAGAAAGAGTGAGAGAAATTATGTGGCATCAGTCTCACCTCGATTCTCACAGCTCCAAACCCTGCCTTTGCTCCAAAACTCTGCCAGACTAGGGTTCAAGTCAGGGTTTATTTTTACTGTATCTGTTTGCTTTCATTTCAGGTCTCTTCATATGCTCTGAGATCCAGCATACTCTCTGGCCTTCAGGAAGCATCGCAGGACAAAACCGGCTGCCTCAAGACAGCTATGGATGCCACAGAGAAGCAGCAGTACCAGCTGAACTGCAAGAAGCACCATCACTACCAGCCAGACTCCAAAATATACCAGAAGGTGAAGGAGACCCAGGCGGCTGAGGAAAGCTTGAAGGTCCCTCAGGCCTTGCAGCAGAAATGGGTCGGAAATAAGGACGTGGGATGCCTCGGAAAAGTCAGGGACATCACCATGGAACTGGAGAAGCTTCCTGCTAACCTGAGTGGTGATGGGAAGTCAGCACATGCCAAGGATATGACACGGTTGAATGGAATTCGCAGCAAGCTGAAGATTGTGAAGAACAAGAACAAAAATGGGCGAATTGTCATCGTCATAAGCAAGTACATGGAGAACAGTACCCAGACCTCCAAGGTTAAAAAAGAGGAAGATGAGGCGAGGGAGCTGCTGGAGAACCAAGCGGATCAGGCTTTGGAAAAAAACAAGCTCTCTAAGAAGCACAGCACTGAGAACAGGTGTAGAGAGGACAACACAGATGAGGCAAGGCAGGGAACCCACAAGCGGCGCTACTCAGAACCAAACAGCAAACGGGACTCTGAGGCCAAAAGGTTCTTGAGTTTTCGAAGTTTGAGTGAACCAAACGCAGGGACGAATCACGGTCAAACCAACGGTCGCCAGATCTCAAATGGACACAGGGTAGGATCCTCGGACTGTCAGGACGAGCCCATGGACCTGAGCTGTTCACGGCAAAGAAAAGAAACCAGTTCGGTCCCAGACTCTGAAGCGAACGGGATCTCTGAAGCATCTGAGAAAGAAGTGGAACAGACAGAAGCACACATGGACTCTGAACCCGTTTCCAGCTTCACTCCGTTTCTTGGGAATATAATAATCACCGACATAACAGCAAACTGCTTAACTGTGACCTTCAAGGAATATGTGACTGTGTAGAGAGTGCTACAGATTCATTTCAACATACGAACTACTGACTTGATCCCTCTGTTGTAAATCAACTTGTACAAATGTAATTGAGGCTTGGCTTTTGCATTAATTGTTTTAGAATGATCCAATATATAATTATTTTTCTGCCTGGTTTTTCCCGATCCATTAAAGCTAGCTGTTCCATACGAGTAACTATGAGCCAGTCGGCTGTCGGTGGCTTGTTTCTGTCGGCTGTGCTTTGTATGTGGAAGCCAATACGTCTGAGAAGCACTTACATACGTTATGTAATGTCATTATTGAGCATTTTTCTGTCCTGTCATTTTTCTGAGTGTGTGTCTATTGAGATTCTTCAGAGCACATTAAAAGTTTATTTTTGTGTGTCATTCAGTTGTCAGTGTGTATGGGAAGTTACGGCGAGAAAGATACACAGTAGAAGAGTGCTCCTTGCCCTAATGCAGATGTAATTACGCAGGGCCCTTGGTATCGGTGCACTTCGCCCTGTCATTCTATAAAGTGAGATGTTGGAGGTCTTTATCATCATTTGGAATGGTTTTACTCACTGGTAAAACACCCTATTCACATTTAAATTATTATTAATTTTATGTTGTCAGCACACTTCTAGGCCAAATGCTTTGTCATTTTCTTCATTGGGTAAAATGCAAAAGGTTTAGAATCAAAACCTTTCTTCAAAGGTTCTCAAGAAAAGGTGAACTTTGAAAAAGCAAAGTCTGTTTGATTACATAGTAACAACACCTGTATGTCTCATTTATTAATAAAACGTCCCTTTGCCACAATTCCCGAGCCTAGGACTCCCTCTCCAGACAAAGTCTCTCTCCACATGTATGTATTGCAGCCTGATAAATTTGATGGCAATCCTGTTCAATTCAGTGGATTTTCTTCTCCACAATTCTCAGTCTGTTTTGCAAACTGTCCCCAAAATGTAGACATATGGAATTCCTAGAGGAGTTTAATTAGTGGGGACCTGTTAACTTAGATTTGGCAGGTTAGTCATTCCATGTCTAAGTACGTGTTGGAATTTCCTGCTATGGCGGCTGACAGCTGTCCACATAGCTTTTAGCAAGGGACTGAATTCAGAAATATTGACAGAACTTGCGTCCAACGATTATTCTAGACGGTACATAACTAAACTAAATTGTCACTTTAAAAGGGGACAAATTAAGTAAAACTCCCTTATTTCATGCATGATCACCTTAAGGTATGAAGTCCAACCCACACACTGTGAAACAAGACTCCCCCACCATTCTGTTTTCTGTGCGCTAACGAAGTCAGAAAACACGTGATAAAACGAGTCGTTCTGATCCTACTCTGCTTCTGACATCAAGTACAGAGACTTTAGAATGGCCCCGCCCCCTCATCTGAGTCTAGCCAATCACAGCGCTGGACCCATATTTATGTGAGAGCACAAAGACGAGGTTAAACGCAGTAAAACAGACACAACGAGCGCAGAGAAATAAGAGCACTGAGTAAAAATGGAGAAGAAAGAACTGAGTGTAAACAGCTAAAAACTGAGGAGCTTCTGCTCCTCGCTCCTCACTGCTGTGCGCTCGGGGTTTGGGGTGAACAGCGAGCGGCTCATTATCATTTAAAGGAACAGGTGCATGTCCGTTTTAAATTTGATTGTGTTCTACAGTGGAACTTGCATCAGACAAAAAGACAACATTTATTAACAACATTGATAATGAAATATGAAACGATATCTGAGGTGAAGTAAAATTGTTTTTATTGAACATTGGACACAAATATGACACAAGCGCGAATACTACAACAATCCATCAACACAAACATCTCTAAATAAGTCGTAATGAAGTCACACAGCCGCTTCGTGGCTCAGTATCGTAACTACGGACTAACTCACGGACGGAGGAGGAAAGTCCGGACTCTCCGCTGCCTTGTGGAAACAGTGAGTAAATACGGAATGAAAAAGATGAACAAATCCAAGCTTAAAACGTCCAGTAACTGGGTGTAAAACTGTGGAAGTTGGAATAACGCCATCCAGCAGCTGAGAAGATGCACATGTTGCTTTTCAAACAGTTCTACAGTCCACCCCTCTTTTTTTATAGGACCCTCTGGTGGTTGAGGCAGAGGTCTACACTATCAAACTCGTTCTGAAGGTGATGACATCATCTTATAAGAATTTCAGGTCTGAGACGCAGTTCTCTAAGTTCTTTATGAGAAACTGAATGGGCTTTTTCCAGCTGCTACATGCTAACAAGCTAACACTGCAGTGGGATCATGTGACTGGATACAACCGTCCTGCACACATCAGCGAGCACCGACCAGTGTGGAGTTAAGAGGTGTAGAGCTGCAGAAAACTTTGATGGGTTGTTCATTCCGTTCTCAGGGATGATATTGTGTCCAAATGTACACGAGTGTGGGTTTAGACGGGGGTTTACAGACGGGGGTCAGTGTTAGAGATCGGGAATGGAGCGCATTAACACTTCATTTTAGGTTATTTTTTGTTGAATAAAGTGAGAATTTTATTCTCATTTATATAATATAATGAGAATGATTTTTAATATGACACACAGTCACTTTAAAACGACAAAAACAGTCTGAACAAAATCCTAGAGAGCTGTCAACACAGAGCGTTTTACATCACAGTGTGTGTGCTCCCGACACATGGGCTGTCCCAATTCTTAGACACCTTAAATACACTGCCTACTGAGATACCTTAATTTGGCAAAATTTTAAGGCGACATCAAACTGTTTCTCAGCCATGAATGCAATCCCATGATGTAACGCAAGCACAACTCCCTACTATTTCTCTTCTACCATAAATATTCCACAAAAACATTTAAAATTGTGATAAAAACAGGATGACCACACTCCACGGTGCTTCCCTCACACTGCTGAGGGAAGTAAACACTGGTTGCGTGCAGTGGGCAGGAATAAGCCGTGACTCGCTCTCTAACTACAGCATCTCAATAATCTGCCTCATGAGGACAGACCTTGGTCAGAACACCGCCGACATAGTCAGGGTCTACTCAGGGAGCTCACTACGTTCAGGGCCAGACGTAACAGAGTGGGAGAATACATGAGTTTTTTTATTGCAAATCTACAGGGTGAGTCAAAAATTTGCAGCACATCCTTTTATTTCTTTGATATGCTACATGACCACCTTCCTATTGGAATAACTTCCACTTGAACCAAGACTCTTCAAAAAGTATTTGTTCACTTAAGTGTTAGCATTACTGGTTTGGAGCTCTTTAATGTGCTGGTAGTTCACAGCAGTGTTAGCTTGTAGCATGTAGCATTGTCCATAAGGAGATTCAGCTCAGGTCCACAGTCTAACACAAGTTGGTAGGCTGATTCAAGTGTTTACAGTTGTGTGTGACAGTGATTGGGTGAGTGTGTGAAACAGGTCACAGGTGTGAGTGACAGCGTGACTGGGTGAGTGTGTGAGGCCTGGGGTGTGTCACTGCCTTGCACCCTGTGATTCAGGGCAGTCTCTGAACCCACCGTGACCCTGAAAAGAATGAAGCAGTTACCAAAAATGAATGAATGAATCAATGAACTGGTGGAGAAATGAAAACAGAAAGGGATCTGGAAGGAAACTCCTTATATGGACATCCACATCAGACCCAGAACTCCTTATATGGACATAATGCCTACAGAACTACGACAAGTCTCCAGTGGTCTATACAGAGGTGAGTCCTAAAGCTAGGGCCTAAGTTTATGGCCCAGAGGTTCCAAACGTTCAGTGTAGTCTCCACAAGAGTCTGTTTCCCTTGGTGGACAGAGATGAAGTCCAGTATGTTGTCTGTGAAGTTAGGACAGTGCTGGCTGACCTCCTCCATGTTGCAGCGTGAGCAGAAACAGATACGAGTCAAAAGCACCTTCTTCCACAAGGTTTTTGAGACTGAAAATAACATTTTAGATTTTTACAATCGTGTAAAACTGTAAAAAGTGAACTACAAAGGAAGCAGAAGCCAGAAAGTCTTTCATACTTTGTCTCTTTTTAGCGCGAGGAAGGAGAAGTAAAACATGACACTCTTTTCCTCCTGTCGCTCAAAGATGAAAGCTTTTAAGTCCTGTGTATCTGCAGGGGTCAGGTCTTTCACGGCTGTTACAGTTCCATTTTTGTGTTTTCTTTTAACCGTCATCCGTCTGTTCTCCTTTCTCGTCGTGGACAGAAGTGAACTCTAGTGTCAGGTCTTGCGTGGGTGGTTTGACTTCCATTTATTCTGTACTTTTTCTTGTGTCTAATCTCCTCCTTTGCAGTGGAAGGCTGTGAACGCTTGTCGTCTGCCAACTCAGAGCTGTCAGCGTTTAGCATGTGGTGGACCTTCTCTACAATGTCAAATGATCTTAGAAAACGGTACAAATGTATTCTCACAACCTCTAGGGGGCGACACATGCGGTTTTTGGCTTTCCCAAGTAGAAGAATATTTGCAAAAGTAAGTTTTATAAACAATCCTCCTCATACTTTAGGAGCGCCGTCTCTTTTGTGAGCCATGATGCGATTGTAGACGTAGAACTTGACGCTCTGCCAATCTCTGTTCTTCAGAGCCAGGGGCTCGGCTTGGATGCAGTCCTCACATGGCTTCTTTCCCGGCACTCGGCATGACGTGATGAAGTTTTTCATGTGTCTCTCCACCGCCTGGACTTCGCTCATGCTCCAGGTTTTCCTCTTCTTCTGCTCTTTTCGCTTCTGAGTCGGAGGAGACACCGGAAAGGCACCTGTGTTCCAGACAAAGAGGATTAAATATCAGAAGTTAGAGGATATCTTGGGCAAACTGCTGCAAAATTTGTTCACAAATCAGTAAAAACAATTACTATATATATAAAAAAAAGACGGTAGGATTCATTTTTATCATCAAATATATTAAAAATGTTTATGAAACTGATTGTTTACTATTTTTACTTTCTTTCTGTTGAGTGCAACTCAAATTGAACTGGTTTATGCTTCATAGTGAGGTGGCCATGCTTTTAAATAGGTTTATTACAGACTCCTGGATATATCCCAGCCACTAGAGGTCAATATAACAGGTTTCATAACATGAAGAATCATCACAGGAGGAAAAACAACTAACTGCTTCTCATTTTCACTAAGAAAATCAACCAAAACCAGTCATGTGACATTTAGCCAGATAAACTCAGATAAAAATAGGACAGGAACTGAGGGACGTTCCTACTCTCTAGTCCTCTGTTTAAGCCTAAGGATCTGTCTAACTGGGAAACCCTGCATTTCTACTTGGTTTAATATCCTGGAAGTAACTCACTTGGAGCTGTGACACTGCAAACTACGGAGTCCTCCACCGCACTTTCGTTTGCGCTGTTCACTCCTGCAGGAGCTGGGCTTTCCCAGTTCTTCCTCCCTCTGTCGTTGCAGAGCTCGAGCTCTTCTACAAAACAGAAAACAGGGCAAAACAGTTTAGGGTCTGGATTGATTTCAGACACATTCCTAGAGAATCACAGCATTTTATTTTCTAAATTTCTGCTCAGTTCAGAGTAAGAAACGAAGAAAGTGATGGACAGTGTTTGGGTGTGAAGTGGGTGATTGTACAGAAATGTGTGGAGTGTCTTTTCAGTGGAGGTGAATGGAACCGGGCGTCTCCATGTCTCTAAAACATGCCCAGCGTTTTATTCCTTCTCCAGAGCTTTATATGGAGTGACAATGATAATGGACATCCCAAATCAATCCTTTTTTTTTTTTAATCTGAGGATATTCCACACGTCCCTCTCCATCAGGGACAGATTTTAAACTGTTTTAGCTCTAGACGGTGAAAAAACAATGCTGTAAAGTATTTACAACCATTAAGTAATAATTTCTTACGAGTTTTCGGAGTTGGACGTCTGATTCCATTCACCACCTCTGTCAACATTTCTGAAGAAAGGAGAAATCAAAACAACACCAAACCTCACTCTTTATCATTTTAAACCTGAATAAAACTGCTTAAGAATGGGTGAAAGTCTCTTTAAAATATGTATGTTTTCCCTGAATGTGATGCTCCCAGAACAGATGGAAAAAGCTTTAGACAATTAAAGTAACACTCAGCATCAAGATGGACAACAGACAAACCATCAGACAAAACTTTATCCAACACGATCAGTGTTACAGCAGATTAAATAAGGAAAGCAAAGAAAAGGTAAAAAGTAAGCAGAGACAGAGAGAGAGAGAGAGAGCGAGCGCATGTATACCATTAGGTTGAACACTGATGTCGGAGAAGTTCTTGCCCATGAACTCCATCATCCGGCCCAGCTCCATCGCTGTGAGGACTTTGTAGACCTTTGCGAGCTGCAGGGTCCTTTCGGGTAAAGCATAGTACTCTTCATGGAAGATGAGCTCGTGCCCGAGAAAGTTCGCCAACTGGTTGATCTCAGGATCCCCCAGGTTCAAGACGGTTGATACCGTCGCGATTCGTTTCCGCAGCTTGCCACAGGTTAGGGCATAAGCGTCTTTGGCGCCGCAGGCCGAAGCGGCCACACGGATGCAATCTGAGCTTCTGTAGTGTGTGTTGGACGAGGGCCGGGCGAAAACGTAGGGGTTCTCTTTGAGGACACCACAGGATTCTCGCTTCTCGGCCAGGAGCTGCAAGGCACGGAGCATTTTAAGGGTGAGGAGGATAGGCACCGGTCGAGCACCTTCCCGCCGGATCACGATTTTGTAGAAGTGGCGGCACAGCTGTTTCTCCACCTCGGTGAGCGCCCAGTCGATGTCTGTAGGGGGATCTGCATTGTCCCTGGACAGAAAGGTGGTCATGGTCATGCTGGAGACTTCCCCTTCTCGGCTGCGGTTGAACAGAACAACCTGAGTGAGACACACCTTCGCCAGATCAGACCAGTATTTCGTAGAAGGGTCAGACGACAACTGCGCCATGCGTTCGTCTTGCGTCTTGTTCAGGAAGGAGTGGAGCTTCTGCACGTCTTCCGTGAACGCCAACAACATGGGTGTCTTAAACTTGATATTCTCTGTGTTCTTCGACACGGACGTCCACAGCAAATCGCTCCAGCGGTCCTCGTGGATCTTCTGGAAGTCCCGCAGCTTCTGCACCAAGCTGCTGTCTTTTGGGACCACCACCTTGGCCCTCACCAGTCGGCTGAGCTGCACAAGCCCGATCGAGAGTTTCTTGGCCAGGGATGGGATTTTGTAAGTGTTAGTTTCGCTGTTGTATTCACACGTCTGCCTCACGGTCTCCACCACTTGCATGCAGTTGTAGGGATCGAGGAAATCCTCCAGTTTCTTCAGAGATGCCACCTTCCTGCCAGTGACCACCAGCTTGCCCAGCTCTCGCAACTTTTGCCGTATGATGTAGCCCTGGTTTTGCTGAGGTGCTCCACTTTTGTTGAGCCAGTATTCCCCCATCTGGAGGATGCAGCTGTCGCTTTTAACAGCGTCTGTGACTTCATCAGGGACCATGAAGCTTAATATAGTCCATAACTCCGGGCTTACGTTTGCAGGCACAGGCTGAGATGCTGCAACCACAGACAACGTCCGGTTCTTTCCAGGTTTCGGGACGTAATTTTTATTCGGGCTGAGTTTACAGACCTTCATGTGCCTCCACAGAACCTTTTTGTTGAACAGTCCTTGGCAATGCGCGCAATGCATGAAGTCGCTGGCCTTGACCACCCCTCGTGGCCTTTTGCAAGGGACCAGGTCGCCTTTTCCTGACTTCAACACGGCGATGTTGTGCTTGTAGTTCCCTCGTAGCCGAAGTTCGTCCAACTGCAATCTCCTCTCTTTAGAGCCCTTGGGGAATCCCTTGGCTTTTGCGACGTCTTCTTCTTTGGCGTGCACATCTTCCAGATGTCTCGCCATCTTGCTGAAAGGTTTGGAACAAAAAAGGCAATAGTGTTTCTTGTTATACAGCCGCTTCCCGTCCAACTTTCTTTGGCTTCTGTTGACTGCCACAGTTCCCCTTGTTTTGATATTGTTCCTTCGTCCGCTGGCTTTTTGCTTCTTCGAACTGGAGCTGGGTTTGGGGGACTTGCAGTCTTCGGAGAAGCTGTCTTGGATTTCATCTTTGGGGTTTGATGGAAGCTCCTTCCCGCTGTCAGAAGCAGAGTCCAGGAGCTCGTTTGAATCCTCGGAAAACAACTCCTCCAGCTGGAAATCACAAATGAGAACATGTTTAGACACATGTACAGCTCTAAGCTCTAGTTTACATTAATAAAAATCAAGTAACATACTCAGTCCTGTGCACAAAACAGAGACCACCCTTCATTTTTTTAAAACTCTCCAAGCAAAATGTATACAATTTTCACCGTCAGAAAAAAAGACGAAAACATATCGAATAGAAATGTTAGTATCAATTATATTCACACTTCAATCCACACTAAAGTCAGTCTCCATTTATTCAAATCTGGCAGCGTATTTTTCCCACAACTCCTCTGAAGTTCAGTCTTAGAAGTTGTTTTTAATTTTTGCTTCTCACATTCAGGTTAAACCCAAACCTGTTGAGGTCTAGATTCTGGGGAAATCAGTTTAGTTTCACTGCTGTGAATTTTTGGTTTGCATTTCCTTTTCATCTTCTCTCCACATCCTTTCACACCCAGTGTTGAGTCATTCTTCTCACAGTAGGAGCGTGGACACAGACAGAAGCTCTGAAGCGAGAGTGGATGTTCTCGAAGACGACAGCTTTAAGGGGGGGGGGGTATATCTGACAGGGAGTTTTGATGAGGAAGCCACATTGTGTGGTTGTTTTGGGTTTTACTTTCGCTATCTTTTCATTTCCTTGACGTCTGTGAAACTTATTTTACTTCAAGATCATTTTAGATCAAATCTCCTCTGAAATATCTCCTGAAAACTGAATATTTTGTACTTAACGGCTGTTTTAGCTTGAGATTAACTCAATAAAGGGTGGTCTTTGGTTGTAATTTGAGCACTTCGGTTGCAGATGATCTGTCTGGAGAAGAGGAAAAACTTACTATGCTTCTAGTCTTCTTTAGTCTGGACGTACATACGTCTTCATCACTGTCTTCAGAGGAGTAAATGTTCAGTCCTGAATAGGGGTTCTGACTGTTTCGCGCATTCTACAGAAACAAATGAGTTAAAGAACAATTTATAACACAAAATTTGTGAGAAAAAAAAAACAATTGGGCTCCAAAGATGAACAAATGAAACAGTGATGTTTTATGGGAGGTTTATTTCCAATAAAATGACGAGTCCAATCAGGAGCTGATGTTTTTTTATTGGGATTCATTTCTTTGTATTTGCAGATTATACTGTAATTAATAACAGTAAAAAATTATTTTACAAGTGGAAAATTCTATCTTGCATCTTGAATCTCCTGCAAAATTAATAACTGGACATAAAACAAATGAAGGGTGGTACTCTGAGGTTAGTGAGCTCTGAAAAGGTTTAAATCAAAGAAAGCATTTTAAACTTTCAGCAACTTCGGTCAGTCGTTGTGATGTAAAATTCAGTCAAAGGAGAGAGATGTTATAGACTTAGGGAAAAGACAAATAAATAAATAAATAATAATAAAAACCCATGCATTTTGTGCTTAGTTTCCCACAACAATGAAACCTACAGTGTCCTGTTTCAGTGTCTGACAGAGGGAGGCAAAAAACAAAGGGATTCTGCTCTTTCAGAGACAGCGCCTCGCTGCTCTCTGCTGTGTGTGTTCTACAGTTTGACATTGTTTGTAACTGTACTATAGAGACACACTGACATCACGCCACAAGATTTTAACTAAAGGCCAAATGCAGAATACCTTTCTCATTTCAGCAACGTCACAAACAACCAAAAGAACCCAAAACTAACTTCCAGACTGTGTTTGTGTTATGGCATCATGGCTGCTCTGTGTATCATGTGTGGTGCGTAGGTTGTGCTCCTCCTCAGAAAATAAATGCTGTGTGTGCGCAAGGTGCTGTACACAAACACTAGGGGGCAGTGCAGGCAATCAGCAGCTTCACAACGGTGGAAAGTGTTGAAGACGGCTGTGTCAGAGCCAATCTGCAATTACCTGCGTCTTTCCCTGCTCTACCCTCTAGTGGAAGCCTCTGGTTACAAGCCTAGCACACAGGTGAGTACCTAAACATTAATGTCCACGATGCTCTACCTTAGGTGCGTTGGAAATTTCACTGGCGATGCTCTTTAAATAAAAAGGCTCTAATGTGTGTGAAGATGCAGTGTGTTAATATTTGACACAATCTCAAAAACTACACATTTCATACTGTATTTCTTTTCTAAACGCATTCAGTCACTGATTTACAAACACAAACAGCTCCACAAAACAGAGACTGGGGGCGTTTTAAACTCAGGGACTTCTCTGGTTAAATGAGGAATCCTGCTTTGTGAAATACCCCTCTGCTCTTTAGCCTGGACTGCCTTTTCTGAATGATGAATGCAGCCAATCAGAAGAGAGCTCATTTACATACCCAATCACATATAAACAATGTAGGTTTGAGCTGCAAAGGATCTTTGACAAAGTTTAAACAAAACCACTGAAGAGACTTATGAAAAAAAACATTTGTTTTCTCCAATGATGCTGCAGTGACACCTAGCGGCCTGGAGCATGAACTGATTCATTTAAGGACAACAAAGCAGTTTGATTCTTCATCTAATGTGAGTGGCACTTTCTTAAACACATGCATAAACAGTTTACTCCCTTGTGGTGGAAAATAAAAACAGACTTTCTGCTCTTTAAGGAAGGTTTTAAGAATAATTCGTACCTGTTGATTGGCTGTTTCTGAGCTGGCAGATTCCCGATTATCCATTCCATCCACCAGCGACGTCTCAGAGGGAACGCTGTTCTCTGTCACCTGCCAATAACAGCAAGATTCCTGTTAATTCACTGAGTATGGGTTTAAACCCCAAGAATAAACACAGCAGATACTGGAACGTGTAAAAAAAAAACAGCACTTTTGTTTATATTAAGTCCTTCTTGCTGGAAAAAGACCTATAAATAAACAAAAACTAATAAATAATGTTCCCTTATTCAGGTCCAACAGACATCCTCCGCCAGTCTGAAACACGGTTTATTTACGTCTTGAAACACAGAAACAAAAATATTCAGACTTGAGTCTACCCCAATACATTTTTGATATTAAAAGATTTCCAGAAATATTCTGTAATTAAGGTGTTTATCTTTTTAATTCATGTCCCTTCTGTGAAAACTATAGATCCAAAAACTGAGGTAAACAGATGCAGATACAAACATGGCGCTCTAGAGCAGCTGCACATGAGCCTATAGTCATCCTGCTCAATGCGGGGAGTGATGGAGCTCCATCCAGGAGTGGTGTCTGTGATCCAAAAAGAATCATCCAACCTCAGCACCTGACCTGACGATTATAAATGTGGCTGAATACCATCAAATCCTCACAACAACTCTCCAATACGAAGAGCAAAGCCTTCACAGAAAATGTTAACGCCCTTGATTTGAGAAGTGATGTTGGACTGACCGGTGTACACATACTTTTTAGCCACATACTGCATGTGGTATCTGTCTCCCTTTAAAAGAACTTTATAATTTTTATATCAGAACTTTAAATAAATCCACAGGAGACTAATAATACCTGGGGTGTGGATTTTGTAGGTTTCCACAGGACTGACGGATATGAATTCTGGGAATTAACCTCGGCACACGCATGGTACTCCATTACCTGTAAATATTATTTATGTGTTTGTTTACTTCATGCCAGATACTTCTCCTCTACGAAGCACAAATGCAAAAACTGGCATTTTTTTCTACAAAACCGAACACTTTTAGACTGGAATAGTAATTAATGTTCAACTGTTAATCAGCAATTTCCCATTTAAACAAATCAATGTCCTGTATCATAACTTTAAAGGAGCAATCAGTCATTCCTAACATCAAGAAAAACCAAGCAATGTTCATGAAAGTGGTTATTTATCGTTCATTTCCAGATTCAATCTCATTGGCTGTCCCTAAATGAATCTGTTTATTCTCCAGAGTCTTTGAAACCCAACAGGCCACTAGGTGGCAGTATAGCAGTTGTTTCAGAACGTGAAGGAGAATCACTGGAGAAAATGACTGACCGCTCCTTTAAGCAGGTATGGTGTGAAAGGTGTGCACTCACAGTGACCTGTTGTTTGGAGGACTTTGTGTTGGTGGCGCTGTAATCCAGTGGAGGTTTCCAGTGGCCTGACTGAAAGGAATCCTGGGAATTACCTTCAGCAGGAGAGCGGTACTCCATCACCTGTAAATACAGTTTACACTGCTGTGATCTGACGGTCCTGACATGTGTTTACACCATCACAGCGTCCAGTGATGCCGACTTCTCAAATGCTTTTCAGCAGATTAGTCTGAGGTTCTGTTTTCTCTGTGTTTCATTTGATTGGTTCTTTTTTTCTGGACCCAGATTGGACAACAGGGGGCTATGGACCACCCTGTGTGTGTGTGTTTCAAAGTAGGCACTAAGTGGTTAAATTATACACTCATGTTATTAACCAATTTAAGAGCTAAGATCCTTTAAATAAATCACTAAATATAGTTTTTTCTTAAAAACGTGTCTTATCAGGCACTACTTTGATTTAAATTCTGCCATTTAATGTTTAAACATGTAAATACGAACGATAAATGTATGGTTTAATGAATATCAGCATTTCATAAACAAAACACCTTCATTTCTGCTGTTTACTACACAACAACATAAAATATAAAAGCCTGAATTAATTAAGAGGCTTTTAAGTGTCGGTTAAACATTAAATCATGCCGTTTTTATCAGTAAAACATGCAGAAAATGATCTACGAACCTCAATTTAGCGGGGTTTTTTTTCCCCAACTCCACTTTCCACCTTAAATTATGTGGCAGTTAGCGTTACTGCTGCACCATTTAAGGTGGAACGGAGATTTGGGGGTGAAGATGGCAAATATGAAAATAACTTTGGGTTTTAAAGAAAATTAAGGCATTTTACATGCAACGTAATATAGAAATATAACCCAATACATGAAAAATAAAGAAATAAAGCCCTAAAACATAGACTCTGGGTGCTCTTATTTACTGTTGACTCCACGGCCATTTCTGCAGCGGTAGCTTCATTTATCCTCGGGTTTTAGATATTTCAACACTATTTTAAGGTCTTATTTACATTCTAATCGGACAATACCGCCTTAAATCTGTCCCTGAAACACATAAAATACGGTAAGCCTGAGAATAAACTCACTTTTTTCCTACATTCGTTGGTTTTTCTCCTCCTTTTTTCCTGTGTGGCCTGGTCTCGTTGTTTTCTAATAGAGCGCCGCCTAGTGATGAGGAATCACCTCACAAAGAGTCGATTCTTAATATCCAACGCATCGGGGAACGGGACAAACGATTCAGAGAGTCGAAACGCTTGGAGTCGACCCATTTCCCCATTACGATTTTAGATTCCTTGTATTTATTTTTGACTCGGAGTCGACTCCAGACGATCCAGGTTCGTTCATCCCTGGCGCCGCCTGCTCTCTCACTGGAGTAGTTCTATTTTTTTGTCTACGGTCTTCTAGTGTCACTATTTATAAATATTTATACGCTCCTACAACGGAAGGTTATTTGACCACAAAATAAAAAAAAGAGAAAACGAAGAGACAAAACGTAAAAAACTATAGCAAAAGCACAATTAAAAAAGAAACATATAAATTGGGAAAGGAAATTAAAAACAAAGAAAAACAAGATAGAAAGATGGGAACAAAAAAAAGTAAATACAAAAGACAGTAAAAAATGAGGGAAACTGAAAGAAAAGAAAAAAGGGAAGGAAAATGGAAAGGGAAAAGAATAAAAAAAGGGTACTTTTAAGAAATTAAAAAGAAAAGTGAAAATACAAATAGAGAAAGAGTGTAAATACAAATTTATAAAAAGGAAAGAGAATGAAAGAGTAAAATATAAAAAGACAGAGTAAAAAAAACAAGAAATAATTAGAAAGAATACTGGAAAAATCAATGAAATATAAAGTGAGTAAGAAAGAAAAAAGAAAGAAAGAAAAAGAATGTGGTAAATAAATAAAGATATAAATGTGGAAGAAATAAATAATAATTTAAAAAGAGAAATAAAATGTGACAAAACACCAGTTAAAGGATTAAAGAAACATAAGATGTGCAAGAAAGAAAGTAAGGAATAAAGAAAAGGAAAAGTAAGAAGCTGAAGCTCAGAGCTGGAGCAGTGCACAGTTTCACACTCACACTCTGCCGTCTGTCCGTTTGTATTTGGTTATCATTTTGATGCATGTTTTCCTGCAAATCTCACACAAATATAATCCACTGTGTTCTCCTCCACTTTTACACAGAGAATCTTTAACCCTTTATTATTTCAGACACATTCAGGTTGATGGTTGACTCAGGATCATGGTGTGGGTTTATATCTTTATTTACTGAGTTAATAACAACACAGTCTTTATAATAACAGTGTATCTATTATCTGTCTGTAATAAAGCACTGGTTTTCACTGGTATCATTCACTCATTTAACCCCTGCATCCACAGAATCCAGTTACAGAAGCCTGAAAATAACGATTCAGCCGACACCAGACCCATGCAAATCCTCTGTGTGGTCAACACCGCGGTCATTATCATCTTTACAGTGTCGTTCACACAGTGTTCACAGATACAGTGCGTCCAGATTCATTCCCTTCCCCTGAAATAACAGCACTGACGGATAAGACGTGGAAGGCCTTCTTCTTGGTCGAGTTCCTCTCTCTCTGCTCTCGCTCCGTGTGCCTCGCTTCTGGACCCCTCAGCTTTCTCAGGACGGACACACAGCAGAAGAGCTCCACCGACAACACCGTGGTGTCTACAGTCAGCAGGACTTTATAAAGAGAAGAGCACCCAGAGTTAGAGCGCAGGTCCAGACCAGGACCGAACAGGTGACCCGATACCTGAGGGGCTTCAGCTTCAAGAACAGGAACAGGACGAACCGCAGCCAGATAGCGCTCCGAACAAACTCAGCACAGGAACAGGGCTCGGACAGACATATAGACCCCGAATGGGAACAGGACCAGTTTAAGGAAGACGTAGTCACTGCTTTGCAAAGACAGAAGATACAGGAGTGACATGACGGAGAGGAGAACCTTGGACGTGGCGATATTCAGAGAAAAAAAACAGACACATCCAGTTCTCTTTGGGAAAGAAGGTGGAAAAAAAAAATATATATATATATAGAGAGAGAGAGAGAGAGAGAAAGGGAGAGAGAATGAAAGAGAGAGAGAGAGAGAGAAAGGGAGAGAGATGGAACAGGAAGAGAGAGAGAGAGAAAGAGAGATGGAACAGGAAGAGAATGAGAGAGAGAGACTGTGTGGAAAGTAAAGGAACTCAGCAAAAGCAGGAAAGTAAAAGCAGGTTTTAAAACATCACGCCCCTCTTCACGTGACTCTCGCTGAGGTGTGTGTTGTAGTGGAAATCACCTCGGGGCTTTTATACCACTCTCCTCATCAGTCTCCGTCAGACAAGTCGCAGCTCATGTAAATCACACATCTCTGAGTTCATTCATCTTTCTAATATTTCACTGAGCGTCTCTCCATCCACACAGTCCTCCACCTGCTCCACCGCTCCTGCCCCACCCTCTGGGGTCTGAGGAAATCACCCCTCTGGGGTCTGACGAGGTACATAAAGGTAAATTCCTCAGACCCCAGAGGGCTAAAGTCCCCAGAGAGTTAAAGTTGACAAAGGTCCTCACTCTCTGGGGGCAGTAAAGACCTTGGGGGCAGTTCCCCAGGGGGTGAGACCCTGATGCCTGGTTAAATCTGCCCCTGTGCTCCCTCTGTCTGCCCTCCTGACCGTCCCTGCATTCAGTAAACGGCTCGGCCCCTCCCTCTCGTCTCCTCTCATCCTAATCGCTGCTGTGAGGCTCTGGGGGTCTAGAAAAGCTCTGGGGAAGTGAAGACACCGTCTTCTTCATCATCATCGTCATCATCATCATCTTCATCATCATCATCATCATCATCATCGTCTTCATCATCATCATCTTCATCGTCTTCACCATCATCATCATCATCGTCTTCATCATCATCATCATCATCTTTAGCATCATCTTCATCATCATGGTCTTCATAATCGTCTTCATCATCATCATCATCTTCATTATCATCATCTTCACCATCATGGTCTTCATCATCATCATCTTCATTATCATCATCGTCTTCATCATCATCATCATCTTCATTATCATCATCGTCTTCATCATCATCATCTTCATTATCATCATCGTCTTCATCATCATCATCATCTTCATTATCATCATCTTCATCATCATCATCTTCATTATCATCATCGTCCTCATCATCATCATCTTCATCATCATCGTCATCATCTTCATCATTATCATCATCATCTTCATCATTATCATCATCATCATCATCTTCATCATCATCATCATCATCATCTTCATCATCATCATCATCATCTTCATCATCATCATCATCATCATCGTCATCATCTTCATCATCATCATTATCATCATCGTCCTCATCATCATCTTCATCATCATCATCTTCATTATCATCATCGTCTTCATCATCATCATCATCTTCATTATCATCATCTTCATCATCATCATCTTCATTATCATCATCGTCCTCATCATCATCATCTTCATCATCATCGTCATCATCTTCATCATTATCATCATCATCTTCATCATTATCATCATCATCATCATCTTCATCATCATCATCATCATCATCATCTTCATCATCATCATCATCGTCATCATCTTCATCATCATCATTATCATCATCGTCCTCATCATCATCTTCATCATCATCATCTTCATCATCATCATCATCATCATCATCGTCATCATCTTCATCATCATCATTATCATCATCGTCCTCATCATCATCTTCATCATCATCATCTTCATCATCATCTTCATCTTCATCATCATCAGACTGAAACATGCTTTTCCAGTGGAGCTGAGGAGGGATAAATGAGTTCATGAGTGTGTGTATTTGCATGAAAAGCGAGGCACTGCAGAAAGATTGATCTGTGAAGTTGGATATAAACCTGAGGTAATGACCACACTGTGAACTGTGCTCAGAGAGAGAAGAGAACACACTGCAGGTAGAGTTTCTGCCGCACGGCTGCTGTCTCAGGGTGGGGTCCTTTCCTCAGGCCACTGTGAGGGCGACTGGGTGAGGGTGGGAAACTGTCCTTGTGTGTGTGTGTGTGACGGTCTGAGTGAGTGTGTGAGAGACTGAGTGTATGAGTGACTGGGTGAGTGTGTGAGTGACTGGGTGAGTGTGTGAGGGTCTGAGGGAGTGTGTGAGTGACTGGGTGAATGTGTGAGTGACTGGGTGAGTGTGTGAGGTTCTGAGTGAGTGTGTGAAGGACTGGTTGAGTTTGTAAATGAGTGTGTGTGTGACTGGATGAGTGTATGAGTTACTGGGTGAGTATGTGAGTGACTGAGTGGGTGTGTGAAGGACGGGTTGAGTGTATGAGTGACTGGGTGAGTGTGTGAGGGTCTTAGTAAGGGACTGTGTGAGTATGTGAGTGAGGGTCTGAGTGACTGTGTGAAGGACTGGGTAAGTGTGTGTGTGTGTGAATTGTTGAGTGTGTGAGTGACTCGGTGAGTGTGTGAGTTACTGGGTGAGTATGTGAGTGACTGAGTGAGTGTGTGAAGGACTGGTTGAGTGTATGAGTGACTGGGTGAGTCTGTGAGGGTCTAAGTAAGGGACTGTGTGAGTATGTGAGTGAATGAGTGTGTGTGAGGGTCTGAGTGACTGTGTGAAGAACTGGGTAAGTGTGTGTGTGTGTGAATTGTTGAGTGTGTGAGTGACTCGGTGAGTGTGTGAGTTACTGGGTGAGTATGTGAGTGACTGAGTGAGTGTGTGAAGGACTGGTTGAGTGTATGAGTGACTGGGTGAGTCTGTGAGGGTCTAAGTAAGGGACTGTGTGAGTATGTGAGTGAATGAGTGTGTGTGAGGGTCTGAGTGACTGTGTGAAGGACTGGGTAAGTGTGTGTGTGTGTGTGTGAATGGTTGAGTGTGTGTGAGTGAGTGTATGAGTGACTGGGTGAGTGTGTGAGGGTCTTAGTGAATGTGTGAGTGACTGGGTGAGTCTGTGAGGGTCTGAGTAAGGGACTGTGTGAGTATGTGAGTGAGTGAGTGTGTGTGAGGGTCTGAGTGACTGTGTGAAGGAGTGGGTAAGTGTGTGTGTGAATGGTTGAGTGTGTGAGTGAGTGTGTGATGTTCTGGGCTACTTGTTTTGTACTTCATCTGTTTGTTTACACTCTCCTCCACAGGCTGTGTCCAGAGGAAGAAGATGAACTCTACTCTGAACAACTCGACCCTCGTCGGCTACAGCTTTAAGGTCCTGGTTTTATTGGACCTCGTAAAGTCCAGCTTCACCATCCTGTTCCTGCTGAGTGTTTCTCTGAACTCCTACATCATCTTCCTCCTGCTTTCTAAAGGAGGACTGGAGGTGTCTGTGGTGTTCTTGCTCAGTAACTCTGTGGCCGAGATCCTGATGTCCACCCTGACCCTCCTGTACATCGTGTTAATAGACGACAAGAGTGTATTCGTAGTTAAACTGGTGGATTTTCTGTTTGGGGTCAGTATGTCTGCTCGCCTCCTGTTCCTGTGCTGTGTTTGTTTGGAGCGCTATCTGGCCGTGGTTCATCCTCTGGTGTTCTTGAAGCTGAAGCCCCTCAGGTACAGAGTCTCCTGTTCAGTGCTGGTCTGGAGCTGGACTCTAACTCTTGGAGTTCTTGGCTGTACGCTGATTTCTGCTTACAGTCTCTTGGTAGCCGTGAACATCATGGTGTTGTTGGTGGTGTTCTTCTGCTGTGTGTCTGTTCTAAGAAAGCTGAAGCGCCCAGGACCTGGGGACATGGAACGAGAGCAGAGAGAGATGAACGCCACCAAGAAGAAGGCCATCCAAATCATCTCCATCAGTCTACTGACGTGTCTGATCCAGAACGCCCCGATAGCCGTGTCCTACAGCTTGGAGAAAATTCTCTCCTTCTACGACTTCAGTGTGGTCACCACTGTCTTTACAATCCTCAACATGGTCGTAGGATTTATCCAACCTCTCTTCATCCTCCACAACTCTGGGAAACTGTCCTTCAGGTGCTCCTGAAGAGTCTCCTGGTGTTAGAGAGAATCAGGTTCCAGAGTTCAGATTTAACTGTCCAACGTTACATTAGCACAGGAATTAACGGCAAAAAAAGGCAGGAACACACCTGTCATTCACAGTGCAACACTCACACTCACGGACACTTTTGAGTCTCCAATCCACCTAACAACATGTGTTTTTGGAGTGTGGGAGGAAACCCACGCAGACACAGGGAGAACACACCACACTCCTCACAGACAGTCACCCGGAGGAAATCCACGCAGACACAGGGAGAACACACCACACTCCTCGCAGACAGTCACACGAAGGAAACCCACACAGACACAGGGAGAACACAGCACATTCCTCACAGACAGTCACCCGGAGGAAACCCATGCAGACACAGGGAGAACACACCACACTCCTCACAGACAGTCACCCGGAGGAAATCCACGCAGACACAGGGAGAACACACCACACTCCTCGCAGACAGTCACCCGGAGCGGGACTCGAACCCACAACCTCCATGTCCCTGGAGCTGTGACAGAGACACTACCCGCTGCGCCACCTTTAGCCCTCAACTCCTACTAAACAAGTCAATTTATGATTTACCACGCCTTGCCTCATGTAACCATTTCTGTTCTTCTCATTTTATTTATATAATCGTGTACAAATAGTGTTTTAAATGAAGAATATGCTTTTGAACAGCTTTTCTGTTGCTTGCCTTTATGTGATTTTAATGCTGTATTCTATGAAATAAACGTGGCTTCACATATAATCAACTGTGTACATACAGAGTTCAATGCCAGACTAGAAAATAAGGCCTCTAAATACTGCTAAAAGCAGCAGCATTAAATAACTTATAGTACATTTTATTAAGTAAATTCTAAATAAATAAATACAGAGCTGAGACTGGCCAACAGTATAACACTCTGTAAATAACCTGTCCAGCTCCACTGCGCCGTAACGCTTTATTTGAGGCTCTGAGCACTTTTTGGAGCATCTTTATCTCAGTTTGCCCACGGATGCCTTCATGGATCCAGTTGAAGAACCCACTGTTCTTGGTTCTAACTGGTTCCAAGTTAGATTCTCGAACTGTTCCTTGATGGTGGAAAAGTGCTAAGAGACTCAGAGCTGACAATGTTCTGGATTGGATATGAAACAGAAGGAGCTCAGATCCCAGAGGATTCAAAAAGTTTTGGTATTATAAAGGTTTTCAGAAAATCCCACACCTCTGCTATCAATCTGCAAACCAATCAGCATCAACTGAGTCGCAGTTCATGCAAATCTGAAACATTCATCATTAATCCTTCTAATCTTTCTCTGAGTCTCAGGTTTCACCACTTCATTAATATTTTCCATATGAATATCATTTGTGTTTGGTCACCACTCAGAGGAGGATGAGGTTAAATGTATATGAAGTTCTGGGATAAGTTCTAGTCCTAGAGTGGATAGCTATCATTGTGCCTTCCCACCGGACGATCAATAACCTGTGAAAGATGATGTTGTTGGCGTTTTCAAAGCCCACTGTTCCTGTTAGAGGTGGAGGAGATATGGTAGCAAAAAGCTACCAGGGTAAAACATGTCGAGCCGTGCTGAGCTGAGCCCACTTGGAAAGGAGGATGAAGACAGATTGGATTAAACCCTACAAAAAAAATTAATAAAGTTGATTTGGAAGGCCTTCTTCTTGGCCGAGTTATGCTCTCCCTGCTCTCACTCTGTATCCTTCAGTCTTTGACACCTCAGAAGGAACAAATGACCAGATACCTGAGGAGCTTCAATTTTAAGAATATCACACTACAAACCAGATAATACTCCAAACAAACACAGCACAGAAACTAGACTCAAGCTGTCTTTAATGTCCCAAAAGCACATACGAAGGGTTTATAAATGAGTATAAATGAGGTTGGTGAAGTGGTCCATTAACACACTGTACAGAAGTGATGCAGCAAAGAAGAGGCCTGCTGTCAGAGCACTCCAGGTACGTCCAGTCCGCCCTGGGACAGCAGGACAAGAACGATGTAGTAGTTCAGAGAAAACCCAAAGAGGAAATGGATGGTGACGCAAGTCATTGTAAGAATTAAGAAAATAAATGCTTTTTCACAGGTTTCAAACAGAGTTAAAATTCTCAGAGTTGAAATCAGCCTGAAACTTGGACTGAGCTAATCACACAGCTGTGCTCTGTCTCTGCAGAATCAGGTGTGTGGTCATTTGTGGAACATACCTCAGGTTATATATCCACCTCAGCGATCAGTCACCACACAGAGAGTCGCATTTCATGCAAATCTGATCCATCTGAGTTTTCCCTCTGATCACGTTTACAGAGTTTCTTTGTAAATGACTAACATCGGTCACAAACCCCATCCCTACACTCAGCTCCACTCACGACACAGGAGCACGCTCTACTTCTACAATTACAGACTGTAGCCTATTAGTTACTCTGCATACTTTGTTTACCCCCATTCACCCTGTTCACCTTGTAGATGTAAAGTCAGAGACAGTAGCTCATCTGTCGCTGCACAGTGTGTGTCGGTCGTCCTCTAGTCCTTCATCAGTGACACAGGACGCTGTCGGCTGGATGTTTTCGGTCAGTGGACTGTTCTCAGTCCAGCAGTGACACTGAGGGATTATAAAAATATATATCCACACTGGATTAAATGGGAATATTTGGGATATTTGAACAAATGAAAATGACAATTTGGACAAAACCTCTCCAAGTGCTGAAGATCCTTTCCATCCATCAATATCTTTTAAATAAATGTAATTATTAACATCCCATTTTTAAGTAGGATTGATTCATTAATAAATTCGCTATGTTAATAATTGATTGTTTAAAACCAGTGCTGTCTCCTAAAGTATGAAGCTACAGATACATTCATGTATGTCATTTATATTTACTTGGTGAGTAAGTACATTACCAGTTTCACATGAAAAAGTGGGACAAGTCAAGGCTGCCCACTGTCCCCACTCCTGTTCGTCCTGTTACCGCACTTAAGGCAGAGGGGAACCGAACTGCAGTCTGCCACACAGTCAGTGTGAGGCACTTCACTCCTAGAAGGACAGCGTCCAGCACAGTTTGGGGATTCTCCTGCTCAGAGACACCTGAGACATTTCTACTGTTTTATACTAGCTGTAGTAGCTGAGGTTTGAGTTGGGGAGCTATCAAACTGTGTTGAACATTGATCGCCGTGGCACCTGACAGTTGCTGACCCTGCTTTTAAATAAAGAGAGACCAGAGACCATTAGAATAATTTTGTTCAGGTTTATTGACGTCAGGGGGATGATACTGAGAAGAGAACACACTCAAAATGTTTCTGAATCTTTGTGAAGATTGTAGTTAGTAATGCGGCAAGTCCTAGTTAATTATGATTAGTGTCCTCACCACGAAATGAGCAGACACACTGCAGATGGTTATTAGCATGTGATTAATATTACCTGGGTTTATTTACACAAGGCATTTTATAGCACTAGAGTAAAATAAACTGGGCTTATATCTACGGATCACCAGAATTTTCACAGTCTATAAAAATTGTGCTTTTGGTCAGGACTAAAATCAGAGAATCACTGTAGTGATAAAGATGACCCTCCTCATCTATGACAGTTTATACAGCACAGTTTCCCAGCTTGGTGGAGAATGAAGACTGGGTGGATGGAACCTGCCAAGACGTTGAGAGTCGTACAAATGGCTGAAACCTGACTGAGGTTGTAGTGCAAGTAAGTGTCTTTGAGGACGAAGTACACCACCATGGGGATGTTCTGGACTAGACACGTAACGAGACAGATGGAGATGACGTGGAATGCCTTCTTCTTGATGGAGTTCATCTCTCGCTGTTCTCTTTGAATTTCACTTGGTCCCGGACGCTTCAGGGTTTGCAAAACGGACACACAGCAGAAAAACTCCACCGACAACACCACGGTGTACAGACATATGAAAAGTTTATAGAAAATCTTCTCAAAATTGTACGTATACCAAAACGTGCTGGAGCCCAGAGTAAAAGCGCAGGTCCAGACCAGAACTGAACAAGCGACCCGATACCTGAGGGCCTTCCACTTCAAGAACATCACAGGACGAACCACGGCCAGATAGCGCTCCAAACAAACACAGCACAGAAAAAGGAGGCGAGTGGCCATACTGACCCAAAGCAGAACGTTCATCAGGATTATAATCACAGACGTATCCACATTGTTCACCACTACAGACAGAATAATGGTCACTGAGAAGAGGATCTCAGCCACAGAGTGATTCAGAATAAACACGAAGGATATTTCCACTCCTCTGCCTTTAGAGAGCAGCAGGAATATGATGTAGCTGTTCAGAAAAAAGCCAAAGGAGAACTGGACCATCAGGGTTCCCTCCTGGATATAGAACAGGACCATATCCAATGTGCTCTTGTTTGAATTTGTCAGCGTTGAATTCATCTTCTGCTGCTATTTTTAAGACCTACAGAAAGAGAACACGGCTTTATAAATATGGTTAATACATTCGAACATGTGGTAGTGGATTATTCTCAGTCCAGCAGTGACACTGGGGGGTTTAAAAACTCCAGCAGCACTGCTGTGTCTGATCCACTCTACACCAGCACAACACACACTAACACAACACCACCACGTCAGTGTCACTGCAGCGCTGAGAATGATCCACCACCACATCACACCTGCTCTGTGGGGGTCCTGAGCGCTGAAGAACAGGGGGAAAGGGGGGTGATAAAGTATGCAGAGCCACAAATGGACTAGTCTGTAATTGTAGAACTACAAAAGGTTCTGTCTGATATTATACATATTTTAAAGCAAAGAAATTCAAATCCAGATTCACTACGGTGCAAAAACCACAGTCAATGCTTTACATATTTAACTAAAACAGGAAAATAGAGTCTAAAACAATGTAGTAAACTACAAATAATCTTTTCACGGTCAAAATATATCAGCATTATCCACAGCATACTCACCTTTCTTCAACAAAACAAGATAAAAGTGTGTGTCCATGTGGTGATCATAACCCGAGGATTTTATCCAGCTTCAGTAAATCAATCACTGTGTGTTCAGTCATGTTTCATGCAAATCTGACACGTGTGCTCCATATCTCCTTCTCTTCTTACACCGCTGACACCCAGGAGGCCTGAGGGCCAGAACACTGGCTTTAGAAGGGATTTCTGATGTTATTTACGTCACACAGTGTGTATCCTCACTCGTACAAACAGGTTCATGTCCAAACTCCCCCTGAGCTGAGAACAAGGGCCAGTGCTGATACCTAGAAAGAATAGTGTGAGTGCAATTCACAAAGTCTACTCAGAGCTCAAACCAGGAAAGAAAGGAGTTAAGTGCAGTATAAGTGCAGTATGGTCTGTTTCAGTCTGCCCTTAGAGTAGAGCTCACTTTAGTGGGTCACAGAGAGAAGGGTCTTCAGTCTGAGTGTGAAGACCATGGGGGAGAGTCCACTGTTGGAAGCCAGTGGAAGTTCATTCCACCGTCTGGGCGCCAGGACCGAGAAGAGTCGACGCCAGATGAATGGTGGGTTGAGTTGAGCTGTACTTGAAGTTCAAAAGGCTGGAGAGTTTTAAACTTGATGTGAGCAGCTACAGGAGAGAGAGAGAGAGAGAGAGAGAGAGAGAGAGAGAGAGAGAGAGAGAGAGAGAGAGAGGCTCTAATACCTTTAGGACGAGTCAGAGAAGTGATTGAGAACCAGTTGTCCAAAGCCACACTGTTAGTTTCAGGTTGTTGAATATATTCACTGAAAACCATCTTTAAAAGGAACCTGTAGCACAAGTGGGTTCCACTTTCTCTGTAGCTTTAAATTAACACTATTTACCTTAAGACTAAAGCTTCAAAATCACTTTGATGCTCCACTGAGCCATAATAAGTAGGAAGAGCCTCTATCCCTGTTACTCAGGGCTCAGCACAGCAGAAACCGCACTATGTAACTTTTGGAGGAAGGTAGGAAACCCCTCCCCATTGATTTCAGTAGAGTGCTGTAAAAATGAATCACACTAGGGGGAGCCACAGGAGCAAAAGCCCAAATCTTATTTAGTGTTTATTTAAATACAGTTTTGAGCTTTAGTTTCATTATTCTACTCTATTATGAATAATCATGTCATTCTAAATATTACCCCATGGTTTAGAAAATTAGACTCCCTTAAAAAACTCAAGTCCATCTTTCAAAAGTGGAAACAAACAGCCAACAAACTCACAGAAACACAACCACACACTTTATTATTCTGATGTCTTTATTTCTACAGTACAGAAAATGTGGAGTAAACTTTTTGTAAAATGTGTGATTTCACAGTCACAAAAAGTTATAAAGATTAGATTGAGAATATTTATGACATGAAATATAACTACACTACATCAAAATATTCAAATACACTATAAAAATGCCATTGTCTCAGATGCATACGCTATAGTCCTCATTATAGGTTTGTAGCAAAAATGTTTTAGAAGATTGCAGTAGAATATTTGCATTCAACCGTTTTCTAGATTTTTGCCTCTTTTCACTTAAAGAAATGATGCTTGAAAACATGTCAAATAATTTGCACATTAAATTCTTTCTGGAAGCAATCACCTAAAACAAGGACAACTGCCTGGAAATAGTTAGCATTATTAAAATATTATTATTAACTCTAATTTTAAAGACTCCCGCCAGTGAAGGTCTAGAGTTTAGCTTTATTAGCATGTGTGTGTGTGGTGGTGTTTAGCCTTGTTAGTGTGTATGTGTGTGTGTGCGTGTGTATTCTTAGTCATGTTAGTGTTTATGTGTGGTGTTTAGTCATGTTAGTGTGTGAGTGATGTTTAGTCGTGTTAGTGTGCATGTGTGGTGTTTAGTCGCGTTAGTGTGCGTGTGTGGTGTTTAGTCATGTTAGTGTTTGTGTGGTGTTTAGTCATGTTAGTGTTTGTGTGGTGTTTAGTCGTGTTAGTGTGTGTGTGGTGTTTAGTCGTGTTAGTGTGTATGTGTGGTGCTTAGTCATGTTAATGTGTGTGTGGTGTTTAGTTGTGTTAGTGTGTATGTGTGGTGTTTAGTCGTGTTAGTGTGCATGTGTGGTGTTTAGCCATGTTAGTGTGCATGTGTGGTGTTTAGTCGTGTTAGTGTGTGTGTGGTGTTTAGTCGTGTTAGTGTGTGTGTGGTGTTTAGTCGTGTTAGTGTGTATGTGTGGTGCTTAGTCATGTTAGTGTGTATGTGTTGTGTTTAGCCATGTTAGTGTTTGTGTGGTGTTTAGTCATGTTAGTGTGTGTGGTGTTTAGTCGTGTTAGTGTGCATGTGATGTTTAGTCATGTTAGTGTGTATGTGTTTAGCCTTGTCAGTGTTTGTGTGTGCACATGTGGTCTTGGACATGTTAGTGTGTGTGTGGTGTTTAATCATGTTAATGTGTGTGTGTGTAATTTAGGCATGATAATGTGTGTGTGTGTGTGTGTGTGTGTTTGTGGTGTTTAGTCAAGTTAGTGCGTTTGTGTGTGTGTGGTGTTTATGCTCTGGGATTATCTTGGTAATGTGTTCTACACCTGTAACTGAACAGAGAGGAGTGATTAGGAGGTTCATTATAGAGTGAGTGTAATTCATCATTTTCGTGCAGTGTAACTCTCAGAAATATTAAGGTCTGTCTCTATTTGCAGCACTTGATGAAGGTGAGTTTTCCTGCTCTGTGGAGGACGAAGAAGGGATGGATAAACCCCCCCAGGATGTTGATGTCTAGTCCAATGGCTACAGCCAGCTTGAACTCATCACGAGGTATGAGGCCGAGGAGGCCGAAGGACAAAGCAACAGGGATGATCTGGATCAGAAAAATGACCAGATTCAGAGAGACCACTTTAAAGGCCTTCTTTTTGGCTGTGTTCATCTCCTCTCTGTTCCCTTCTCTGTCCCCTGGACCTGGACGCAGGAGACCTTTCAGGATGCCGATGCAGCAGAAAGAGTCCAGAAGGAAGATGAAAAGATACAGAGCTCCAAAAGCATTATAGGGCATTCCTGGGAAGGTAACCATGGAGGCGATACCCAGCGACAGAGCGCAGATCCAGGCCACAGACGAGCAGGCAACCCGGTATCTGAGAGGTTTGAACCTCAGGAAAGTCACAGGGTGGATCACGGCCACGTAACGCTCAACAGAAACCCAACACGGGAACAGATACCGGGCTGGCAAAGTGATCCCGAGCCAGAAACCCAGCAAAGGCCCAACACAGATCTCCAAACTTATTATACACACAGTGTAGAGAGGTGCTACGAGGCAGAAGAGGATTTCTGACACCACATGGTTCAGGGCAAACACCACACACACATCCACTCCTCCATTTTTGGACACCAGCAGTCGGATGATGTAGATATTCAGAGGAAGCCCCACAAAGAAGTTAAAGGCCTGAACTGACACCACACACACAACTGTTGCAGTCATCAATCCGCTGTTCATCACGTTCTGGGTCGAGTTTGAGAAGGACGAGTTCATTTTCTTATCGTTGAGAGATCTGGAGGACGATAAAGTCAGAATCCATAAAGATACACCAACAAATTAGACAGACAGACAGACAGATAGATAGATAGATAGATAGATAGATAGATAGATAGATAGACAGACAGACAGTTGTGAACATCATAAAAGGAGATATAGCTATATACAGATTTACAAGTGTGACGATAATAACAAGGCATAACGGATGTTCTCTAAAATATAATCTTGTTATAAAAAGTAAGTAAAATTGTTCTACATTTTAATGCACAGTAACAGTGGCTGCACAATTTGAAAGTTGAACATGAGTGGATAATGTTTATAACTGAATAAGGCTAGGTTACAAAGAGTATAGAGTGGTGTAGCTGACTACTTCACTTACTGAGCTTATTAATATTAAAGTGTACAACATACAGTATATAAATTAAAATCAACCTCAAACCAAACCTGAAGTTATGCTGTTTATACTTACCTTCACTCCCTCTTCTCCAAAAGTATATGTATCAGGAAATTAAACCATGCAGATTCCCTTGTTTTTATCTTGTCATATCACATAGAGTCATATTTCATGCAAATCTGATTCATTTGTTAAAACATCTTGCTTTCACTGGAACAAGCCTGAACCACAGGATAATCAACTCTGATTTATTGAGTAAATAATTATTGTATAAGGGTGATTATTTTAATACACTAAATGAACATGTTTGAACTGGCATTCCGAAATGTATTCATATAAATACACATCTACACCAATTAAATAATTATTTTATCTCTTTGATTAATAAATATACAACAAATAAAACACAAAGTCATTAAACGAACAGACTTTAAATTTGAAATGACTGATTACTGTTGCAGCTGCCACCATTTGAGGAATATTCAGAGCAACATCCCTGAGGGCAAGGAGACGGCGGACCACTGTTGTTCCACTGAGGGCAAAGTTGGAGGTCCACTAGTGTTTTACACAGCGTTTTCTGGGCGGACCGCTGCTAATTAAACAGAATTTTAGACAAAATGCCACATTTTAGCACTTTTCCATTCACAGTCCAATTCACATTATTTTCCTTCATTAGGTTCTTTTTGTTATTCTTTATAAATATGATTAGTAAATAATTTTAATCCAGCACAGAGTCAACATTTTTATAATTTTATATCAGTCTTATACTCATTATTAAATCTCCCATAGTTGTTGGTAATATTTGTTTTAGTGTGTTTTCCAGAATAAAAGTCTCTGTGAATGTAAAATCAGTTTGAGGAGATTAATGAGTTCTATCCTGTAGAGGACAGTAATCTGAGGGGTCCGATGGTGGACCAGCAGTGGTGTGCCAGCATTTTTATGCCAGTGGACCGATATATGCTCGTTATCTGGGATAAAGGAGGTGAAATATCTTTTTTTAAGAAAATGTAAAGTTTAAGCGCTGCCGTCCGCGCGCGCCACATTTTCAAATTCAAAATTTAACAGTCGCAATCTCAACTGATTTAACCGTCACCTCATGACACTGCTACAGGTGAGGACCGTATTTTAATTGTATATTTATATAATTCACTATTAATTAGTCATTATCTAATGAAAATGTATTGAAACATTGACTATTAAGCAAATAGCGCAAAATCATTCATTTAAAATGAGGTTAGAGAAGGTTTCTGAAAATCGTGTTGATGAGAGACTGTTAAGTTGTAATTTTGGCTTTTATTTATTTATTTACATAGCACTTTAAAGTTTGGTATGTGTAAACGACATATAATACTATGAAGGAAGAAAATACGACGCTGAAGCTGGTTACTATTCGCCAGTTTCTTATTCGGATTCTCTGTTCCACCTTAAATGGTGCAATAGTTGCATTCTGTCGCCGCTTTGTGGTTTTCACCCAAAAATACACCCCAAAGAGTTAATGTACTTAAAAAAAATGTATATTTTTACGTACACTAATAAAGTTTGCTCTGAAGCAAGTATTAGCACAGTTCAGGCAGCTCGGCACAGTGAGGATAAACAAGGCATTGATAAGATTAAGTTTGCCTCAGCCCTAAAGCTTAAACTGTAAGGAAGTTTATTCAAAGGGAATTATTGACCATAACAATATAGAAATGTTTAAAATTGTGAAAAGATCATTTAATTAGACCATTTCACAATTTGAAACATTTCTATAAAATAATACTCTGATTCAGATGTTGGTCTTGATTGACCTTCGGCGAGTCCCACAGCCAAGATCTGCTCTCAGTTACATTCTTTATGTCAGCGAGGCTTTTACTGATGCACTGGCATAACTGTCATGGGTATCAAAGTGTTAAATTTAATGAACCAACTTTTGAAGTTTCTTACACACCATGTTCAAAATCTTCATCATAATCTTCATAGCTCAAGACATGAGAACGTATGAACATAGTTATTTATCATGATTAAGACCAGCTCTCAGTAGTTATGGTCAAAATGTCTTTTTAAATAAACTTCCTTTCATTTTTCTTTCTCTGTAAATAGACACAAAGTCAGTTAGTCCTAACCTCATTGGCCCAAACTCCCTCAGACTCAGTGTGTACTTACACCCACACCCTATTAACTAATGTTATATGTACACATTTTTCTCTTGGTACTTTGACTCTTTGGGATGTATTTTCTATCCACACAGAGGCTTGGCCTTTAGGCCTTGTACTTGCAAACTTTGCCTTGTTGCGCCTCACCGGGCCAAGCCGCTCAGTTAGCCTTTTTTACACCATGTTATTCATATTTAAGGCTTTCTTTTATATTAAAATGTTGCCAGGCAACCTGACTAATTAAATGGCATACTAATAAGAATATAATAATATTGTAAATAACCAGGCATTGTGAATATACGCACTGACATTCAGTGTTTAAACAAACACAACTTTATGAATTAAACTCTGCACTTTGGGATGTTATATTTGTATTAAACCTTCTGTAAAATCAGTTTCAGATTCTTGATAATCTCACAATTAATAAATAAAAATGCCATAGTACATATACCCACAGTTCATGTCTCTATATATTCTATCATGTCATGTGCTATATTCACGGGATTATGACAAAGCAATTCCACAGTGACATTTCTTCATCTTTAGGATTCTGATAGTCTTTTATACTGTGTCTTCAATGAGCCCTTCAGATTTCTGAGACACTTTAAAAGTAAAAAGATAATGTCCAATGAATTAAGCCAAATACACAATTTCCACACACATTTGCATCCAATGATATGCTCATGGGGAAATTACAAAAAAACAATTCTACTGTAAAATTTCTTCATGGTCAGGATATTAATAGTCTGTTATGTTGCATCTACACCTTTCAAATGTTTGAGACACTTTGACAGTTTGGAGATAATGTCCAATGAATTAAGCCAAATGTGCAATTTCTCCACACATACTATCGTGTTCAATGCTATTCTCAAAGGCCCATTACAAATACATTCCACAGTAAAAATTTAAGTACAGTTAACTTCAGTGAGACTTTCAGATTTTTGAGACTGAAAATTTAGAGATAATGTCCAATGAATTAAGCCGAATGCTATGTTCACAGGAGAGGCGATGGTGGTGTATAAACTGGTGAACTGGTGTAGAAACGTGAGTACAAAGTTAATTTCCCAGAAACAGTGTTATGTTAATATTTTATAAATTAACATAACAAACCCTAGTTTTAAATCTGTAGTGCATAATTAGTGTGTAGTACACATTTTGGACGCACTCAAAACAATTATGTCTTCTTGTTATTAATATTTATTGAATGATCTCTGTATTGGATCTGTGTATTTTGTATCAGAGAAAATAGTAATATTTAATACATGTTTTGTTTATTTCTCTGATCTGTTGTGGTACAGTGGTAATTACAAAGACCACTCAAGCTTGCTGTGTCCACAGTGATGCTGGAAAAATTTTACCTGTATTTTTAATGCAGTCATTAACAAAATAAACACAGATAACCTAACATGCAAATTATTTCAATACCATGGCCTTATTCAAATGAACAAACCAGATCAGCTTTCTCTGGAAGCTGATATTCAATTATATCCACTTGCATTTTGAATGAAAATTTATCTTAAAATTTACTTATTCATTTACAAACTGATTTAATCATTTTGTCCATTTGTTTATTTGTTTTGTTCATTTTTAATGGGTACCTGTCTACAACCAGAGCAGGAATAATTTACTACTAAAGTAGATACTAAAATAAAACAATGAAACGAACACAAACTGGCTTTTTTTTTTTTAATAAAATTTTAGCAGATAAATGAAAATGTAGTGAATATGTCAATCTCCATATGTATCTCCTTTTATATATATATATATATATAATGTTTTTTTTTTTAATATTACAGTGCACGACATGTAGAGGGTATAGGGACTCTAGCATTTGCTAATTTGCATTTTCAGACTTTTAAACAAAAGAAAGAAGGTTCCTTTAGTTGCCAGCAGGAGGCAGTAACATACTGCCAGCATGTAATTTTTTGTCAAGTATGTGGCAATACCGACACAATCCATGAGTTGTTGTAGAATATAATTAAAATTAAGCATTTTAAAAATGTCCATGTATTTTGTTGATTATTACAGGTGTCATTGACTTGTAGAACCACAGCGGATTAGTGCTACACCGCTGTAATTGTTTTGATGACTGATTGGAAAGGATTTGATTATTTCAATTCTTATTGCCTTGCTTTTAAATTCAGTTGTACAAGTGTGTGCATGATCTAAAATCATGCTTTACATCCTTTTCTTATTCCTGAGTTAACGTTGCACTCATACTAATGGCCAGCAGTCTTTTCTTCTTTGTGTTAGCTTTAAAATGATAGTTGGGTATTAACAGGAGCATCCCTGAGTTCCCCTATAAAGTGATCTGTCTCTGTTATTTGAGGTGGGCCGCTCTGACCCGGTGCTGTGTGCTGTCATCTATCGACCCCCTAAATACAATAAGGATATCATAAATGACTTTTCTGATTTTCTGGCGGGACATATGCCAAACTATGATCGCATCCTTATCGTCTGGGACTTTAACATTCACGTGTGCTGTCCAGATAAACCGCTGGTGAAGGACTTTGTAAACATCATTGACTCTTTTAATTTAGTGCAGTATGTGTCCGGGCCCACACATGAACATGGACACACCTTAGACCTTGTTCTGTCTTATGGGTTGTCTGTGTTAAATTTAGAGATCCATGATGGTGGGTTTTCTGATCACATGCCTGTTTTATTTGATGTTGTTTTCTCCTGTGCTGCTGTTAAACCTTGCGCTCCTGCTCGGCTTGGTCGGAGTTTTAACTCTTTCACTGCCGGTCAGTTCACCTGCGCTTTCGACCAGCTTTGTCCTCTTCCTGACTCAGCCTCTGTTAATACGGAGGAGCTCAGCTCCTGGTTTCACTCCTCCTGCCAAACCATACTGGACTCAGTGGCTCCATTAAGAACTAAACAGCCCAAAGTTAAACCTGAGCCCTGGTTCAATGACCGAGCGCGTGCAGCAAAGCAGAAGTGTCGCAGAGCTGAACGCCGATGGAAAAAGGATAAGCTGCAGGTTTCATTTCAAATGTTAAAAGACTGCTGGCGTTCTTACCAGAGCACTATCAAAGAGGTTAAGAGAGAACACTTGTCAAATATTATTATGGCAAATTGTCACAAGCCACGTGTGTTATTTAAAACCATTGACTCTGTTCTTAAGGCCCCTCAGTCTGTCTGTTTGGAAGCATCTCCTGACATGTGTAATGACTTTCTGCACTTTTTTATTGATAAGATTGTTACTGCAAGAGCTCTTATCACAGCTCCTGCTGTTGACCCCTCTGACTCTGCCCCTTGCTTCGCTGTGTTTGACAGGTTTGAGCCAGTGACTCTGTCGCACTTGGAGGATGTGGTGGGCCATTTAAAGCCCTCAGGTTCTCCTTGTGATGTTTTGCCTCCTCACTTTCTAAAAGAGATTTTTCATACTATAGGGCAGCAGGTTCTGGCCATTATTAACAGCAGCCTGTCTTCTGGTGTTGTTCCTGTGAGTTTTAAACATGCTGTAGTTAAACCCCTGCTCAAGAAACCTGGCCTCGACCATACTGTATTGGCTAATTATAGGCCTATTTCCAAGCTGCCTTTTATTTCAAAGATCTTGGAGAAAGTTGTTTATGCTCAACTGAAATTATTTTTGGATGAGCATAATATTCTGGAGGTTTTTCAGTCTGGTTTTAAAACCTTGCATAGTACAGAGTCAGCGTTGCTCAGGGTTTTTAATGACATTCTCCTGGCCAGTGATTCTGGGGACCATGCAATTCTTGTCCTGCTGGATCTAACTGCTGCTTTTGACACAGTGGATCACAACATTTTAGTTTCCCGCTTGCAGCATCTAGTCGGCATTTGTGGTAGTGCTTTGGACTGGTTTAGGTCCTATCTGACGGACAGAACTTTGTATGTGAGTTTTGCTGGCTCAGAATCCTCCTCAGCTCCCCTATCATATGGAGTTCCACAGGGCTCAATCTTAGGACCCCTCCTTTTCTCACTTTATCTGCTCCCATTGGGCTCTATCTTGAGAAAACATGGCATTGCATTTCACTGTTACGCTGACGACAGCCAGATATATGTCCCTTTAAAGAAGAAAGATGCTTTCTCGATTAAACCACTGTTGTTATGTCTTAATGACATTAAAGACTGGATGGCTTTAAATTTTTTACATTTTAACGAAAACAAAACAGAAGTGATGGTGTTTGGTCCCAGTGGTCCCTGTGAAGCCCCTCCAGTTAATTTGGGCCCCTTGACTTTGTATGTGAAGCCAACTATCTTAAATTTGGGTTTTAAGATGGACAGTGATTTTAAATTGGACCGCCAAATAGGCACAGTAGTCAGGTCCAGCTTTTTCCACCTGAGGCAGCTGGCAAAGGTGAAGCCAATTCTCTCATACGAGCATTTTCAAACAGTAATCCATGCCTTCATCACATCCCGGTTGGATTACTGCAATGCACTGTATTTTGGAGTCAGCCAGTCCTCCCTCAGACGTCTCCAATTGGTGCAAAATGCTGCTGCCCGACTTTTAACGGGATCACGAAAGAGGGAACATATAACTCCCATTCTGGCCTCTCTCCACTGGTTGCCTGTGCATTTTAGAGTACATTTTAAGATTCTCTTATTTGTTTTTAAATCTTTAAATGGGCTGGTCCCACCTTACCTCACTGAGCTGCTACACCCCCACGTCTCTGCTCTGTGCCTTAGGTCAGCTGATCAGCTGCTCCTGGAGGTGCCGAGGTCAAAACGTAAGCTCAGAGGAGATAGAGCTTTTTCAATTGCTGCACCGAAACTGTGGAATAGCCTGCCATTACAGATTAGGCAGGTTTCTTCACTTTCGGTTTTTAAAACTTATCTTAAAACCCATTTTTATTCCTTGGCTTTCAACTCAGCATGAGACGTTTGTTTTGTTTTATTAATTTTATTAATATTTTTATTTAAGTTATTTATTTTTCCTTATTTTATTTTGTTTTAGTTTGTTTTATAAACATCTTTTGTACAGCACTTTGTTTTAACTATTGGTGTTTTTTAAAGTGCTCTATAAATAAAGTTGAGTTGAGTCTCTTTTTGATTCTAGACCTTATTAAAGGCCATACGTTTTTCCCTTTTTGTGCTACATTTGGCCAAGTGACAGTTGTAAAGCAATTTTTACACCTCTCAAAAACTCTTTATGGACCAAATAGGAAAGTCATGTTTGTACAATAGTCGTTTTAATTGTGAAATAGTCTTTGGAATGTAAACTTCTCTGTAAAATGAAGGGTAGTGTGATCCTCTCTTTACTAAAGTTTCAGCTCCTACTCTTCAAGTAGGTCTTAAGACTTGAAACTTGGAACATTTACTGTGAGGAGTTGGTGGCATTCAACCACAAACTCTAGTGGGATCTGGAGCTGGGAGGTTGTTCCACAAAGCAGGATTTCTCAGTTTAGCCTTAAGCCTAAAGTCAAGCCTGTCCAACAGAGCTGAGGGACATTCCTTTTGAATCACCCTCATCTTTGGACTAACTCATGAATTCTTCTTTGTGGAACAGCCCCCTGGTATTGAAGGGTTAATTCTTGGTCCTGCATCATCACAGAGGCACTGGATGTAGAACACAATTAGATACATGGAAATTAAAGGTGGCTTAATATGCAAAACCTTTTGATTTTGTATTTACACTTGGGTCTCTACTGCTCCTATAAACACCCCAAGCACTCCAATCCATCTGTTTTCTATGAGTAAGTTGAAAGCCATTTGGACGGCTCCCTTACTGTGATGTCACAATAAGGAAATCTGCATAGAATCACCCTGGCATCATTCCTCATCTGCATGAACATGGGATGGGTGGGGTGTGGCCAACAACAGCTCATTTGCATAAAAGTGACAGAGCCCTTAAACAGCTCATTCTGAAAGGGACTGGAACAGGCGAGAACAGAGCTGGTGAGATCTCTTTATGTTAGTGATTTTGTGCAAAGAACTTCATGAACATGTTTTTTAGCCCATAGGCCTGTTCTAACTTGTTTAAAAAGACGTATAATATGTCCCTTTATCTGTACAGGAAGACAAGTCAATATAATTGGATTTTCCCTGTGTGGAATGTGCTGTCAATGTGTGTCAGCCCACATTTACTTGTACTGGTTGTGTGGAAAATGTGTTGTGATCCTTGATGTAAAATTGTTTCTAGGTGTCTATCAAAACATATTGGCTTTTTTTGTGTGTGACTCTAAGAGAGGTCAATTTCATCAGGACAGAAACTATTAAAAGGCACTTGTTATTAAAATGGAAGGATATCTGTTGTGTACTAGGTTAAACTAAAAAATATTATTTCCTAATTGAAGGAGTGTATAAATCAGGGGTAATTATTTAAAATTCAATAAGGTCCAGCTGGAGAAAATTTTCCCCCGAGCCATGGTCAGAAACATTATGTGTAACCTGCATATGATCAGTGCCATATCCTGTACATCAAAGTAGCCTCAGAGTTATAGCATCGTTTTATGTCGTTAACAACTGAAAGTCAAAACAATTTACAACTTTCAGTTACATTCCAATATACAACAACATTTATATAATGCATATGTAATCAACTCCCTAATAGTTGAAGTTGACTTTACTGCTTTTCCATAACCAGCGATCTGATTGGCTCTTATTGCTGGAGGACGGGACTTTATCCGTTAACAGCAAGCTGACTGGCTCTTTATGCTGAAGGAGGGGAATCCATGTTCAGAGTTATGGGAATTTTAACTCATAATGGTCCCCTTCTTATTAAAGTTTCTGGTTTTAACTCACACCACACAATCGCCCCAAAAATGTCCCGAAAGTGCTTTTATCTTGTCTCTCGGGCTGTTTTTACTGGCCCCAGGACAGCGGCGTCTGGACCCTGCACTGTGTGTGTCACTCAGTGGAGTCACAGCGCTCATCATAATGCACAGATCTGATTGGCTGAGGAGCCTCACGTGTGATGTGCAGAAACACACGTGATTGGTCTGTGAGTTTCCTGGAGCGCTAAACCTGCACCGTAACGACTAGAAAAGTCACACCACTTCAAACACACACTCTGTTCAAAATTAGACAGCTCTTAGTGTTTTATCAGCTACAGGTCCAGGTCCGGATCGGACAGAGTCTATTAGTGACCCCCTGGTATAAAGGCTCAGTCAATACCTTTTCTCTACATGCAGCACCTAACATCTTGTCTTTCAACTCTTTCCACTAGGGGTCGCATGAGCATGGGGACACGCACGCCCGCGCATATCTGTACTCACCACACACACGTGCTCCAGAGGCCGACTGACTGTCTACAGACTCTGACATTTCTGAAGGACAGTAATGCACAATTCATGTGGTGTTCATGTGATTGGTTGCTTTGCAAATATTTAGAAAGAGTTTAATTTTTTATTGGTTATTTAGCTATTTTCTGTTGTGTTGATTGAGCACGGTTAATTATCACGTGATTATTATCTTTTTAGACAGTGTTTTTATTAATTTGGGGGATCCTTCAGGGCGTTTTCCCACTTTGTGCCCAGTGATTCTGGGTAGGCTCCGGACCCACCGCCGCCCTGAACTGGGTAAGGGTCACAGACAGTGAATGAATGGATGTCAGATCTTACAGCTTCTGGCTTCTTTCATCTTTTAAAGTCTTCATTGCGTATTAACCCCATAATCATCATCATCTATTCTATTTCCTACTGTTGTTTCATTTTAGTTTCAGCTGCAGCAACATATGAAAATATGTTAATATATAAGTACTCATTTATTTGCAGTTTTATTTGCTGTATATTTAACAGATCTGCCATAATTCCCCCTTACTCCCGCATTTAGTTACAGCTTGGTGACTTCACGGATCCAGGCCCTGTAGCGGCAGACGTCCATGAAATCTACTGTAAAAGCACATAAATAATTAGGGGCTGTTGAAACAACCCCATACAGAACTCCGTTCATGATCAGGCTGCCACCAGAATCGCCCTGAGAGATAGAGAGAGAAAATAGTTTAGTTTGAGTACTACTGAAGGTTAAATGGGGTTTGATGGTGGTTGATTAGTGATTGATGGTGATTAATAGTTTGATGGCGAATTGTGTGGTCTCACCGCACAGCCGTCAACTTCCTTATTAGGATCTTGAGCACAGACGTAGAAACTGTAGGACCATTGTCGTAGATTTGGGTCTTTGTCATTTTTGTATTTAGACCAGTCTGCACACTTTTGTACCTTCAGGTTTCCACAGTGAAGTTTCTTAGTTTTAACAGATGGTGCTGGGGAACAGAAGAGAGTTTGTGAATTTTGTTTAAAGTAATGGTAGAAAATAAAATATTGCACTTTTATTTACGCAGCTATTAATTTTTTTTAGATGAAAGTAAAACTAAATGCATAAATAACACATTTTATAAAACAGTTTTCTTAAAATTAATTTCAGGCAAAAAAGGCATATAAAACATTTGAATATGTATTTATAGGATTTAAAAAAAAAATTCACACTCTGACAACTCTTTGCATGCTGCAAAAGTATTTAAAAAGCTGTTAATTTTTATTTAAAAAACTTGTTTATCTAGACACACATTCATTAGACTCACATTTATTGCTTAAAAATTACATTTAGAATAAACTCACAGTACAACACGACTGTTATTTTATATATATAGCTGTTGTGTATATATATAGCTATTTTATATATATTTGTAGCTGTTGTTCAACACCTAGTATTTGAAGTCAAGCGTTGAAATGCAGATTAAATCTCACCTTTTGTCACCCTAGGTGAAGGGTTTTTTACTGTAAACCATCCAAAAAAACGAACTAAGGAACCCACAGCTGGAGAATTGCATTTAAGAGGAGGTAGTGGAATTTTTGTCAGGTGAGGAACAGGCTTGATCAGTTTCAGCAGTAGGATGTCATGTGGTTCAGGCTTGTGAGGCGTGCCGTACTGGAGTCTGAGTGAAAACTCACCAACTTCTTCAGAGCCTTTATTTGGATGCCAATTTAAAAGTGCCATCAAATTCCTATAAATCAGACAAGAATTTTACTTCACGAAGCTGTGTGAACTGTTACTGTCTCTGAAAAAATTTACAGCAAACCGGTGTATTAAAGGTAGAAGTAAGAGTAATAATTTAAATATACCAATCTGTTTAAACATAACTGTTTGTATGGTGTGTGATAAAAGTAAGTAGATATTATTATATGATATTTGTGTATTTTATTTAAATTTTTTGTCATTTTGTTAGATCTATAATAAGGGATGCAGTGTATTTTGGGGAAACTGCTAGTTACTAGGAGTTACTTCTGTGATGGTTAAAGTTAATTTAAGATTTGACATCCCTAAAATCGGATAATCTGGTACACAATCATGGTGTTATCTAACAAAGCTTTTAATACTTACGGTGCGTTACAGTGAGCAGCGGTCAGAACCCACTGGTCACCAATCAGAGACCCTCCACAGTGGTAATTAAGCCGATCTGGTTTACCATCTTTACCCTTCACAGTCAGGACCACATGGTGGCGGCCTTCATCTGGTGGACAGTTTGCCCCTCCAATAACTCTTTTCTGAACTTCTCCCAGCGTGGAATCTATGAAAGAAGTGCAAAAATCAAAGCAAAGAAATGTGTTCTTTTTAATTGGATCAATATCTATGTTAAATAAAACAAGGCCCATTGATTCCATACGTTTTCACCAGAGGGCATCTGGGCTCTCTCTCAGTAATTGGCTGAGATGTTCTGTGGTCCAGAAAGAACTGTGATTGGAGCCACTGCTCCTTTGTGTTGAGAGGAGCCAGTTGAGGTGATCTGGGCTTATGCTTCTGATCGCCTCCCGCTGGAGGTATTCAAGGCATGGCCGACTGGAAGGAGGGTATCATGGAAAATACTGGCAACCCAATACATAGAAAAGGAATAAAGAGTCCGAACAGGAGGAATGGCAGTTGGAAGGACTTAACACTCCAGAAAATGTTGCATCTTTTGTACCCCTTTGTGGGCAAGGAGCTGTCAACACCTGGCTCCTCCTAACTTCTCCAAAATATACAGACCCCCTAGAGCAATACACCATTATTCCCAAAATACATGATTGTTGTGTAAGGGGCCGCCCGCGCCGTGGTTCTCCCACCAACAGGGGGCGACCACATCTAAGGAACCATATTAATCAGCTCGATTGACAACAGCTGGGGCTTACCCTTTATTAAGCATCAGGCTGTGTCTTCAGTGCAGAGTCTTGAGTTTGCAAAAGCCAGACCTTGCTGGTAATTGGTATTTCTTTCTTCAAAAGAAGCTTTTGTGTTATTTAAATGTTGGGTTTTATCTTTTCTCTGTTCTCTAGTTGTCTGGAGAATACTGCCCTGTTGGGATTCTATATCCCACTGTTCCCCCTTTTCCTCTTTAAATTCTCTCCTCTCCTTTTTTATATCTGTTTTCGTCCCCTTTTGGTTTCCTGGTAGTCACAAGCCCCAATAAGTATTTAAGTTAATCTATTTGCTATTGGGATTGTCACAATCAGTCAACAACTATCTGTATCCGGATAGCTGTCCCATTACATGTTGAATCATAAAACACCATTGTTCTCTAAGCCTTATGTTAAAACATTATCTCCAGGCTGGCCCATGAATGCCTAAGGACCGCCAGGATGTGTTGGAGGACTTGGCTGGGGACAGGGATGCCTGAGCTTATTTGCTCACCCTGTAGTTCCTGATCTGAATCTAGACTAAAATAAATGAATTAATAACAGCTCCAGATCTTTATTCTTTACATAGATCTTTATATAAATATGTAAAAAGACAGTCCTTGAACAGCATAAGCAATAATGTGCAATGATGTGATCTTGAAATTACTAAAACCTGCCCAAATTCTGTAATTAGATGAGAACATTTGTCTATCAGTATTTTTTTAATTACAGGTCTGTGACATTAACCCATTTAAATAGCACAGGTAGAATAGTCAATAAGGAAAACAAATGTTCTGTGGCTCTCAAAGTCTAACAAAAATAGAAGGCTGTTATTGTTTATGAAAGCTCACCTGCAAGCATCAGGAGAATGAGTAAAGCTGAAGATTTCATGATGGTCCTCTGTTGCTGAAGCCACACAGAGACACTGCAGTAACTCAGAGCAGCTTCATTTTTAAACTAAAATTTATCAGCATTATTTATCTCCAGCGTTTATGCAAAGGTCCACTTAAGTTTACTTTTACTTAATTATGGAGCATCAGATATATCAGATAAAATACAGTAAGGCAGAAAGTGGGAGGAGTTCTGCTTATCATTCAACTTAAGCCAAGGTCTCGTTCTGTGAAAATAGAAAAATATTCAAATAAATTGAAAGGAAATGCATTTAAAGAAAAATGGACTTAAAATTCAGTCCTTCAGGGAACCTTTTGATAAAACCAGTTTTCATGAAACAAACACTCGAGCAGTTTTACACTATACTCCTGATTTTTTTTTTTTTAAATTGCTGACACTTGGTTTTAGAATTCTGCCATTTATGTCCTCATAGTTACAGTAATGCAAAAGTTTGGATTTGTTTTATAAATAAAGCTTCAACCGTAACACATCAGATTCTTTTATTGCAATTTACAGAAGTAAAAAGGTGCTGGATAATGGTTAGAATAAATGTAAACTCAAATACACACGCATTACTGTAACTATGAGGACATAAAACACTTAGTTCTGGGCAAAGGGTCTGAAAGTAATTTAGTCGTTAATAGAAATTAAACAACTGTAGATTGTATTTGATGATGTGTATGTGATATGTTATTTATTCATAAATAATAAATAATCTCAGCCAGGACCGACCATACTGGTCATTTTCAGAATTTAATAGATGCTCATAAAGGAGTTGGACAAAATAAGACAGAAAAGAGTTGAAAATGTGTAGGATGTAATCTAAAAATTAAAACTGTAAATAAAAGGAATTTGATTGGGGTAACAAACTATAACTAAAACTATAAATTCTGCATTTCTGAAAAGCTGCTTTGTGAAATCAAATGTGGTATAAAAATACACATTTTAACTTAATTGTTGAGTAATCAACAACTTTGCCTTTTTTCTTTGTTTCAAGTGTTAATTCTTCTCAACTTTATCAGTAACACTTACACTTGCAAAATTCACACTTCGACTCTTCTGCTGCTCCTTCACTGATGCACGTAAGTTCAGTAGTGACACTGGAAGTCATTGTCCTGGCTTATCAGCTGACCACAGAGTTTAAATGCCTGGTTCTGTTGGCTTTGAGCAAATTAAATAAAGACTAATCTCACGTCGGTTGCAGTAACTGACTCTGGAGTCTTGGGTTTGAGCAGGGACTGTATTTCAGTGTGATATAGAAATGTTGGGACATTTTGTAAAATGCAATAAAAAAAAAAAACGGATCTGTGCTGTGGTTATCTTGTTTTGTAGTTAATTCTCATGATTTATTTAACGACTAAAGCACAATGTTTTCATGAACTTGATTGTGTTTATTAAAAATAAATACTTTTATAATAATAACTTTTTAACATTTTAAGTGTCCCAACTTCTCAGAAAATGAGCTTTGTAATTGTTGAACTTGAACAAGTGGAATTTGTGCCCATTCTGATTTGATTAGAAGACTTCAGTTGCTCAACAGTCCTTTTGCCTGATTCTCTTGTCCATGATGTACCATAGTAGACCGATCTGGACTGCAGGACAGTCAAGCGCACACTGTTTACGAAGCCATGTTTTTGTGGCCTGGAAATGTCTGAAATAACCATGGGCCAGGACCCTCTGAGGTGAACTTTGACAAAGAAGCCATTAACAGTTCCACATAGAATTGATGTGGAATAGAGATGCAAGTTGCGTTACTTGATGCAGTGGTGGACTGTTGTGTGACAAGAGTTTTTCAAAGTGCTCCTAATCCCAGTTGGCGATATTTATCATAGCAGCATTACGGTTTCTCATGCCATTTGTGGGCTCAAAGATCATGAACTTAAACTGTGTTTCTCTACACAGACATTTTTCTGGATTACATAAATCTTTCAAGAGTATTATGTACAGTAGATGGGGGTTCAAGTTCAAGAAGCTTATTGTCATTTCAGCAGTATACAGCGTTTACAGAACACAGTGAAACGAAATAGCGTTCCTCCAGGACCAAGGTGCTACATAAAACAATACACAACATTAAAGTGCAGCTAGTGCAAACATAACAGTGCACACACATTAAAGTGCAAAATACATGGTTAAGAAAATACAAAACAATATCCATACAGTACAATACAAGACCATAAGTACGGGGTGGTTGTTGAGGGGGAGAGACACTGCAATTTAAGGTGTATTTGTGCTGTAAACGGTAACTGGATGTAAACAGGATGTGTAAACAGTACACTCATGGTTAATGATGATGATTAATTAAACAGTTCTTGTTTGTCAAAAATGTCCCCGAACAACTTAACTTTGTGTATGTATATATTCATTTAAACTGCAACTCACTCCACTGACAGTCTCGCGCACTCACCCAGTCACTGACACCTGTGGACAGTTTCACACACAGAGGTAGTTTCTGATGCACACACAATAATAAAATCTCCCCAGTTTTTTACTTTTGTATCATGTTTATAGTGCTTCAGTGGCATTGAAAAAGGGTTAACTCCGCTGACTTTATCACTCCAACGGCCATGCAAAGTTCTAAAGAATGAGAAGGTCTTAACTGATGCACATGTTAATGGGCTGTAATAAAACTCTAGAGGAGTGTGGTGTGTTCTCCCTGTGTCTGCGTGGGTTTCCTCCGGGTGACTGTCTGTGAGGAGTGTGGTGTGTTCTCTCTGTCTGTGTGGGTTTCCTCTGGGTGATCTGCTTACCTCCCACAGTCCAAACACACATGACCCTGATTAGGAAGAAGCTCTTATTTCTTAAGTATAAGCCAGACTCTATTGGAAACGTTTACAAATACCAGATGGTCATGTTGATCCCTTGTAAATCCAGATAGACATCTTGAGTTCAGGCTGTCTTTCAAACAAAAGGAAATTCTGCTGTGCTTGGTGTCAGGGGAAAACCCCTTATTGCTAAACTCATCCCTATCTGTACAGTCCATGTTCTTAGGTTTGCGCTTAGATTCACACTTATTCCATTTGAAGGTTTCAGTCCACATTTCTACTACAAAAAGTAGCTGGATCCTATGAAATTCTAAGCTTATGTTTGATGTCCTAATGAAGCTTGCAGTCAAGCTTCAGTCAGCAGTTTCTTGAAGGTTTAAGGGTATTCCTGTAATGTAATATAATGTTCTGGACATGTCTCCATTTTTCTTAGTGCAATCTATAAACTATATAAAGTTAAGGCTCCGAAAATGGATTTTGGAGTAAGGGCATTTTTATAATGGAACATTTCCTGATAAGATGTGGGTTTCTAACCATATTTTTGTCTTTTTCGCAAGCTTTATTGTTTAATAACAATCCAACACTGAATGAATGTCACAGTTGAAGGAGGATGAGGACGTACACGCAAGGAATATTTATTAAACCAAAACTAAGGCAACACTACAAACAGAAAACAAACAGGAGCAGGGAGGCATGAAAACAAACAAGAACTCAGGGAACGTAACTAGAACAGGAACATAACTGTGATCTGGTGGTAATGTGTAAGAAAACAGACAAAGAAACACATTTACACACACAAGAACGGACCAGGGAACACTGAAACAAAGGGACTATATATACACAGATCACTGATAAGGAACACCTGGGGACAATAATGAGAGGGCAGGACTACAAAGGAGACTCTGATGAAAGGGTGGAGCTAAGGCGGGACTAGGGCGAAGACAGGAAAAATAAACAGAGCCATGTGCTAAATGAGCACATGGTTAGGAAAACAAACACAGGACGTGACAATGAATTAACCCCAGAGTTCAGAAAATGGCTTCAATCATCTCCTAAAAATTTGATTTATACATTTTTACAAAAATTCCACCCTTTTTTCATGGCTAAATTTTTTTATGTTCATAGTGCGTTCACATTGTGTTACTGGTGATCATTGTTAAGTATAGGTGCAGTTAGTTATCATGTAGAGCTCTAAGGAATTACACACTACTGCAGGAAAAAAATTTAACGGGCACACAGACCAATCACAGTCTAATATTTTGGCCTGATGTGTAGAAGGCGGCAGCCTTTGATTCACGTCGGACCAGTAAGAGACCCAGCACAAAATCATATACAGAGATGCGTATATGCTGAGGTACACAGAGCCAATAAGAATGCACCTGGCAGGATCCTGACAGTGAGGCCAGAGTAACACACAAAGTATCAAAGTCTGTCAACTCATGGGCCGAGCATCTGTGGCTAAGGTTAATTATCAAGTATCTTTGCAGTCATATTCTGCAGGGTCAAATATACAAATGTATTGCTCATCTTTAAACCTTGCATTGAGATCAGTTGCTCTTAAAACGCAGTCTTTTTAGCTGAACATTTAGTGGTTCAGTTTGCCTGATTGGGTTACCACATAATACTACGCTATACTCAGCTGTGTTTATTATATTCTTAAAAAAAGCTGATTCTGCTATTGTTATGATGTAATGATTTTTATAGCAGAAGAACACTTTTGGTTCTACTTGGAGCATTTAAAAAAATTAGACATATAACAGTATAGTCTGTCGGTCTGAGGAGATATTTCACAATGCATAAGATCCTGTAAACGTGATAAGGGTTCTCTGATGTTCTACACAGAACCACTGCCATTACTCAAAAACCCTTGGAAAACTATCATTTTAAAAGAAAAACAGACTGAAACAAGCGCTGACCTTAGTAATATCAGTGAGAGTGAGATGTGGCGGTTTAAGCCACATACGGCAAGACTCTGAGAGACTGTTCAGCTGTGTCTGGAATGAGGAAACTGTGTACTACATTGATATGTTATTTGCTTCTCTTTTTGTTAGCGTTTGGTCATCTGTATAAAGATTCTTGCTGAATTGATGTGGAAAGTCAATCGCAAACAGCTTCATCTGTGTTTTCACTGCATTAACATGTCATAGGGAAATGACTCCCTATTCACTATTCCCTATAATTCTCAATATACAGTGCATTATTATAGGGAGCTGAATACAGGAGGGTAGTGAATGATTTTGGACACTACCTCATGCGGGTTTTTTACCAAAAAGAGCAGTGCTTTTTGGGCATTCACTATCCACTAATGTCAGCTAGTGCACTTGGGTTGTACACTACGTTTGCGGTGCATTGTGGGATTGTTTGAGTGCACTGAAAGTTGTGCACTCTGTTTTTAGACACTACTACATAATGGCTGAACACCACAATATTGTACTAGATATCATCGCTGTACAATGAAAAACATGTATCTACAAAATAGTAACTTTTACAGGAGCAGGGCAGAACATCTTAATTTCAATGAAAATCAATGTAAAAAGATTTTATTCTGAGAAATTTTGGAGTGTTCAGGAGATTGGAGATTTTCACACAGTGAAGGAGAGCTGCTGTGTTCAAATGATGTAGTAACTAAACATCCACAAACACAGAGATAATATATATTGCTATGTATGTATTCACAAATGCATGGATGAACATTCATCTGCTAAACTCTTATCATCTTAGATATAAATTTTGTATATCACCTGAAAGAGTGAGTATAGGATAGGCTTCCTCCAAAAACTATTTTAGGGTCATAACCTGTTGGATAACAGCCTTAAGCGAACAACATCAGGTGTATAAACACAATCATGTGCAAAGGATTTGGGATTTTAAATGTTTCTGTGGGTTTTGTTTGCTTGTTTTTTTTTTTATTTCTCTCTGAGTGGAAGAAAGAAGACGTCTTTATGATGTAATTCCCACTGAATTTACTGAGTCCAACATATTAGGCAAGAAATATTTAATGTTCTTGTGGAAATAGAAACTGCAGTAACATTTGGGATCTGCCATATATGTAGGTTCCTAGTTCAGAAGGACTGTGCTTAGTTTATCTTAGAAGTTGATCCTGGAGGCCTGAGACTATTTGTGATTGGATCCCAACCTCTGTGATTGGCACAACCTTAAGATTTTAACACCAGTGTGTCTGTTATTTTCTTATTTTACATAGTAACGTTAATGGTGTGCGGATCAAGAGCCTGAACCAGTTCCTGCTGTTCTTTAGTTTCTCTCAGGTGCAACAGTATGATATGAAAGAGAGAGATTTATTCTCTTGCAAATGTCTGAGAACACTTTTATTAGCAATTTCAGTTGCTGTATTTTAACAGTGATCTGCTGTAATTCTCTCACACTCCCACATTTAGTTACAGCTTGGTGATTCTTTGGATCCAAGCCCTGTAGCGACAGACATCCACAAAGTGTACTGCTAGGGCACACATATGAGAAGAACCTCCTGAAACGATCCCAAACAGAACTCCATTGTGGATCATACTGCCTCCAGAATCACCCTGTATGTGTTTTTGGACGATACAGAGAGATAATAGACATTAATAAAGATGTGAATATTGGGACAATGATAATTAATTAATGTATTATTATTTTATTAGCACACCACCCGCTGTATGAAATGGGGAAAAACTGTTCAATCTCATGAAGCAGTGTTGTAAATATGGCATCATGTTTACCTCACTGTTTCACGTTATACAACAGAGAAGGCTGAACATGCAAAAAGAACTGCAGTAACCTTTAAGAGAGTATTGAAGTCTCTAAAAGTACATCTCGCTGCATGAATGTGAAACTGTTTGGTGGTGAATGATGGTGATGTTAGATTTTAATGGAGAAGTCTCACCGAACAGCTGTCAACTTTTTTCTTAGGATCTTTTGCACAGAGCATGTGACCGTAAGACCATGATCGTACATATGGGTCTAGCTCATGCTTGTTAACAGAAAGGTCTCCACAATCTGTTACTTTTAGATTTCCACACAGCAACGTATTGGTTCCAAAAGACTTTCCTATGGAGAAGCAGTTTGTTAGTTCTGTTTAAATTAATGTCTTAAAAATATATATTTACAAAAGCATGCAGGAAGCCAAAATATAAAGTGGAAAAATCATTATATTAATAATTTTGCCCACATTAAGTTATTCACATCGAAACTGAGCTTGGGTTGGCTTTTTTAAATGTATTAGTTTTTTTTTGGGTGGTATACCATTTATAACCACATTAAAATAAAGCTAACATTTTAAAAATATTTAGCTGTCCAGAACAATTTATAATGCATTTAATAGAAGACTAATATAAAGTGAATCAGGAAACTTTCAGCTTAATTATCGAGCAGTGTATCTCTAAATCAGGCTTAATTTGTTAAGCTTCTGGTTGGCTTTGTGCACTACATCATAAAAGTAATTTTTCCATATGAAGGAACATTTATTAGCAGAAATCAAAGTATCATGTCTTAATAGACAACAAAACACAAGACATTAATCTCATTTTTCTTAAGATAAATGTACTTACCAAAAAATTGACTGAAAATAAATAAATAAAAAAATGCAACGATATCTGAGAGGTCCCAAAGTTTTTGCATGACTTTGTGGGAGGTCTGAGGTAGCAGGCACATAAGCGGTGCTAACACAACACTGGCAAATGTGATTAGTGTATAATTAAAAATGACATGGAATTATCAAATTGCTTAATTGGTTATGAGGAGTAGCACAAAATATTTTTTTCTGCCTTTATAACACTAAAAATGAGTAAAAATATTTCTAGCTGTCTAGCTATCATTCATTCATTATCTGTAACCGCTTATCCAGTTCAGGGTCGCAGTGGGTAGAGCCTACCTGGAATCATTGTGCGCAAGGCGGGAATACACCCTGGAGGGAGTGCCAGTCCTTCACAGGGCAACACACACTCACACATTCACTCACACCTACGGACACTTTTGAGTCACCAATCCACCTACCAACGTGTGTTTTTGGACTGTGGGAGGAAACCGGAGCACCCGGAGGAAACCCACCCAGACACAGGGAGAACACACCACACTCCTCACAGACAGTCACCCGGAGCGGGAATCGTCGCTGTGTGACTGCGACACTACCTGCTGTGCCGCCCTGTTTTAGCTAACCTGAAGGGCAACATAAAGGCTAATGCTTGGCATATTATACCAGATTTGTTGAACAGGGGCAGGTTCATTGTTTTTTTTTTTTGTTTGTTTTTTTCCCCTGGCAGGAAGCTGGAAAAAAGTCACTGGAACAAAATGCTCAGAATTAGTGTGTTATACCAGATTTGATTTGATCAGATTTGCACAGATCTGTTTTCCCCTGCAGTCTTCAGGAGCATCATTATTATTATTTTTCTGAGGAGTTAAGTGCTGAGAATTACCAGATTTAACAATTAGTGTACAGTATCTTCTGAGACATGAGTAAGCTGGCCACCATACAGCTACAGGTGAGACAATTTATTCACCACCTTATGTATATGATCACTTATAATAAAGATCTATGAGATATAATTTATTATAATAGCAGATTCTTCCAGGGACTTCTGTATGATTCTCACAGAACTGGTGTAAATATCTACAGTAGCAGAGCTTGACTTGGCCAGGTTTTCTAAAAATGTGTCCCAGAATGTAAACTAAGGAGTTTAGTTATGAAACTCTATTTAAAAAGTGTTTATTTTGCGTATCAAATTAACTCACCTTTTGTCACCCCAGGGGCAGTTTTGCTTATTGTAACCCAGCCGTAAAAGCGCACCGAGATACTCGCAGGGGGGGAAATACAGATAACAGGGGGCAGAGGGATTTTGGTCAGGTGAGAGAAAGGTTTGGTCAGTTTCAGCAGTAAGATGTCGTGTGGTTCGTTTGCCTTGCCAGGCGTGCTGTACTTGTGTTTCTCTGAAATCTCTCCAACCAGTTCTTTCCTGTCATCAGGGTGGCGATTTAAAAGTGCTACAAGACTCCTATCAAACAAACAAGAATTATTGCTGCATAATGTTGAGTCTGAATCACTGTTTTTAACATGCAGTGTTTAGAGCAAACTATTAGGATGTTCAAAGTGTTCATTTGACACTAAATGTAAAATTGAGACGTAATCCTGCTTTGACCACAAAAGAAATAATCCTGTGCAGGTCTGAAAACACGTTTGTGATTATGACAAAAATAAGAAAACATATATACATTTTTCACATGAAAGGTTAGTAATATCTAATTACATTTAGTAAATACCATACAATCATAAGTATATTTTTAATGGATTGGTAAATTTCAAATGAAATTAATTTTAATTCTACCTTCGATTAGGAATGAAGCTAAAGTCTGAATTCAGCTCTTCACTGACTGTTATGTAGTGGAATCTTAATACTGCCTTTAATACTTACTTGTTGTCACAGTGAGCAGCAGTCAGAACCCACTGGTCACTGATCAGAGACCCTCCACAGTGGTAGTTATGCCGATCTGGTTTACCATCTTTCTTCACAGTCAGGACCACATGGTGGCGGCCTTCGTTATTATCACAGTCCACTCCTCCAGCGACTCTTTTCTGAAGTTCTCCCAGAGTTGCATCTAAAAGAGAAGAGAAACAAAAGCTCACAGAGAAACCCAGTGACAGATATTTGCTCTGCTGAACTGGATCAGGACCAAAGTTTAATAAAACAAGGTCTGTGGTGTAACTGACACAAAGCCCTGAAAAGTGCTCCTCCTGAAGCATTTTGATAAATAACAGCAGCACATAGCACAGTTCCCTCTTGGACAAATGTTCTCTTCAGGTATCGGGTTAGAAACAACCCCAAGTGGATGAGTATCTCTGGGAGAGATTATATCTTCCAGCTTGTCTGGAAACCCCCAGGACCAGTTGGAGGAAGCAGATGGGGATGCCTGGGCTTCTTTGATGGGCCTGTTGCCCCTGATGCTGGACTAAAATGAATGGATTAATAACAACTTTGTAATTTGAGTCTGTATGAGTCTCTTATGAGTCCGTAATTAGACAGTCATTGTGCTGTAGAAGCAGTGGTGTGTCATGAGATTATTACAGACTGCCTTACCTTTTATAACTAGCCCCCGCCCCAAATGTGAAGAGACATCAGAATCTTTGCTTTTAACCCTTTAATAGTACATGTAGAATAGTAACTGCTCACAAATAAGGGACTACAAACATGCTGTTTGGTCTCTAAAAGTCTAATACTAATAAAATGGAGATCTCAAACAACTTATTGTACATAAAGATCAGCTCACCTGCCAGCACCAGGAGAATGAGTAGAGCTGAGAACTTCATGATGGTCCTCTGTCGCTGAATCCACACGGAGACAGTGCAGTAACAGAGCGGCGTCTTCATTTTTAAACTAAAATTTATCAGCAAGTCTCCAGCGCTCAGGCAAAGCTCCACTGTTTAATTACGAGAGCGTCTTAAAGGATAGATCTGATAAATACAGTATGGCGGTAAGTGGGAGAGGCGCCTCTTATCAGTCAACGGTCACCAAATCCTCATACTCTGAAAATGGAAATATATTAAAATAAAGGAAAGGCTTTGTTTAATATTCTTCATCTCAGTGTTTTACTCTATATTCCTGATTTTAACTTGTAATTTAATAAAAAATTGGTGTGTGTGGGAGATCACACACACCCTTCACACACACTCTTCAACCTACTGCCGTCTGGAAAAAGGTATCGAAGCATTCGAGCCCTCACATCCAGACTCCGTAACAGCTTCTTCCCACATGCTATCAGACTCCTGAACACCTAGAGACTAAGACTGGACTGAAAGAAGCACACACACACACACACACACACACACACTTCACACAAACACTGGTCTGTTGGACTGTAAATGTTTTCACATATCCGGTTTACATCATGTTTACATCCAGTTACCGTTTACAGCACAAATACACTTTAAATTGCAGTGTCTCTCTCCCTCATCCCCTCCGTACTTATGGTTTTTGCCTTGTCTTGTATTACATTGTATTGTATTGTACTGTAGGGACATTGTTTTGTATTTTTCTTAGCCATATCTTCTGCACTTTAATGTGTATGCACTGGTTTATGTTGCACTAGATTGTACTAGTTGCACTTTAATGTTGTGTATTGTTTTGTGTTCTATGTCCTTTGCACTTTAATGCGTGTGCACTGTTTCATGTTGCACTAGCTTTACACTAGTCGCACTTTAATGTTGTGTATTGTCTTATGTAGCACCTTGGTCCTGGAGGAACGCTATTTCGTTTCACTGTGTACTGTAAACACTATATACTGCTGAAATGACAATAAACTTCTTGAACTTGAACTTGAAAAATCCTCCTTGTGCTGCTCTCCAGTCGGTTTGCACTGGAAACCCATTTAATGTATTTGTGAAGCTCCAGTGTCTGTAAATGAGTAAAAAACAAAGTGTCTCGGTCCGGTATGTTAGTTTCTCTCTCTCTCTCTCTCTCTCTCATATGACAAAGGCACCTGGATTATTTTTAAACAACTGAGAGAACCCCCAAACATTGAAAAGCATTAACCAAAATGAGGATATTGCTCTATTCCTGCTCCATAGGTGGGTAATATTAATTTATTTTTCCTGTTTTGGATCACTTAAGGTGGAAATGCCTTCAAACTCAGGAGATGGCTAACTGCATTACCACAAGTGCTACAAAAGAATACGGCTCGAGATACAAATGAGTTTCTGTGGGAATTAAGTTTCCCACAGAAGTTACACTTCAGCAGCGCACTGACAACTGTTGCTTTTTTACCCTTTAAACGCACTGTTTCACCTTAAAAAATGCTTAGCTTCTGAATGTAAACAACCAGAGAGAACATTGATCACCCACAGCCATATATTTTTACTTTAATATACAACTGCCATTTCTGTAAAATATTGTAAAAAAAAACTAGAATCTTAATAATTCTGCTGAGGCTTTGTTCAATTTAAACATTAGATTTACAGCTGATTTTAGCGGATGGTGATTTTGTGCTGTATTTGTGAACCACATTATTTGTGTGGATCTTGTCTCAGTTTTCTACAAATAATGAATATTTTAATTACTAAATGAGAAGAATAGCTCTGTCTTTTCTCTGCAGTAAGAATTAACTTGCCCCGTCTTGATCAGGGAACTGCTCACACTTGCAGATCTTCTCTAGGGCTCTGTGTAATGCTACTCCTTTACTGATGCACTGAAGGTCCACTAGTGATACGCTTAGTAAAACTAGTAATAATTGCCTGTCTTACCAGCTGACCACAGAGTTTAAATGACACTGTTTTATTACATTTGCATTGAGCAAATGTAATAAAATATAATCTCTGAGACGTTAGTTGCATTAACTGACTCTCTTGAAGCTCTGTTTGTGGTATAACAAATACACACCTGCATTACTGTGACTATGAGGACAAACTTGCTGTAATTAAATACTTAATACATAATGATTTCAGGGAGATATGTGTCTAAATTAAATGTAGCAATAATTTAAATAAAAATTTAAATATATAAAGATACGTGTGAATTGTATAAATGTAAAAATATCTCAGAGCTTGATATCTATTTAAGAATCATGTTTTGATTATTTACAAATATTGAAATTATGAAATAATATAAATATATTATGAATAAATATCCATATTATAAGCATTCATCACTTTTCTGTCATAAGAAATGAAAGTGTATCATTGAATAATCACATTATAAAATAAGAAAAGCCTTCCTTTTCTTTCTGTGCATTAAAAGGATTACATTCTTAAAAATAAACACTCCAATGATAATGAACTTGACGTCAGAAGCAGAGCAGAATCAGAGCGACTCGTTTTATCCCGGGTTTTCTGACTCAGGCAGTGCACAGAAAACTGACTGGGGTCTTGTTTCACAGTGTGTGTTTGTTGGTGGACTCCAGAACCACACTATAATGTGCATTACTGTAACTATGAGCTATAAACCTTGGGGAAGTTTTGGGGAAGTGTATCTAACAAAATGTAACAATAAAGAACAGTTTAATCTATAGAATTATAGATTTATAGATTATCGATTTATAGATCAATTTGTGGATATGTACATTGTTACTTTAATTATAAGAAATTTTAGGAGTTTCTGATATCTATTTGTGAGTCACATTCTCGTATTATTTATTTACTGAACATTTAACTAATCTCTCCCTATAGTGAACATGCAGGTAATTTTCAGAATATTCATAAACAATTACAAAGAGCTTGATAGAGATAGTGGAGTTAATGGGGGGTATTTCAATTTTATTTTTAGAGTCAAATATAAAACTCACAAACTAATCGCATGAATGGTTATATCCAGCATCCAGCTGAGAAGAGTACTGAGTGAAAATATTCACAGAATTATGTTGATCTTATGTGAAAAAAATATAATTGAACAATTGTATTATTAGTTGAGACGTATAGCTTTGTTTTTCTTCTCTGCACTGAATGTTAACTCTTTCCAGCCTCATCAGTAAGTCTCTCACCCTCATGCAGAACTCCCTCTTGGGCTCTTTGTGGTGGTGCTCCTTAACAGATGCCCTTGTAAAACTAGGGTAGTGACACTAGAAGTCATTGTCCTGACTTTATAACTGACCACAGAGTTCAAATGCCTGATTCTGTGGCTTTGAGCAAATTCAATAAAGATTAATCTCACGTCGGCTGCAGAAACCGACTCTGGAGTCTTGGGTTTGGAAGAAGTGCTGGACAGTCCTTTAAGCAGGGACTGTACTTCAGAGTAATGTATAGTAGGTTTACATAGTAGAACTGACCAAGACTAAACATTCATCTTCAGGAGGAAATTTCTGAATATACATCCTTATAAAAAAATACGGTCTGGATTTCCAAAGTTGTCTCTGAACGACTGGACATCATTTTGTAAATATAAACACATTTAGAATCAGACGCCTGCAACTTGCTCCAAAAAAGTGATGAGTTTCCTGTCAAGCTCCATCACCCTTCGTTTACTAACACTGTTTAATTGTTTGGGAACTGAGGAGACTCTGCGTGGTTTGTGAATGAGAGATATCAATGCTTTTCTATTCAACACAAAAAAAAAACATAACAACTGGATACAAATGAACAAACTTTGTTTAATTGAGTGGATAAATAAGTAGCTGTGCTCACTGTTAACTGACTACATTGTGGTAGAAGTGTAGTTTATTGTGAAATTATTTGTAAGTAAATACATCTATGAACTAAATCCTGATTATATTTTACAATATTTTATATTAGCCACTGGAGACCGTGCCTCTTCGTGTTGTGGCACAAAAACCTTTCTCATGATAAAATCACTAACACTCTGTAAACACAGAAAACAAACAAAATCATAAAACATAAGTAAATATATATTCAGCATAATGAAAATAGGCCTTTTATTTGGTAAATGTTTACTTTTGCTACAGATTAAAACAAAGACATTCAGAAATCCATGTCCTTCAGTACTTAGAATTGGATTTCAATTAATATCTTTAGCTTTTTTCCATTTTAAAACACTCATTTATTTGATGCTAAACAGGTGATAAACGTTAGAAAAACAGTAGATTGGGAACGGCAGACATCTCGGATTCCTGAGAAAATAGAGCCAAGTACATTTTGTTGCTTTGCCCAGCAGCTACAAAAAGATTACAGAGAAGCAGGGAGGGTAGCCCTGTCCACTGTTAATCAGCATATATTTGCATTTTGTTTAGCCTGAAACTGAAAAGGCAAAGTGGAAAAAGAAATCGGCAGTAGGTGGCGCTTTTCATTTCATTTTCTTTTAGTCATTGAAAACGCCTACTGAGATGAAAACAATCTTGAATCAGTTTTTTTTCTTTTCATTTTTTTATTTTCATGTTAATTTTGTCACATTTCTTGCATAATGTAGTTAAAATGAAAAGATTAATACATATTTAATTTTTATTTTAATGTTGAGACTTTTCATCCAGTTCATGAAGAAAAAGCAAAGCCAAAGTGTTTGAATTTTCTTTTCCTCATTTTCATTTTCATTTTAAATTTGAGCATGAAATTCCAGCATAGTTTTGAAAATGAAATGACAAATTGCAAGTGAAGTTATTTCATTTCAGTTTTAATTTTGTCATGATATTTGCACACGTTTGGAAACAGAAATGGCAAAACAGTATTTGCATTTAATTTAATTGTTTTCATTTTAATTTTAATTTTTGCAAAATTTGACAGGCATAGATAGTGTCAAAGAATAATGCAAAATAAAAAAGCAATAACTATACAGCTGAATGAAAGAATCCCAGAGTTCAACAAATTATCGGAAATATTTTTTCCCTTTAGTTTTTGATGGAATTTTTTTATTTTTACAAAAAAATCACCCATCCATTTAAAGCTCAGCTCCTTAAGTTTTTCGTTTCGGTCGTCTCTGTAAATAAATGACAGGTATTTTTTGATCGATAAATGGTGCAAAATCCTTGCTAGTTTTTTAACAATGAAAGTCACTATATAAAGGTAGATAAACTTATTTTTACAGGATTTTAAACATTTTTACCGCTCAATAACAAACAACAAAAATTGATCAGTCCTTAAGTAAACTGACTTATACCAGGAAACTGTTATACTGACACCTATCTGAACGCATTAGAGACTATGTACCACATCTATTACAAACCGGATTCCAAAAAAGTTGGGACACTAAACAAATTGTGAATAAAACCTGAATGCAATGATGTGGACGTGCCAACATCTAATATTTTATTCATAATAGAACACAAATCACAGATCAAAAGTTTAAACTAAGAGAATGTATAATTTTTTTAATGGAAAAATATGTTGTTTCAAAATTTCATGGCGTCAACAAAACCCAAAAAAGTTGGGACAAGGCCATTTTTTACCACTGTGTGGCATCCCCCCTTCTTCTTCCAACACTCAACAGACGTCTGGGGACAGAGGAGACCAGTTTCTCAAGTTTAGAAATAGGAATGCTCTCCCATTCATGTCTAATACAGGCCTCTAACTGTTCAATCGTCTTGGGCCTTCTTTGTCTCACCTTCCTCTTTATGATGCACCAAATGTTCTCTATAGGTGAAAGATCTGGACTGCAGGCTGCCATTTCAGTGCCCGGATCCTTCTCCTACATAGCCATGATGTTGTGATTGCTGCAGAATGTGGTCTGGCATTATCTTGTTGAAAAATGCAGGGTCATCCCTGAAAGAGATGATGTCTAGATGGGAGCATATGTTGTTCTAGAACCTGAACATAGTTCTCTGCATTAATAGTGCCTTTCCAGACATGCAAGCTGCCCATGCCACAAGCACTCATGCAACCCCATACCATCAGTGATGCAGGCTTCTGAACGGAGCGTTGATAACAACTCGGGTTATCCTTGTCCTCTCTGGTCCGGATGACATGGCATCCCAGTGTTCCATAAAGAACTTCAAATCGTGACTCATCTTACCACAGAACAGTCTTCCATTTTGCCACACTCCATTTTAAAAGACCCCTGGCCCTGTGCAAACGTCTGAGCTTGTGGAGCTTGCTTAGAAATGGCTTCCCTCTTTGCACTGTAGAATTTCAGCTGGTAATGGCAGATGGCACAGTGGATTGTGTTCACTGACAATGCTTTCTGGAAGTATTCCTGAGCCCATTCTGTTATTTCCTTGACAGTGGCATTCCTGTTTGAGGTGCAGCAACGTTTAAGGGCCCGGAGATCTTGAGCATCCAGTAGAGTTTTATGGCCTTGACCATTACGCACAGCAATTGTTCCAGATTCTCTGAATCTTTTGATGATGTTATGCACGGTTGATGATGATAACATAAAAGTATTTGCTATTTTATGCTGGGTAACACCATTCTGGTATTGCTGCACTATATTTCTGCTGTAGTGGAGATGAACAGATTATTAATTTTAATAAAAGATATACTTTTTGGGGACTTAATATGCCAAGGTTATCTAATTATGCTGAAAGGCCTCTCTTAGCTGGTTTTCAGAGATCTTCAGTTACATCCCCTCCTTGCAACAAGCCAAGATCGGAATGTGAGATTAGCATACAGAGCAGGCTCGTAAAACCTCACTCCAGGACGTTTACAACCCAATGTCCCAGGGACAAGAGGAGAATCTCTGCAAAATGCAGAGAAACATACAGACTCAAACTCGATTAAAACTGTTTCCTCACACATTTTGAAAGATAGTTAAACAAAACAATCACAAACCTTAATTCCCATTGGTTTAAAACTATTTGAAGTTACATATGTGCACAACTGTTTGAAATTAATCCCATTTTGACAATCAAAATAGGTGGAAGTAATTTACATGTGTTTAAAGTCATTTTTGTTTTATGTGAATTTATGTAGAACCAAGGTAGCTACATACTATGTGTGTAGTTGGTTAATAATTATATAGAACATGGTTGTCTTTTTCTTAATGATATTACTTTGTGTTAACATATAATCTTTTATATCGCAAAGTATGATTGAGAATCCTGGGATATTCACTCACCAGGGATGGTCAAGTCTTTGTCTTGTCAAGTGTCATAAATTCTATCTGATGCCACTACCAAGGTACCGGGAACAGCCAATCAGGAGCAAGAAAAGCTCCAAATCTCCCTCATTGAGGACGAATCAGGTATTCGGTGCGGGTTTTCCAAACTCTGGTTAAAAAGCTGTGGCGCCAAATGACATGGGCTTAGGCTTCTTTCCCTTTTTCTCCACTGTTCAATTCTTCACTTCAAGGCTCCAGATACTTGGGGCGTTATCTCTTTTAGCCTTTTTCAAGGCTAAAGAGTAAATTGACCTGAGTTTTTTAAATGACTCTGCAGGCGTCAGACTCATGGCTTTCTTAAGTCTAAAGTCTTGGGCCTTTAAAGCGTGATCCAGATAGAAACTACAGATTAAGAAAAGCTATAGTTTAACCCTAGCGAAATTTCAAAGCCACACCCAGAGCCTGAAGGAAACCTTAGTCCTCTGACCCTCAAAAGGACGACAACGCCACGAAGAGGATGGCCACACGCACCCTCAGAATGACCTTCTGAGATGAGGCCCCAGGAGAGACCTGCTTGGACTGTCTCTCACAAGGTGGCAGATCAGCGACAACGAAGAATCCCCACAGAGACCTTCAGTACACCACCAGCCCCAACGGCTGTGTCTGAAAGCCTCGGGGAAAAAAGGAACGTCCACGGCTGCAACCTACAAGGCCCGCGTCTGCAATTCTCCAGGAAGTCATGCCGTAATGCACCGTCAGCCACATGCTCCCTGTCCATCTCCAGATACGTAAGGTCACATGGTCTCATGTCTCTCATGGCTCATGGGTTGGTAACTGAAAGTTTGCGGGGATAAACAATAGCCTTTCTCAGAACTTATTATCATAGAGAAATTCCCTCATATATTAATCTCCCTGTTCCCTCATCTATCGCTGTAATCCATTTCATTATATGAATGTCTAATTAATATTCATCACCAGTTGTGTGATAAAACCAATCCTTGGTTATTTGTTTGTGTGTGCACCTTTCTTGTATGGAATTATAATTCTAGTTCAGATTCCATTTCAGAGCCAAGAACCCACAGCAGGTCAATGAGCATAATTCATTACTAATAGTTAATTCTAGCTAGTTCTGCTGTATAATAAGACCTATGTAGTGTTTATATATATATATATATATATATTATTTGTAGCGTTTGACCTTATTCAAACTCTTCTGATTAATGACGTTTTGACTAATGATAATAATTGTTATTGTTATGATTGACTTAAATGACAAAACATTAACAAGTAGTTAGAGAGTGAATACTGTCATCGCTACGTGAGTTCTTCAAGATTTTCAGACTTTTGAATGAACAGACTCCACACACTGTTATTTCAAATAATGGAAATATTTTATTAAAAGAAAAGAGACTATTTACTAGACATAGCACGATCTTAGAAATTCTCACTGGATCAACGCAGGTCAAACTGGTTCGAATTTAAAGATAGGCTAGGCGATATGACTTGACTAATGTGTTGCTGAATGAGATTTAATTAATGTATAAATTTATCAAGGGATTTAATTCAATTTTCAGCTTTGGAAGTGCGTAGTTTTAGCTTACTTTTCTGTCGATCTCAACCACTCGATGGGTACAGAGATGCTTTGAGGTTATGGGAGAGAGGAGTCCCGCTTAGCTCCCGCAGTTCTTCCGTGGAAGTTTTCAGGCTGGGTCAGCGTGGATTTAGTCACCCGCAAGTCAGGCTGCATCGGGCATACTCAGAGCGTGGTGACGCAGATGAAAGGATTTCCTCTGGCTCACTGTCCTGAGTGGGAGGTTACATCCATATGAGGCTTTGGGAGAGAAGTTTGCTCGTCCTTGCAGTCTCCAAAACTAAAAATCGAATTAATAAGCTTATACTTATTTTACGATTTTCCTCTATCTCGGCGGTGTTTCTTACTCTGGCCATGAATAAGTTTCACCTGCTTTGATAAGTCGTGAGATTAAACTTAGATTGGGCAACAAAACATGAACACAAATAAGTACAGGAAAGATTACTGAGAGTTACTCGACGTTACGCTGTAGTTTCTGTATCACACTGCTAACTAGCACAAGGCGTCCCTTGGAAGCTGAGTGAGGTCCTTCATTAGAGTCTTTGACGAGTCATTTCGTCGGCGTAAGGAAGAAGGAAGAGCGTCGCACTTGAAGTGAAGAGAGCGACGTGAGGAGCGTAGCGGAAAAGAGAAGAGGGTCGCAGCAGAGCGTAGCGGAAAAGCACAGAAGAAGCACAGAAGAAGAGTCGGGCATCCCATTTTCAGATGTGGCGCGGTCACGCCCATTTGGGAGGTATCCTTCCTTGGATTGGATCCTGGGTCTGAGGCTCACGTGACTTGTTTACACATGAAATTGTTACACACGTATACACATGAAACTGAATAACGTAAAAATTACTTATACATTCTTGTGGTATAGCACAATGAGTGTGCTGGATTATTAATATCAAATATCTACGTATATATGTCTTGGGTATTTTACGATTACATCCCACTACAATATTATGCTAGAAGTTAGAAACTAATTCGTTTTCCTAATCAGAGACAGAAATTTTCCTTCATGATTGAAACAGTAATACACATCACTTCATTAGTTGGTAGACATTCACTTGAGAATAACAGGGAGTAACATTCATATATATTGCATAAACATATTTTTAAATACTCGATTAAGTCCGTTATGTATTTAGACGGCAGCAGGGCGAAACATGATTTCGCAAATGTCCACTTGGGGTCGCTGTTGGTCCATGTTATTTGTTTGGTTCGGATCGGCTAACAGAGTTCAGCGCGAGGTCAACTCTGTTGGCCATCTGTGTGATTTTGCATACGATAAGGATTGCCATCTTGACGTCGCTCATTATAAAACTTTAACAACTATAAAGGTTGTTAATCCTAGTCTTCATCGCTTTGTTTGATCTTCTTTTTGCCTAAAAGCGTCATAAACTGGCTTGTTATCTTTCCATTCATGGAGAAGAGGAGGGGGTCATTGGAAAGTGTCCTTGTCAGTCTTTGATGTGCGTGAGTTTATGGGTGTGTGTGGGAAGGGGTGCAGAGTCTGTACGTACACACACAATTTTGTGGAATGTGGGGTTCTGTCCCAAGAAATCCTTATTCAGTGTGGAGAGTCTTTCATTCAGAACTTTTCATTTCTTTATTTGATCCATACTCCACTACATTACCCCCTTTTTTCAGTTTTATGGTCCGGCAGGGAGCATGGAGCTGAAAAGAACTTTTGCTGTGGAGGAAGGTGAGATCAGCAAGCATATTCAAACACATTTCCAGAGCTGATGTCTTCCTATCAGTGTATGGGTGCATATGGAGTGTTGATGTTCGCATGCTGAAGGGATTCTAATTACTTAGGGGTAGGTCTTGTTCAAACGCAACCTCGAGAGCTGGTTCTTCGACATGGCCTTCGGCTTCATATCTAAAACTTGGGGGTTCACCTCTCTGGGCTCTCTTATGTCTAACGAATTTGACTATTTTATTAGACCAAGTTTCTAACCTGCTCTGTAGGGCTCGAGTGCGTTTGAAATAGAACCAAGCTATACCAAAGGTCAAAAGATATCCTAATCCTACCACTGTAACTAGTAAGGTGTCTGGAGTGGACCATGCATAGGTGACAGGCTGAACTGGCCATAGGGGTTGAGACAACAGCTCTCTAAGAGTGTTATCAATAGGGGTTAGATCAATGACTTCCCTCATATTCTAGGCGAGTTAGTGTTTTAGTATCTAGCTCGATTGTGTGTTTGGAGAAGAACTCTGAGATTTTTATGTCACTCTCATATTGGTCAGGGTTCAGGTGATACAGGGCCAGGTCTCCTACATGTAGGATTGCGTTTACGGGGACGTCTACCCAGAAAGTCTGGCTAGGAAGGGGTACCCTTTCTGAGGTGTCATGTTGATCATAGGTTAGTAGGGCCTCTCTAAAGGGGGTGTTAACCAACCAACGGTTTCCAACAATCTCAGCTTGGGTACTGGTTACCAAATGTCGGGGTGTGATGACTACCGGACATTGAGTATTACTCATCATAGGCTTAAGGCCACAAATCCCATTCGCTGTCACGAATAAAAGGTTTGCTAGGGCACAAGTAGTGGATGTCTTTAGTGAGTGTGCACATAAGCAAGTTGGGTACCAGGTATAGGTCAGGATTATCGTCTTGGTATGCTACAAGAGATGTTGTCTTTACACGAACATAGGCAGAATCTTGCCAGAAGCCAACGTTGACAACATCTTTCAAACGGTAGATGTTTTCAGGCGCCATTATGGGAAGGTTAATGATGAATGCTAATTCTCTGTCTTGAGGATTGACATAAATTTGGATGGCGCTACCTAAGGTATAGGCTAGGTGGACCTGGAGATCAGTAACTACTTCTTGAGTTGCTGTAGACAAAATCTCCTGTACTAAGGATAGAGGCACCAGATAGGGAGGAATTCTCCCCATGGCTAGGCTATCCACAGAGGAGCTGATTTCTTGTAGCATATCAGACAATAGCATATTCACAAGCTGGATGTGGGCAAGGTCAAGTTGCACTACTGAAAGCATAGAGTTAACCGTCTGGAGCGTTTTGTTCAAAGCGACACTGAGCATTGAGTACTACGATGGTGCCACGTAGGGTTTGCCCAATTGTTTGCAGGTGCTGCTGCTGCTTGTTTAATTGGGATTTAATGTTTGGAATTTCAGCTTGCAATTCTCCTACTTGATGTTTGACAGTGGCTACATTGACGGCGGACGTTCTGAGACTCAGTAGCGATCCCACAGTTGCAGCTGCCATTAGCAATCCGCCTATGAAACGTTTAGACCATTTGTTAAAACCATTTAGTTCTGATTGCGTTACGGTAAACTTTTGTAGCTGGTGGAGCATATGAGTTACGTCAGCTTCGGCATGGCTGATAGCTTCCTCAGTCCATCTAACTCCATTCCGGCCAGTCTGCAAGGTGGTCATCGGTAGGTTTTTACTACACGCTTCGGCGGGATTCAACTGTACGAATACTCTCTGGGTATGGAGGCGGCAATTAGTGATTAGCAGTCCCGGCTGGTCTTTCAGTATTATTCAGGAGTCAGGACCCGGTTCAATCACTTCAGGGAGCACGGCGGTTCCTAGGGAGCTGACGATCAGGAGAATGAGCAGCGGGGCCATCCTACCGGGAGAGATGCTCATGGTTAGATTTAGGGTATTTACGGCGAGTCGTTTTAGACAAGTTTATAAAACTTTTCACTATACCCCCCTTTTGATAAAATTTCTCTAGGGTAAACACCCTACAATAATTGACGATGAGGGACTAGGGTCTTGCACCCTGAGTGTCCTCAGTCTGGTTAGAAGCTTGTTGTCTGCTGAAGAGTGAGAGGAAAAGGGGAAAAAGGGATAGAAGAACTAAGGTGTGAGTAGAAGGTTGTAGTTGTCTGTTAACCAACACCCTTCTTGCCTTTGGTTCTATTGTTTATGACATAACACAAGCATTAGTATCCCCTACAAATCCCATGGGGGTTGTGTGTGGTCTGATTTGGTTGCGGTGGACCCACTTGAGTTCAGTACTGCCCCGAACTTTGTTTATCTTGATCCTGTAAACAACGGGGGACAGTTTGTCTGTGATCATATAGGGACCGGACCCATTTAGGGATATAGGGTATTCCCCCATTTTTTGCGACCTTCCAACAGGTTGGACAAAGATGTAGTACCATACCTTGTTTTCTATTTGAAGTTCGTCGTGGGATGCCTTGTGATCATGGTACGCTTTTGCGACCTTCTGCACTTTTTTCCAGTTTCTGCTGGGCAAAGGCAAAAGTGGATTTTAGGTGTTTCTGCAGATCCTCCATATACTGATGAGTGGTATAGGCTACTGCTATGCTAGCTTCACCTGGCTGATATAACAGATGTAGAGGCAGAGTCATCTGTCTCCCTGTCATCAATTCAAAGGGTGAGACCCCGACCGCATCATGTGGGGTCGCCCGTATGGCAATCAGTACAAGGGGTAGCTTGACATCCCAGTCTCACTGGTTTGCTGCTATGTCCTTTTTCAGTATGCTAACAACAGTTCTGTTGGCTCGCTCTACCTGACCTGAGCTTTGAGGATGGTAGCTAATGTGAAGGCTGGCTTTTACTCCTAAGAGTTGCCAGACCTGCTGCATGACCTCAGCTGTGAAATGTGTCCCTCTGTCAGAGTCGACACAGCTGGGTAGACCAAACCGTGAGAAGATATGGTTCATCAGTAAGTATGCAGTGGTTAGCGCTGTGTCATTCGGTGCGGGGAGGCATTCTACCCATTTAGTGAATGCACACGTGACTGTGAGGAAGTACTTGTTACCTCTTACTGTTCGAGTGAGTGGTCCAACCCAGTCTATCTGGAGGTTTGACCAAGGGAAGGATAACCCTTTCTTTTGCAAGGGGGCTCTATGAAGAGGATTTGAGGGTTAAAAAACAGACAGCCTTTAATGTAATCAGCCACATCTTTTACCATGTGGGGCCAATATGCCACCTGCCGGAGCGCATGGTGTGTTGCTTTGACCCCTTTGTGTCCCGCAGATGGGGAGTCATGGGCGTGCATCAGCATCACCCCCGTGGCACTGAGGAACCACGAACGCAGGTGAAGTGTGCGAGTAAGTGGCATGAATAAGCAAGCCTTTGACGACTTGGAGGGATGCTCTGGCGCCGTATAGGTCTTTAAGGCCTGGTATGGTGTCAAGATCTTGGGCTGAGATGGGGCATGTAGATGGGTCAGAGACATTGCTAAGCATTTTAGAAATAGATGGGTCTCGAGCTTGGAGAGTAACTAAGTCAGCATCAGAAAAAGCAGGGTTAATAAAGACAATGGTAGTTTTAGCATTGTCAGGCGACGCCGTCGTTACAGTTTGAGACCATGTAATAGCTAGGACTTCGATGTCGGGCGGGTTTGGATAAAGGGAGGGATCGAATGTCCATGATGTGCCTTCGCGGGCCCCTTGTTTGGCTAAGCTATCTGCTTGGTCATTGAATTCTTTGTCATCTCCTGGGACTCGGGAGTGACCCCTCACTTTCTTCCAGTGGATCTGCAGGTCTTGTGTGTCTACCAAGTGTTCACACGCAGCGAAAAGCTCTTTGTGTTTGATTGGCTTTTTGTTTGTTGTGGTGTAGTTGTTGGTTTTCCACAGTTTCAAGTGGCATGTGAAGCTTAGGTGCACATAGTTGGAGTCTGTGCAGATCACCAACGTTTTTATTTTGCATGTGTTAGGGTCGAAATAATGGTGGTTAGCCACGGTAGGTAAGAGGGTTTCTGGAGCCTGTGGCACTTGGGAAGGAATGTCTCCTTCACATCGCCTGCAGGAAGCAAGGCCTGTGCCTAGGGGGCTCTTGTAGTTTTGTGCGTAACGTACCTCCAAATCAAAGCTTTGGAGAGCCATTAGCCAGGAGGCTACTCGAGCGTTAGTTACTACACCCTCTCGAATTCGTTGGCTGTTCAGGAAAGTGACTGGCTGATGATGAGTTTCAACAATCACCTTCTGACCACCTAGGTAGTTGGAGAAATGTTTGACTGCCCACACTGTTGCTAGTAGTGCTTTTTCGCAGTCACTGTATTTGTTTTCAGCAGCCAGCATAGTTTTACTAGTGTAGGCTATGACACGTTTGTCTCTGTCATGTAATTGATACAGACTGGAACTGAGACAGTGGTCAGAGAACCCTACTTCTAGGTAGAATTATTTGCTACTATCAGGGTAGGCAAGGCATGGGGCCGTGCACAGTTTCAATTTCATTGCCTGTATGGCTTGTTCCTGGGCTTCGCCCCAGGTGAATGGAGTATCCTTTTTTAGTAGGTCATACAGTGGACGAGCTAGATCCGCATTGTTTTCTATGAACTGGCGTGAGTAGTTGCATACTCCTAAGAAACTGCAGAGTTCCTTAAGATTGGTGGGTGCTGCGAGGTCTGTTACCCCTTTGCACTCAACTCACTTGTGGTTCAACACCATAAGTGCTTACTAGCAGACCTACGTAATTCACATTTGTTCTGCACCACTGACATTTGGAGAGTGATATTTTCGCACCTGCTGTTGTGAGCTGGTCAAGAACATGATCAATCTCGTCAATGTATGCCTGTAGGGAGTGGTTACGCATGAGTATGTCGCCCACATATATGAGGGTGCCTCGCTCGCGGGCATCAGGGCATGCTTTGTTCAAGAAAATGTTGAAATCCGCTCGAGAGTTGGCATACCCAAAAGGGCACCGAGTGAATGTGTACTGTCGATTTGCAAAGGTGAAAGCTAGCTTGTGTTGGTCTTCTGCTTGCGCCGGGATGGTCCAGAAGCCAGAGGCTACATCAATGGTGGAAAAGTATTTAGCGTTTCGGACCGAGGGAAGTTCTTGCTCTAATTGTGTCATCGGCCACCGAGACAATGGAACCTGTTGATTTAGTTTCCGATAGTCGATGGTCAGACGCCATTTACCATTGGGTTTTATGATGGGCCATAATGGTGCCGAGTACGTGCAGTTGCAGGGTCGAATTATGCCCTTTTCCAGCAAGTCATCAATGATTTCGTGTACCGTTTCATAGGATGCCAACGGAATTTTGTATTGGCGGACAAATGTGGATGGTGCTCCTGGACGAGTGGGAATGAGCACTGAATGAATCAAATCAAATCAAATTTATTTATATAGCGCTTCTCACAACTGATGTTGTCACAAAGCAGCTTCACAGAATTCCAGTAAGACAAAGATTTGACATGAAATGTAAAAACAATGTAAAACCCTCAAGTGAGCAAGCCAGGGGTGACAGTGGCAAGGAAAAACTCCCCCAGCTGAGGAAGAAACCTTGGGAGGAACCAAGGCTCACAAGGGGTGACCCATCCTCCTCTGGTCAATCTACTGGTGATGATAGTTACTAGTCCATGAGAACTTCAGTGTAGGGACTGCTTCAAGGCACTTGATGGTTGCTGGAGCGTGGGCAGCTGGTCTGAAGCGTGGAGGAGGGTCTCGACAGTCATCCATCAGTGTCCAGACAGACAGGTGGGCAGTTGTTTACTTGGAAAGATGTAAAGGGATGGAATTAGTTTTGAACTGTTTTGTGTTTGTAAAGTAGAAAATATAAAAATTTACAGAGTGTGGCTAATGACTCCGGCAGATCTGACTATGACAGCTTTAACTAAAAGGAGAGAACCAGGAGGACACACAGACACGGGAGCATCCTGAAACACTGGCATCCCTCCGCTCCACCGTCAACAAACCTGAGTGATCGCGAGAAGCGGTGGGACGACAGCACCAGCGTCTCAGTTTACTATAATTCCCTGTGTCCATGGAACCCCGGATCTGCCGCCTTTATCTATGGGGGAGTATTAGCTACCAAACGATAAACTAAACAAATGTGTTTTTAGCCTAGATTTGAAGATTGCGACTGTGTCTGAGTCCCGAACATTTTCTGGAAGATCATTCCAGAGTCTGGGGGCTTTATAAGAAAAGGCATTTCCCCCAGCTGAGGCCTTCTGAATTCTGGGAACAATTAAAAATCCAGTATTCTGTGATCTGAGTGAACGTGGAGGCTCATAATAGGAAATTGTATCTTGAAGATATTCAGGAGCAAGCCCATGTAGAGCTTTATATGTTAATAACAAAATTTTGTAGTCAATGCGGAATTTAACAGGCAGCCAATGAAGTGATGATAAAACTGGGCTGATATGTTCAAATTTTCTAGTTTTAGTGAGGACCCTAGCTGCAGCATTTTGAACTAGTTGAAGTTTTCTTAAATTGCTGCTGGTGCATCCTGACAGTAGTGCGTTACAATAGTCAAGCCTTGTAGTAATAAAGGCATGTACTAATGTTTCTGCGTCCTGAAGGGATAAGGCATTTCTAATCTTAGCAATATTGCGAAGATGTTAAAAAGCTGTCCTAGTGATACTACCTATGTGTTGATCAAATGATAAATCCGGGTCAATTATGACACCAAGATTTTTTGCTGCTGAACCAGGTTTAACTGGAAAGTCAGATAGATTTAAAATTAAATCTGATAATTTATTTCTTGCCACTTTTGGACCCAAAAGCAGGACCTCTGTTTTGTTGCGGTTTAGAAGGAGGAAGTTACGCAACATCCAGCCTTTCATGTCTTTTACACAGTCCTCTATTTTCTTTAATCTGTGTTTGTCATCGGGCTTGGCTGAAATATACAATTGTGTGTCGTCTGCGTAACAGTGAAAGTTAATGTCATGGTTTCTTATAACTGTGCCTAGCGGTAACATGTATAATGTAAATAATAATGGTCCTAAAATAGAGCCTTGTGGAATTCCAAATCTTACTTTAGAATAATTTGAATTTAGATTGTTTACTTTTACGAATTGATAACGTTCCGTTAAGTAAGATTTGAACCATAATAGGGCTGTCCCTGTGATTCCAACCATGTTTTCTAACCTTTCTATGAGAATATTGTGGTCTATTGTATCGAAGGCTGCGCTTAGGTCAAGAGGCACCAACAGGGATACGTGGCCTTGATAGAGGCAAGAAGAAGATCATTTGTTATCTTGACTAGAGCTGTCTCTGTACTATGATGTTGCCTGAATCCAGATTGGAATTTTTCATATATATGATTCTTATGTAGATATGAACTAAGTTGTTGGGCCACAGCTCTTTCTAAGATCTTGGACAGAAATGGCAAATTAGAAATAGGCCTGTAATTAGACAGTGTACTAGCATCAAGATTTGGTTTCTTGATCATAGGTTTAATAACTGCTAGTTTAAAAGCTTTGGGTACATGGCCCAGACTAAGGGATGAGTTTACTATAGTTAAAAGAGGATCAATAATAGCTGGTAGTACTTCTTTGAGCAACTTTGTGGGAATTGCATCAAGTGTGCAAGTTGTACAGTTTCCGGAGGTGAAAATCTTCTCTAGTTCTAATTGTGGGAGTGGGTAAAAGGTTTCAAGTCTTTCTTTTACAGTTATATTATGTTTTATATCATTCACATCGGGTGGCAGCCAGGATGGATTTGATCCTGTGGCTTGAGTTTGTTGTCTAATATTCTCAATTTTATTATTAAAAAAGTCCATAAAATCTTTACTGGTGAGAGTTGCTGGAATTAGTTGTTCAGAACCTGCTTGATTTTTTGTAATTCTAGAAAACACACTAAACAGTGCTCTCGGATTATTTTTATTATTGGAGATCAGCGAGGCCAGATATGCTGAGCGAGCTTTAGTGAGGGCATTTCTATATTGTATAAGGCTGTCCTTCCAGGCAGAATGGAACACTTCAAGCTTGGTTGATCGCCATTTCCGTTCTAGTTTTCGTAATGTTCGTTTTAAAGTACGGGTCTTATCATTATACCATGTTGTGAGCTTTTTCTGTCTTATACTTTTATGTTTAAGTGGTGCTACCTTTTCTAAAGTAGATCGACAGGTATTTTCTAGGTAATCAGTTAGTACATCTAGGTCCATTGTGTCTGATGGAGTTGGAACTGGGGTCGATAGTTCTGGTAGGTTTTCTATAAATTGTAGGGCGGTAGATAGTTTTATTTATACGCCTTGTAGAATAGCGAGGGTTCTTACATATATTATGGCTAAAACGTAGCTCATATGAAATTAAGTAATGATCGGAGATTGCTGAGGATTGCGGTAAGATATTAATTTTGTCAATGTTAAGACCTAGTGTCAGAACTAAGTCTAAAGTGTGGCTGCAGTAGTGTGTAGGCCCTGTTACATTTTGAGAAATACCAATAGAGTCTAAGATTGAGGTAAATGCCTTTTTTAGTGGGTCACTTTCCTTCTCAAAATGGATATTGAAATCTCCTACAGTTATAACTTTATGATTGCACACCGCTAGGTTTGTAGCAAAATCGCTGAATTCTTTCAGAAATTCTAAGTAAGGCCCTGGTGGTCTGTAAATGTTGCATAATAAAAATGCGTCCTTTTTTGTGACCGGATTTGTAATAATAGTGGAGAGAACCTCAAAAGAAGAGAAGGTGTCACATTGTTTAAGACTAATTTCTAGGGTATTTTGGTAAATTACACATACTCCACCTCCTTTGCCTGATATTCTTGGGCTATGTGCATAATTATAGCCTAGGGGGGTGGCTTCATTTAGTGCTAAATATTAATTTGGTCTAACCCACGTTTCCGTGAGACAGAAAACATTGAATTTATGATCACTTATAATATCATTTATGATGAGTGCTTTTGAGTTTATTGATCTTATGTTGAGTAACCCAAATTTTAGTTCTGAGGTGTTGCTGTTAGGTGTTGTGTATGATTTAATATTGATTAGGTTGCTGAAACAGGCTGATTTTGTTTTTCTACTTTTACATTTAGTTCGGGGGAAAGACAGTCTCAATACAGTTGAACCTGGGTGACGCCTCAAGACAGTTCGCAGACAGTCGGTTTAGCCTGTCTGTCTGCGGCCTGGTCCCGGCTCTAGATTGTCAGCAGCTATCTACACTACTCTGCTGACTAACTAAAAGACTATTTGCTATGCTGCAAGAAAGTAAGGCAGCACCCTCCCGTGTGGGGTGGATACCATCCCTACCTATAAGACCAGGCTTGCCCTCAAAACGTAACCAATTGTCTATAAAGCCCACTTGATTTTCGGAACACCACTTGGACATCCAGCAGTTTAACGCCCAAAGTCTGCTGTAAGCTTCATTGCCACGCCGCATTGGTATGGGGCCAGGGCAGATTACGGCATCGGACATCGTCTGGGCCAGTTTAATCACCTCTGTAATATTACCCTTAGTTACCTCAGACTGCCGCAGACGAATATCATTGGCCCCTACATGAATGACTACCCTCGAATATCTCCTATTAGCTAACAGTCTAAGGTTGCCACTAATATCCGGCGCTCTGGCTCCCGATAAACAGCTAACTGTTACTGCCGGCGCCCCTAAAGGAGTAGCTAATTTCACGTGTCGAACAATAGAGTCTCCTATAACCAGAGCACTCTTAACAGGCTCCTCAGCGGGTGCTTCGCTGAGCGGTGGGCTAGCTTTGGCCTCAGCATTAGCATCAGCCTTAGCTTTCCGGCTATGACGCTGAGACATCACCCATTCACCCCGCTGTGAGGGCTCTAACACCGGAGTTGTGGGGGTGCTAACTCTCCCTAAGGCACCCTGAGTTGCTAACACTGAATCTCGCTGTTAATCCCTTAACAATAATAAGCTCCAGATGCGCACTTCTAACTGGTCCACTTTATCCACCAGAGAGCTAACTAGCTGACACTTACTACAAACACAACCACTATCTTTATCGCTAGAGGTGGAAAAGGGGGTTAAACTAAACATGCCACACTCTGAGCAGACAAAACAGCCAGTAGTAGCCATGGAATTGCAGGTACTTACCGCTTTTAGTTGATTTTAGTAACTTACACCAAGAACGTTACTCCAGGGTCCGGTGGCAGTTTTAGTGCCTTTGTAATGAATATTCCTGCGGAGACAATCTAAAAGATAGATCTATGGATGGTTAGTAGGTTATAAAAACAGATATTTCTGTATTTATAACAGTGGAAACGAGTAAACAGGAAAACCCGAGCAATCAAAACAGCTTCCAAACGGGTACAGAAACAGCCAAACGGGTTGAATGTCAGTGAAACCACAGTCCGTTGAATCCTTGGCAAAAGATTTTTGGTATTTAAGAAGCACTTCACAGAGTTTCTCACGTTCTTCTTCGCTTTGGAGGGCATCTGCCTCTTTTAGAACTTGTTTGACTTGGATCCGAAATTCGGAGTCAGATAGTTCTTTCGAATTGCATGGATTTGAAGTGTCTTTTCCTGCTTCGGGGAGAAGAGATGGTTCCCAGGAGGATTCCGGGGATGAATCTAAAGAAAGAACCATGACCGTCATTTGATCATCGTCAGCGAGATCTATTCTGCAAATGGCCTCTTTACCCATGTCCAGAGCCGAGAAGAGAGCAACAGCTTGTGTCGGATGAGTATAGAACACCTTTGATTCTGGATGATCAAGAAGCAGGGATTCAGGCATTGGTCCTATCATCGGGATTCGCAACTCGAAGTCATGGAATTTCGTACTGACCAACCAACCCAGAGGAGATGAATGAGGAATTTTCAAGGGTTGAGTGTTTTCATTACGTACGAACAGATAGGTGGATCTTGCTCATGTTTCCACTAAAGGTGTGGCTTCGAGGGTGAGACCTAGTTCAAAGAACTGAGGTGACGGTTGGAAAAGTGCAGGTACCACAAGTGAACCTTGGTTAGTGACCTGACATACCTTGGGAATAGTTTGTCCTGAGCCTAGGTTGCTGGGATCTGAGGACCAGGTTTCTGTTGAAACATCAGTCAAGGACCACAGCACACTATTGAGGGTGTCTACGTGGACATCAAGGCGCACCAAGAAGTCACTTCCAATGTAAGCGTCATGCGGCAAGTTAGGGACGACCAAGAAATAATGGGTGAGTACCCTTTTGTTCCACTGGATGGTTAGAGCACAAATTCCATCAGTGGGTGACATTACTTTTGATGTCGGGTCGAGAGGAAAGCGACAAGGACTGCTCACCAAAGGAATATTTGGTTGAGTGAGGTGCAGGGTCTCAAAGAGGGTTTGGCTTATGGCGGACTTGTCAGTCCACAGAGCCAGAACAACATTGTCCACATGATGGTCCTGCATTGTGAGACCATTCACGATGGGAAGGCCGGGAGTGTCGGCTTAGTGGACGGCTTAGTGAAAGTGCACAGAAATGTGCTCCGCTGTTCTAACATGGCATTAGGGGGCCAGGAAGAGACTGCAGTCTCTGGTGTGGCCACCATGGGCTCGGTTTCCTCTTCCTCAAAGTGAGGGATCTGACTTGGTGGATCTCCTATTGATTCAGGCTGGATTTCAAGGCGGCAACACTGAGCTTCCCGGTGGTGTGGGGTGCAGATGGGCAAAGGCTCATGCACTTGTGCCCAGATCTTTGACCTTTTGAAGTCAATCAGTGGTTCGAAGCGATTAAGAAGATCTTTGCTGATGAGGAAGGGAATTGTTTCAAGAGGAGACACATTAACTGGATGCACTAAAGTCATTGGTCCAATGGCTAAGTGTATTAGTGCAATAGATTGGATTGTGAGGCCTGCATGTGAATACAGCTGAATTTTAAGAGAACAGTTTTGGAGCTGTATCTCGCGATTTTCACGCCGCGCAATGGCTCGAACCTGGTGGAACAAGGCGGAAGACATGAAGGATCTGAGGGTGACATCCAGCAGGGCCTCATGTACTAGCCTTCTCTCCACAGTGGTGGACAAATAGAATTTGCGTGCAACTCCTTTCTCAGTTAGGTGTCCCATGAATTGTTGGATGGGTGTGTCGTCTTCAATGACCAAAGGGTCGACTGGCGTTAAACCTTCTTTACCGTCTAACTGAACAACCAAGACAGCACTGGAGGGTGTTTGTGAGTCACCCCCATGTATCATTTGGTCCTCAGCACTTGCCTGGGTCACGAGGAGATTGCACGGTACGCTAGAAGACGGAGCTTCGCTTGTCACTTCTCCTACATAACTCTCTAACATTTCTGGGGTGTTAGAGGATGGCTCTGGGTTAGACCGCACAGAGGTGATAGAAAGAACGTCAGGTTTTTTCTTTTTCTCTTTACAAATCATTGCAAGCATTCGGCGGATGTCCTCTAACTCCTTAGAGTTAAATTCCTTGCCTTTAAACTTGTCATTGGTGTGATTTTCTTTATTTTGATACCAGTATTTCTCTTTCTTTTCTTTATTAGAATCAGAAAGCTGGTTCTGAGCTGTTCACTCATATCCCTTATGGGGATGTGCTGGTTTTCCGTGGCCCGCACCGCGGTTTTCTGCAGGGTAGTAGTCACGACCATACCCAGCCCTGTCCCGAGGGTTCCAGAAATCTTTGTCGCGATTTCTGTCTGGCCTGTGAGGAGGGTAGCGCTTTTAGTGGTGTGAGGGCGGAGGAGATTTTGGGCCCTCACTGGCCCACGGAGTGGGGGAAGGGTCCCGGGCAGATCTTTGTGGATCGGCCTGGGTGGCACCCTCCAACTCTAAATGTGGGGAGGTGGAGTCGACATTAAAGACTTGGGGTGTTTCTGACCGTCGGTTGGGATTTTGTTTTGATTTTAGGAACCCTCTGAGTGCTAAATCACGCAGCTGTCTGCTAGACAGGGTGCGAGGGCAAGCTGAGACTCCCAGCTGATGACTAGTGTGGGGATGGAGGTTTTGGATAAAGAGTGATTTAAAATTTAACTCTTCCTCCATTTCTAGGTCCAAAATACGCCTGTCTGAGTCGGTTATAATACTGCTGAGGGGATTCCTGGCATTGCTGTTTTACGTTCAAAGCAGCAGCCAGTCCTGTCTGTGACAGGTAATTGGAGAATTCTTCCTCCAATGCTTCGCACAGCACATCATATCGCGCTTTCACATAGTCTGGCTGACGTTTAATGCAGTTACTGACGTCTCGGTTGGAGGTCAGTTTAATCACATATAGCTTGTCATCTACTGTGATTCCGGGGAACCGTTGGAGGTAGAAATCAATATCTTTTAGGTAAGAAAAGATATCATTAGAGCCATCAGGTTTGGGATCAAAGCGGGTTATATTGCGTGCAATTTTGTCTAGGTCCTTGTATGAGGGACCGGGAGAGGGTAGAGGTTGAGGGGGCCAGGCACTGGGTTGCAGTGCTCTGGGTCTAGCAGGGCGTTGTAAGGGATGGCTGACAGGAGACACAGGGGAAGGCGAAATACCTGTTGATACCCGAGGAGGTGCTGTAGCAGCTCTAAAGGTTATGGTCCCTGAGTCTGGTTCCTGATCCTCACTATCTTCCTGCTGGTCTTGTCTTTCTGTAGCGGCACTAGGTGGCACATCAGGAGTTACCTGGGGCAGTGTGTTCCCTTCAGCCATTTCATGCTGGAGCTGACTTAATTCTGCCTCCACCTTTGCCCGTTGTCGCAGTGATACATCAAGTTCTCGTTCACTGGCCCTGAGCTGTACTACAGCGAGGATGGCTATTTGACCTAATGCCTCAGTTAGGGACTGGCCCTTGACCATGTAGGTTAAGTGGTTCTCTATCCACTTGGTCACCATGTGGTCAGGACCGACCTGTGAGGCTTTCTGCACAGTTTCTGTGAGTCCAGGCATCACATCACTGGTGAGGCTGGTCAGAACAGAGAATGCCTCATCCCACAAGCTTTCTACATATACTTCCGGGGGAGAAGTCCCTTCTGCCATGTTAGCTGTGTCTATTTAATTAGGATTAATTCCGTCAATTATTTTTTTAAATAAACCGAACTAAATTCACCTGTACCGAGTGCTCTAAGAGTAACTGCTAGTCTGTATGGGGTTGGAGTTCACTTGTGAATCTCTAAAGGAAGTCTGTTAGTAGTAGAGTGTGGAGTGAAAGTTGATATACGCAAGTGAGCGGGAAAAAAATTATTTTTCTTTTTAATAATTAAAGAATTATTTAAAAAATTTAATTAAAGAATTGTCAAAAATTCGGATTAAAGAATTAAAAAAATGTAAAAGTAAAATTCTTTAAACTAAATAAAAAATTTCCAATTAAAGAATTATGAAAGCAAAAGAATTTTCCAAATTAAAGAATTATTAAGAATAACGACATTAAAAGACTTTCCCTTTTAACTGCGTTTATGACCTGGTATCAAGTTAAAGTGTCAATCTCTAATTACTGCACACTGTTTACTATAGCTGTATCAGCTTACTATGTTTCCAAACCTTTAATTGTTGTTATTCAGATATGCAGAGCTTAGAGACAGCCACTAGAGCTGTAATCCCAGATCTTGTTAGTGGGAACTGGTCACACAATTTCAATTGCGATAGCAAGTTTCTCCACTAGAGGGTACTGAAAGTAAATCTGAATGTCAGCAGCAAGCTTCAGTATTAAAGTTGAACTTAAATTGTAATACCAGACCGGGGCACCAGAGGGCGACAAGCAAGTTTATAATGCAATAGCAGCAATGAACACCAGTCGGCGCTGGTGGGAATTCTAATAAACACGGCAGGAGCAGAAACAATATAACACAAATGGGAATTTCCACTGTAGCGGGAAGTTTTAACACTAGAGGGCGTTATAAAATTAAAATTGAAAATGGGAACAACGATTTTAACACTCAGGTACGTTAAAAGAATTTCATTTGTAATGACAGTTTTTAAGCACCAGAGGGCTACTAAACACTTAAGGTTGCCTCGGTGGACAACCTCCCAACCACTAGAGGGTGTACGGGAATCAAATGTCAAGGGTAGCACCACACTTGACAACAAGGAGGAGCACGGGTGGACACGCTTCAATAGACGCTAGTTATGAAGTGATTTCCCTGCAATCACGCACTTTAACCACAAGAGGGAATTAATCTTCCTCTGTTTTGGGGGCGTTTTGAATTTCCCTCCTTAGTTTTAGCTCCGCCCCTTCAAAGGGGTCGTTCCTTTCCTGAATTTGCGTTCAGTTCGGCAGGAAGAGCTGAGAAGAGCAGACCGCTCTCTACACAAGCCGTGTTTTCGGCTGTTCTATTAGTAATCTCCAACCGCCTAGCGCGCGGTCCGTTATTAACGCTGGTAGCGACCCAGTTTTAAAATGAGCGGAGGAATTCAGTTCGGTGGTACTTCACGCCGGAATCCGTGGCCGAGGGTCGAACCGTGGCAATGGCCCACCACGGAATATGCGCAATGGGGGTGCCGAGGCCTTAGTTTAATGCATGCAAAATGGCGCAGAGCCGCGCACTTTAAAAACAACCAAGCTTTTTTTTTTTTTTTTTCACGGTATATACCACAGAACAGATTTTCAACAGTAACATACACAACACGAAATTGCCCACATCAAGCTTGAATCTCAATCGTTATTCAGCAACATAAACAGCAGAAAGCATTTCCATAAACCCAAGCTGAGATTATTTAACAGTGTTTACAGTTTGTTCATTAAAAGACTTTCTCCTGCCTCGCGTGGGTGCCAAAAATAATATGTATATATATATATATATATATATATATATATATATATGTATATATATATATATATATATATATGTAATATATATATTTATATATTGTATTTGTAGCGTTTGACCTTATTCAAACTCTTCTGATTAATGACGTTTTGACTAAAGTTATAACAATTGTTATTATGATTGACTTAAATGACAAAACATTAACAAGTAGTTAGAGAGTGAATACTGTCATCGCTACGTGAGTTCTTCAGGATTTTCAGACATTTAATTAACAGACTCCACACACTGTTATTTCAAATAATGGAAATATTTTATTAAAAGAAAAGAGACTATTTACTAGACTATTTAGTCACCCACGAGTCAGGCCGCATCGGGCGTACTCAGAGCGTGGTGATGCAGATGAAAGGATTTCCTCTGGCTCACTGTCCTGAGTGGGAGGTTACATCCATATGAAGCTTTGGGAGAGAAGTTTGCTCGTCCTTGCAGTCTCCAAAACTAAAAATCGAATTAATAAGCTTATACTTATTTTACGATTTTCCTCTATCTCGGCGGTGTTTCTTACTCTGGCCATGAATAAGTTTCACCTGCTTTGATAAGTCGTGAGATTAAACTTAGATTGAGCAAAATACATGAACACAAACAAGTACAGGAAAGATTACTGAGAGTTACTCGACGTTACGCTGTAGTTTCTGTATCACACTGCTAACTAGCACAAGGCGTCCCTTGGAAGCTGAGTGAGGTCCTTCATTAAAGTCTTTGACGAGTCATTTCGTCGGCGTAAGGAAGAAGGAAGAGCGTCGCACTTGAAGTGAAGAGAGCGACGTGAGGAGCGTAGCGGAAAAGAGAAGAGGGTCACAGCAGAGCGTAGCGGAAAAGCACAGAAGAATGCTCAACTTACTTTTTCCAGCCACTTATTGCTACTTGTTCCAACTTTTTTGGGATTTGTTGACACTGTGAATTTTTGAATCAACATATTTTTCCTTTAAATGTTATATTTACTCAGATTAAACTTTTGATCTGTCATCTATGTTCTATTCTGAATAAAATATGGACATTTGCCGTCTCCACATCTTTGCATTCAGTTTTTATTCACAATTTGTTTAGTGTCCCAACTTTTTTGGAATCTGGTTTGTATAAACAAGCCCCCTGACCCCACACCCCATGTGGGGGACTTGCTCTATGGAGAATTATTATGGAAAGTTTGTTTTATGGAAGCCGGTTTCTACAACATAAAATAAAAAAGGCAACAATCAATATTTCAAGACAGTAAGTCAATATATATTTAGACTTAAGACTAGATGTTGGAACATTTACTGTGAGGAGTTGGTGGCATTCAGCCACATAAACACTAATGGGATCAAGTGCTGGGAGTTTGTTCCGCAAAGCATGATTTTTCAGTGTAGTCTTAAACCCAAAATCAAGCCTGTCCAACAGGAAAAGAGCTGAGGGGCATTCCTGTTGGATCTCCTGAAATCTGCTTTGTGTAATAGCCCCCTGATGTTGCAGGATTAGTTCTGGTTCCTACATCATCCCAAAGGCACTGGAACTCCATTTCTCAGGAGAACACAGTAAGATCCAAGAAATATAAATACAGGAGGTCCTCGGGTTAAGTCAGTCCCGAGTTATGATGTATCGTGGTTATGACACATCTCCCATTTACTGTATAAAGCCTTGTTTCGACCTTAGTGGTTTTGCGTCGTAAACGTCGTAACGTGAACTTCATGTTTGGTGTGCGTGGCAGAGGAATACACTGTTACGCAGCTCGGGACCGAGGAGGATAGGTGTTAGGATAGGATAAGTGCTTACTGTATGTTATTTACGTACAGTATGTACATATGTTCCGACTTTCACCGAAAATCGGTTTACGACACGACGTAGGAACGAATCAATGTCATAAGTTGAGGACCCCCTGTATAATAAAAGTCAATATCATTTGACATTTCCTGCAGAATATGCTGTCTTTTATTGTTGCAAATAAAATTCAATGCCAGCCACAAATTAACATTTGGTTATGTGGCAAATGCGCTAAGTTGTGATCCCTGAGCTATAAGTCTTTTTAGGGCTGCCTGTAGATCAAAATACATTGGTGGAAATTTTTGCTTCAGCCATTCAGAACAGAAAGTGGTATAAGCCACTTTATTATTGAAATGGAAGGGTGTTCATTGTATACTTAGTTAAAGATACATTATACTCATTAAATTTGTGAGGAATAGTTTTCAGCACCTTTTATATACTGTGGGGCAATTTTCTTTTTTCTTATTTTCTTGCAGTACATACATTCTTCTCTCTTGTGACTAGGGCTCTCCACAGCAGATCATTACAATGCACTTATTGGATTTGGCACAGGTTTTTACACAGGATCCCTTGGGACCAGCACTGCAAGTGCATCAGCATGTGTACCCCCACTGGCTGGGCTTTAGGGGTACAAAGCTAGGCTGATTTTGAATTGTCATTGACTTGTCAGATCTCATGGCTTTTGGCTTCTTTTATCTTTTAAAAGCTTCATTGAGTGTTAACCCCACAATTGTTCTTTTGGGTGTCCTCTCTTGCTGCTGTTTAATTTTTCAGCTGCAACAATATAATATGAAAAAAAGACAGGACAGAGAAAGGTTTATGCACTTGCAAAGGTCTGAGATCTCTTTTATTAGCAGTTTAATTTGCTGTATTTTAACAGACATCTGCCGTAATTCTCTCACGCCCACATTTAGCTACAGATTGGTGATTCCTTGGATCCAGGTTCTGTAGCGGCAGACATCCATGAAGCGTACTGGTCCACCACACATTAATATAGAGGATGCAGAAACAACCCCATATATAACTCCTCCCTTGATCATACTGCCACCAGAAACACCCTGTGTGTGTGAGAGCATAAGAGGGAGAACGTAAATTAGCCTTGAAAAAAATGTGAATATTGGAACAACTACAGTACACACTAATTAAAAAAGCCCACCACCCACAGTATCAAACATAGAGGAACTGTTCAGTATCATGAAGGCAGAGTGTTATAAATGTGGCATCATAAACATTACACAAGGGGCATAAAGTGTTTGTTTGGGACTTGTACAGACTCACCCCACAGCTGTCAACTTTTTTATTAGGATCTTTAGCACAAACAACAAAACTGTTGAATAATGCTCTTAAGTTTGGGTCTTGAGAATTTTTGTATACAGAAATGTTTCCACAATCTGTTATTTCCAGATTTCCACACTGCAGGGCCTTAGCGAAATCAGATGGCCCTGTGTAGCAAAAGAGAGTTTAATTCTCCTAATGGCAAACATGTAGAAATACGTACTTCTATAAAATAACAATGATATATTTTTACAAAAAAGCATTGCTTTAGTCTGTAAACATAAACTCCTTTAAATAAAGAAAGATTGTTTGAACAGGGGTTTCCACATTTTGTGTATGACCATTTATAAACACACATTGCCCAAAAAATATTTAAAAAGTAGTTAATTATTATTTGAAGTTTGCTTATCTGTTATGGGATCATGTTTTTGCTTAAACATTAGACATTAAAATAAGAAAAACAATTAGGACATGGTTCTGAAACGGCTCTTTTGAAATTGACACTTCAAAAAGCGAGACCAGTGCAGTATACACAAACACAGTGCTTTATAACGAGAGATCTGATCATCTTTAATGATTAAAATCAGCCCAGAAACTAAGAGATTCAATGTAAACTATGCTAGTCGTGGCCTTTTTTTAGAGTTTAATTTTTTAGTGTTAGTCCTCAAATATTAAAGAATCTGCTAATTTGAGAAAGAAAGTTTGATTTGTTGACTGCACTGTTCCACTGCGGGGGTGCCCACAGTGGAAAAAATGAACTGTTGCACTACTCAGTTAAAAAATAGCACCATATTGATAATGAAATTCATTGTTAAATATTTTATACTAGGTTTTTATCGATTTTATCAATTGCCTAGTAAGAACTGTGGATCTTTCACTGAAGCTCATGGAAACTTTTTTGGGAATCAGGTGTTCACTTCAGCCAGTTAGTCAACAACCCATGTGATGCCACTCATTTTGTGCTCAAATAGTATAGCAACTTGGCCAACAGACTATAGACAGGTTGTTAACTGCAATAATCTCTGTCAATTAATCATCGTTTAAAATGTCTTGATCATCACAGCCCTAACTTCGACAAGTTAAAGAACTGGTGTCAGTATTGTAGCAGAGCTAGACTGTCTGGTCTGAAAATGTATCTCAGGTGATAAACTGAGGATTTTCACTTTGACATACTGCTTTTAATTGTGTTTATTTTGCATATCAGGGTAAAACTCACCTTTGACCATCCCATAGATAGGGTTCTTTATTGTTACCCAGCCGTAAATACGAACTGGGGTACCCTTGGGTAAAACTGGAGATTTGCACTTTAGAGGTGGCAGTGGAACTTTCGGCAGATTAGGGCAAGGCTTGGTCAGTTTCAGCAATAAGATGTCATGTGGTTTGTTTGTTTTAGGGTTCTTGTACGGGTGTCTCTGTGAAATGTCACTGCTTTGAGGTGGTTCCACTGCATTTTTTTTGGATGCTGGTTTAAATAAGCCTTTAGATTCTTGTTAAACAAACATTTTATTGCAAAGAATCTTGCTGTTTCTGAACAAATGGTGTTTAGAGTAATGTATAGTTTATCATATATTAAATGTAAAGGTGAATGAGTTGAATTGTACCAATCCATTAAAGTATATGCATATATTTGTACAGTATGTGATAAATGTTAACAAGATAATACTCACTTCTGTAATTATATGATAAATATTTATATATTTAAGTATTCTCTTGTTATAATCTCTAACATACTGTATAAGACATGAGGAGAGTTCTGGGAAACTACTAAAAAGTAGGGATTATTTCGGTTGTGGTTTAAGATTAGGTTGCAGTTTTTCTGTTTAGTATCAAATGAACACTGGAACATCTCTAAAGTCTGGTTTAATACTTACTTTTTTTCACAGTGAGCAGCGGTCAGAACCCACTGGTCACCGATTAGAGACCCTCCACAGATATAAGTATTTGTGTTATCCCACCCAATTAAAATCACATGGTGGTGGCCTTCATTGTCTCCACAGTCCACTCCTCCCGCGACTCTTTTCTGAATTTCTCCCAGAGTGGCGTCTAACAGAGGAGAAAAACAAAACCTCACAGAGAAACCCAGTAACTTGTTTTACTGAACTGGATCAGGACCGATGATAAATTAAACAAGGACCCTGGTGTGAAATTGATTCAGGCCTGAGTTTTCTCTGGCAGGATGCTGGGCTCATTCTCCCTGATCAGGTGAGGAGCTCAGCAATTCCTGAGGAGTTCTGAGTAGAGCTGTTGCCACCTGGATTTTAACCAGGCAATGGCCAACTGGAAGGAGAACTTGTGAAGAGAGATCTGAATGTTTCTGATTTGATTTTGTTTCTTGCACTGACTAAAGTTCCTGTGATTCTCTGTGTTATAACACAGGTACATCTTTAAATAAATTAGAATATCATCAAAAAGTTCATTTATTTCAGTAATTCATTTAAAAATGAAACTCATATTAAATAGATTTATTACAGAGTGATTTATTTCAAGTGTTTAATTATTTTAATGTTAATGATTACGGCTTACAGCCAATGAAAACCCAAGAGTCATTGTCTCAGAAAATTAAAATATTTAGCACAAAACATCTGCAGCGGTTTCCTAAGACTTTAAAATGTTCCCTTAGTGTGGTTCAGTAGGCTCCACAATCACAGGGAAGACTGCTCACTGACAGACGTCCAGAAGGCAGTCACTGACACCCTCCTGCTGTATCCAAGAATATTAATCGAAACATGAGTGGAAGGTAAAAGTGTGATAGAAAAAGGTGAATAAACAGGGAGAACCTCAGCCTTGAAAGGATTGTCAAGAAAATGCCATTCACAAATGGGGCACAACTGTCGCATTCTTTGTGTCGAGCCGCTCATGACCCAGAGACAGGAGCATCTCACCTGGGCCCAGGAAAAAAAAAAACTGAACTGTGGCTCAGTGTCTAAAGTCTTGTTTTCAGATGAAAGTAAATTCTGCATTTCATTTGGAAATCAATGTCCCACCTTTGGCACAGGACCAGTCCACACTGCCAAAAGCACCAATACCTGGTTTAATGACCACAGTATCACTGTGCTGGATTAGCCAGGAAACTCACCTGACCTAAACCCCTTATGAATCTATGGAGTATTGTCAGGAGAAAGATGAGAGCCACCAGAACCAACAATGCAGACGAGCTTCATGCAAAAAGAGACCAGCCAAGTACTGAGTTCATATACTGCACAGACTCTTCAGTAGAACAACATTTCTGTATTAAAATCATCTTTAAATTGGTCCCATATTATATTCTAATTTTCTGAGATAATGACTTTGGGGTTTTAATTGACTCCATAATTAACATTTAAACAAACGCTTGAAATAGACACTGAGTTTAACTTTAATTTAATTACTGAAATAAATTAACTTTCTGATGATATTTAAATTTATTGGGATGCACCTGTACATGTAATAGTTGTGCTTACAAATAAGGAACCATAAACATGCCCACTAAAAGTCTTGACAGAAATAAAATGTCCTAAGAAGGTTATGGTTAATAAAAGTCAGCTCACCTGCCAGCACCAGGAGAATGAGTAGAATTCATGATGATTTTTGTCTCTGAATCCACACTGAGGCACTGCAGTAACACATAGTGGCGTCTTCATTTTTAAACCAGAATTTTTATCAGTGAATCTCCAGCACTCATGCAAAGCTCCACTCCACTTTTTTTAAATGAGAATATCAGATATTTGTGGTAAGGTACAGTGAAGCAGTAAATGCAAGTAGTTTTTCTTATCACTCAACTGCCATCAGGGTCCAGTTCTTTGTGAAAAAATAAATATCTAAAAGTAAATGAAATGATACCAGGAAAACGGTTGATGGGACTTGGAATAAAGTCAGTTTGTGATTAAAACCCTGTTTACATCAAATGAAACCAGAACAGTAGGGACAAATGGTTTTTCATTCTTCTTCTCAACTACATATTTCTACAGTATATTCCTAGTTAATTCCTTTAAATGATGATACATTTCAATGTTAAACACTTTCACCCTGGAAGACAAAGTATGCAGAGCAACAGATGGAGTACAGTCTAATTGTAGAACTACAAAGTGACAGTTGTCAGTGGAGCAGAGAGAGTGCACAACCATATTTGTAGATCACTTTTAGTAATTCGTTGGTGATTTAAAAATATGTTTTATGTATTTTATGGATCTGCTTTTAGCGTGTAAATCATGTTTTTTGGATTACATTTAAAATTAATTCATTAAATGAGAAGAGAAAGTATGTGCTTTCTTTGCCTTAAAAGTTAACCTCACCTCAGTTTTATCAGGGAACCTTTCACACTTGCAGAACTTCTCTTGGTTTTCTTTGCAGAGCTTCTCCTTAACTTATACACTTAAAATGTACTTAACACTGATACACTATGTAATTTTCCTATCTTATCAGTTGACAGAGTTTAAATGACAGACTGTGTTGAGCAAATGTAATAAAATATAATCTCTGAGACGTTAGCTGCAGTAACTGACTCTGTTCTCCAAAGCCAGTTAATACACTTTGTTTTGGAAGCAGAGCTGAAGCGGCAGATGTCCACTGACCATGGGCTGTATTTCAGTGTGATATTTAGTAGGTCTTTAACAGAGGAGTTGAAACAAATGTACCACAGCACTTTCCTAAACTACAGCCTCACTTCAAGAAGAATTAGGAGAATTTGTCACCTGCAGTAAAAACAGGAACCTGATGAGTTTTAGACATGTCTCTTGAAGCTTTATCATTATAAATAACAAATGCACACATCTACATTACTGGAACTGAGGGCAAACATTGGTGTAGCTAAATTTTTAAACCATATTTTTTTCAGGGGAAAAATGTCTAAACTGGATTTAGTGATTGTTTAAAGAAATTAAGTAAGAAACATTTCAATATCTAAGATATTGGGTCACCCTTAGCAGCAACAACTGCAACCAAGCTTGCAGGCTGTGGAGGAATTATGGCTCACTCATCTTTGAAGAATTGTTGTAATTCAGCCACATTGGAGGGTTTTTAGCATGAACCGCATTTTCAAGTTATGCCACAGCATCTCAATAGGATTCAGGTCAGAACTGTGACTACTCCGCTCCAAAGTCTTCATTTTGTTTTTCTTCAGCCGTTCAGAGGTGGATTTGCTGGTGTGTTTTGGATCATTGTCCTGCTGAACCAAAACCAAACTGGTTGCAGTTTGAGGTCACGAATCGATGGCTGGACATTCTCCTTCAGGATTTATTGGTAGACAGCGGAATTCATGGTTCCATTTATCACAGCAAGTCTGAGGCCCTGAAGCAGAAAAACAGCCCCAGACCATCACACTACCACCACCATATTTTACTTTTGGTATGATGTTCTTTTTCTGAAATGAGGTGTTACTTTTACACCAGATGTAACATGACACACACCTTTCAAAACGTTCAACTTTTGTCTCATCCGTCCACAGAGTATTTTCCCAAAAGTCTTGGGGATCATCAAGATGTTTTCTGGTGAAATTGAGAGGAGTCTAATGTTCTTTTTACTCAGCAGTGGTTTTTGTTGTGGCACTCTGCCTTGCAGGCCATTTCTGCCTAGTCTCTTTCTTACTGTGGAGTCATGAACGCTGACCTTAACTGAGGCGAGTGAGGCCTGCAGTCCTTTGGATGTTGTTGTGGGTCTGTTGTGACTCTTGAATGAATCTCTTGGGGTAATTGTGGTCGGCCGGCCGCTCCTGGGAAGGTTCGCCACTGTTCCACGTTTTCACCGTTTGTGGATAATGGCTCTCACTGTGGTTCGCTGGAGTCCCAAATCTTTAGAAATGGCTTTATAACCTTTTCCAGACCGATAGATCTCAATTATGTTCTTTCTCATTTGTTCCTGAATTTCTTTGGATCTTGGCATGATGTCTATCTTTTCAGGATCTTTTGGTCTCTCTGGCTTTGTCAGGCAGGTCCTATTTAGGTGATTTCTTGATGGAGATCAGGTGTAGCAGTAATCAGATCTGGGTGTGTCTAGAGAAACTGAACTTAGGTGATAAACCACAGTTAAGTTATGCTTTAACTGGGGGGCAAACACTTTTTCACACAGGGCCATGTAGGTTTGGATATTTTTCTTCCTTAATTATCCATCCATCCATTATCTGTAACCGCTTATCCAATTTAGGGTCGCGGGGGGTCCAGAGCCTACCTGGAATCATTGGGCGCAAGGCGGGAATACACCCTGGAGGGGACGCACACACACACATTCACTCACACACTCACACCTACGGACACTTTCGAGTCGCCAATCCACCTGCAACGTGTGTTTTTGGACTGTGGGAGGAAACCGGAGCACCCGGAGGAAACCCACGCGGACACGGGGAGAACACACCAACTCCTCACAGACACACACACATTCACTCACACACTCACACCTACGGACACTTTCGAGTCGCCAATCCACCTGCAACGTGTGTTTTTGGACTGTGGGAGGAAACCGGAGCACCCGGAGGAAACCCACGCGGACACGGGGAGAACACACCAACTCCTCACAGACAGTCACCCGGAGCGGGAATCGAACCCACAACCTCCAGATTCCTGGAGCTGTGTGACTGCGACACTACCTGCTGCGCCACCGTGCCGCCCTCCTTAATTATAAAAACCTTAATTTTAAAACTGCATTTTGCGTTGTCTTTGACTAATATTTGAATATGTTTGATGATCTGAAACATTAAGAGTCACAAACATGCAAAAAAAAAATAAATCATGAACAAGGCAAACACTTTTTCACACCACTGTACGTGAGCAATAAAATAAAATGATTATCCAAGTTTTAAGAGTTCATGATTTATATGTCATAAGAACAGAAAATGTATCATAAAGTAATCACATTGTCAAATTAGAAGAATAGCTTTGCCTTTTTTTGTGCCTTTTAAAGGATTAAATCTCAACACATTTTTAAAATTAAAGGTATTACAAAGGGTTCTTTGAACATAAAAAAAAACACTTTTGGTTCCATAAAGAAATGTGTTTGTTGAAAGGATGTGAGAGTGAAGAACCTTTTAAAGGTTTTAAAAAACCTCACTTGATGTAAAGGTTCTTTACCAGTTTAAAAGTTGTCAGCAAAATGGTTCTTTACGGAACCAAAAGTGATTCTGCATTACTCAAAGACCCTCTGTAGCAACTATATTTTTAAAAGAATAACTTTGCTATTTGAAAGATTATTCTGATATAATACAGGTGCTGGTCATAAAATTAGAATATAGTGGAAAAGTTGATTTATTTCAGTAATTCAATTCAAAAAGTGAAACTTGGATATTATACTCATTCATTACACACAGACTGATACATTTCAAGTGTTTATTTCTTTTAATTTGATGATTATAACTGACACCTAATGAAAACCCCAAATTCAGTTTCTCAGAAATTTAGAATATTGCTTACGACCAATACAAACACGATTTTTAGAAACACTTGACCAACTGAAAAGTATGACCACATACAGCACTCAATACTTAGATGGGGCTTGGGGCTGAGTGGTCCAGTTTCACTTTTTGAATGAAATTACTGAAATAAATAAATATTTTCACCTGTATATGAAATGTCTTTACTAACAGATGAAGACAGTAAGTTTTACAGTAGGTAGTGAAAGGCTCTACTCTCCAAAGTCAGTTAATACCTCAGTATTGTTACTGGAGTGGTGGATATCCACAAACCTATGAGTATGGACAGGGTTTGTGTGATATTTACAAACCGGATTCCAAAAAAGTTGGGACACTAAACAAATTGTGAATAAAAACTGAATGCAATGATGTGGAGATGGCAAATGTTGATATTGTAATCGTAATAGAACATAGATGACAGATCAAAAGTTTAATCTGAGTAAATGTAACATTTTAAAGGAAAAATATGTTGATTCAAAATTTCAGTGTCAACAAATCCCAAAAAAGTTGGGACAAGTAGCAATAAGTGGCTGGAAAAAGGAAATTGAGCACATAATGAACAGCTGGAAGACCAATTAACACTAATTAGGTCAATTGACAACATGACTGGGTATAAAAAGAGCTTTTCACAGTGTCAGTGGAGGATCACCAATTCCACCATTGTTGCGCAGAAAGATAATGCAGCAATAAATAAATGGTGTTACCCAGTGTAAAATAGCAAAGACTTTTAAGTTATCATCATCAACCGTGCATAACATCATCAAAAGATTCAGAGAATCTGGAACAATTGCTGTGCGTAAGGGTCAAGGCCGTAAAACTCTACTGGATGCTCGTGATCTCCGGGCCCTTAAACGTCACTGCACCTCAATCAGGAATGCCACTGTCAAGGAAATAACAGAATGGGCTCAGGAATACTTCCAGAAAGCATTGTCAGTGAACACAATCCACCGTGCCATCCGCCGTTGGCAGCTGAAACTCTACAGTGCAAAGAGGAAGCCATGTCTAAGCAAGCTCCACAAGCTCAGACATTTGCACAGGGCCAGGGGTCTTTTAAATTAGAGTGTGGCAAAATGGAAGACGAATGGAGTCACGATTTGAAGTTCTTTATGGAACACTGGGACAAGGATAACCCAAGTTGTTATCAACGCTCCGTTCAGAAGCCTGCATCACTGATGGTATGGGGTTGCATGAGTGCTTGTGGCATGGGCAGCTTGCATGTCTGGAAAGGCACCATTAATGTAGAGCACTATGTTCAGGTTCTAGAACAACATATGCTCCCATCTAGACGTCATCTCTTTCAGGGAGGACCCTGCAATTTTCAACAAGATAATGCCAGACCACTTGGTCTGGTGGCCTAGCAGGTAGTGTTGCAATCACACAGCTCCAGTGCCAGCAGGTAGAGTCGCAATCACACAGCTCCAGGGGCCTGGAGGTTGTGGGTTTGATTCCCGCTCCGGGTGACTGTCTGTGAGGAGTTGGTGTGTTCTCCCCGTGTCCGCGTGCGTTTCCTCCGGGTGCTTCGGTTTCCTCCCACAGTCCAAAAACACACGTTGCAGGTGGATTGGCGACTCAAATGTGTGTATGTGTGTCTGTGTTGCCCTGCGAAGGACTGGGGCCCCTCCATGCTGTATTCCCGCCTTGCGCCCAATGATTCCAGGTAGGCTCTGGACCCACCGCGACCCTGAATTGGACAAGCGGTTACAGATAATGAATGAATGAATAATGCCAGACCACATTCTGCAGCAATCACAACATCATGGCTACGTAGGAGAAGGATCCGGGGACTGAAATGGCAGCCTGCAGTCCAGATCTTTCACCTGTAGAGAACATATGGTGCATCATAAAGAGGGAGGTGCGACAAAGAAGGCCCAAGACGATTGAACAGTTAGAGGCCTGTATTAGACATGAATGGGAGAGCATTCCTATTTCTAAACTTGAGAAACTGGTCTCCTCTGTCCCCAGACGTCTGTTGAGTGTTGTAAGAAGAAGGGGGGATGCCACACAGTGGTAAAAAATGGCCTTGTCCCAACTTTTTGGGGATTTGTTGACGCCATGAAGTTTTGAAACAATATATTTTTCCCTTAAAATGATACATTCTCTCAGTTTAAACTTTCGATCTGTGATTTGTGTTCCATTCTGAATAAAATATTAGATGTTGGCTCCTCCTCCACATCATTGCATTCATTTTTTATTCACAATTATTTTAGTGTCTGCCAACTTTTTTTGAATCTGGTTTGTAATACGCCTTGAGCAAAGGAGTCGAAATGATGAAACAGTCCATTAAACAAAAGGGATCATTTTCCAGAGTTTAAGTGGGTATACACAGGGCAATCAACATTAAAAACTGTGAGGCTTTGCTTGAGAACCTGATGTCAATATAACTTTGAAAAATAACTGGAATTTTGATGTTTGATGAATAATTGAATTACAACAAAAATTGAGATAAAAGTTTGGATTCACTGCTTGAAGCAGTTCCATTAATGTTTGTAAAATATGGCTTCTTTGCTATCACTACATTTTTATTTGCCGTTTACACTTTAAACTTCTCAAAGGCATCACTTCAAACCAAATACAGCAGTTCTCTGAATCTGTAAATCATACTCTGCCACAGCTGCTGAGTAAAATGAGTTCAATTTGTGGATATACATTGTTCCTTTTACTTTTTAAATTCTAAGTAAAATTTTAGGAGTTTCTGATATCCATTTGTTATTATTATTATTGTTACACTTATATAGCGCCTTTCTAGACACCCAAGGACGCTTTACAATCTACACTGCTCAGAACGCTCAATTCACACACACACAGGCGAGAAGCGGCAGCCAAACGCGCACAGTGTACTCTCAACCAGGAACGACCGTCCACCTGGAGGACTGCATCGGGCACTAGGGTTTAACCCAGGACAGAGCGCCAATCCATATCTGGGCTCACACATACAGACATTCATTCACACACCAGGACAGTTATTAGAGAAGCCAATTCACCTACCCTCCATGTTTTTGGACTGTGGGAGGAAACCGGAGCTCCCGGAGGAAACCCACGCAGACACGGGGAGAACATGGAAACTCCACCCAGATGGGACTTGAACCCAAGATCCCAGCGCTGGGAGGCGAACGTGCTAACCACCAAGCCACCGTGCCTTTTTTTGCCGTGCCTTTGTGAGTCACATTCTTGTATTATGTATTTATTGAACATTTAACTAATCTCTCCCTATAGTGAACATGCAGGTACTTTTCAGAATATTCATAAACAATTACAAAGGCCTGATGAGATATTAGAGATATTTAGATATTTCAAATTTTTGAACATTCGCGTTATGGGTTGAGCTGTATAGCTTTGTTTTTCTTCTCTGCATTGAATGTGTTAACTCTTTCCAGCCGTATCAGTGAGTCTCTCACACTCATGCAGAACTCCTTCTTGGGCTCTTTGTGGTGGTGCTCCTTAACGGATGCCCTTGTAAAACTAGGGTAGTGACACTGGAAGTCATTGTCCTGACTTTATCAACTGACCACAGAGTTCAGATGCCTGGTTCTGTTGGCTTTAAGTAAATTCAATAAAGATTAATCTCACGTCACCTGCAGTAACCGACTCTGGAGTCTGGGGTTTGGAAGAAGTGCTGGACAGTTCTTTAAGCAGAAACTGTACTTCAGAGTAATGTATAGTAGGTTTACATAGTAGAACTGACCAAGACTAAACATTCATCTTCAGGAGGAAATTTCTGAATATACATCCTTATAAAAAATACGGTCTGGATTTCCAAAGTTGTCTCTGAACATATTTTATAAATATATTTTGTAAATATAAACACATTTAGAATCAGACGCCTGCAACTTGCTCCAAAAAAGTGGTGACTGAGGCAAGTTTCCTGCTGAGCTCCATCACCCTTCCTTTACTAACACTTTAATTGTTTGGGAACTGAGGAGACTCTGCGCGGTTTGTAAATGAGAAATATCAATACTTTTCTATTCAATAACAAAAAATCAACTGGATACAAATGAGCAAACTTTGTTTAATTGAGTGAATAAATAAGCAACTGTGCTCTCTGTTAACTGACTACATTGTGGTGGAAGTGTAGTTTATTGTGAAATTATTTGTAAGTAAATACATCTATGAACTTAATCCAGATTATATTTTACAATTTTTTATATTGACTCAATACAATAATTTATATTGTTCTATAAAAGCAGTAAGCCACTGGAGACTGTGCCTCGTGTTGTGGCACAAAAACCCTTTCTCATGATAAAATCACTAACACTCTGTAAACACAGAAAACAAACAAAATCATAAAACAAAAGTAAAATACATTCAAAATAATGAAAATAGGCCTTTTATTTGGTAAATGTTTATTTTTGCTACAGATTAAAACAAAGACATTCAGAAATCCATGTCCTTCAGTGCTTAGAATTGGATTTCAATTAATATCTTTAGTTTTTTTCATTTTAAAACACTCATTTATTTGATGCTAAACATGTGATAAACATTAGAAAAACAGTAGATTGGGAACGGCAGACCTCTCGGATTCCTGAGAAAATAGAGCCAAGTCCATTTTGTTGTGAGTGTGCAGGACAGCAAGCCAAAAAAGGCTTTTTTTTTTTTTTTTTTTTTTTTGCCTTTTTCACAGATATTCGACATATACAGGCATAGATAGTGTCATAGATTAATGCAAAATAAAAAAAGCAATAACAAATAACAATACAACACTGAATGAATTAATCCCAGAGTTCAACAAATAGCTTCAAACATCATCTGAAAATGTTTTTCTCTTTATTTTTGATGGAAGATTTAAGAGAAATTAAATTTTAAATTTTTACAAAAAATGGAAAAAAATAAAAATAAAAATATTCACCAGCCACTTTAATGCTAAATTCCTCACGTTTTTCGTTTCGGTCGTCTCTGTAAACGATTGACAGATGTGGGGTTTTTTTGTCTAAAAGAAAGCAAACACAGTCAAAGATTCAAAAATAAAAAAATAATAAAAGCTAGGCAACTCATAAATGAGCCACAAACTCTAAGGGTCTGTTTTAATGCATGAATTTCACATAGATTTCTTTTCTAACTATGGCCACAGTTTTATCACGTTTTTATTTTTGTTATATTTTTTTTTTTGTTTTTTTTTTTTTCCCAAAATGAAAAATGGTGCAAAATCCTCGCTAGTTTTTCAACAATGAAAGCCACTATATAAAGGTAGATAAACATTTTTACAGGTTTTTAAACATTTCAACCAACCAAAAACAAACAGAAATTTATTAAGTCCTTGAGTAAACTTTAAAGAAATGAAAAGTCTTCCCTCGTCACCTCTTTGTGTTTGCTTTGTGTTTTTCTTTTGATTTGCCGAGTGAGGGAAGACACTCAGTGCAATGTTAAATTACAACAATAACCATCATAAACATCACTTATCATTGGATTTAGGGCTTTTATAAAACAAAACGGAAAAGTACAGTTAAACACTGAATGGAAAACAAGAAGATATGACATCTTTCTGTGAGTTTAATGCTCATCTTCAAAATAAAGCCCTGCATTCACCCCACTCCACAATAAAAGCCCCAAAATGAAATAGGGGAAAAAGTTCACATTGCGTTACTGGCGATTTTGTTTCAAGTATCTGTGCAGTAATTTTCAGTTTCTGATATGTTTTATCATTTTATTCTCACATCTGAAGAAAAAACAACAATGTGGAAACAACAGGAATTGCTTTAAAAAATTAAAAATGATGTGCAAATCCCAGACGAACGCTTTGTTGTGGCGAGTTACGTAGTGGTGCGTATAATTTATTTTGCAGGGTCAAATACAAATGTATTGCTCATTTCTAAAGACTTGCGCTGAACTCAATTGCTCTTTAAAAAGCAGTTGTATCTTAGCACTACACTGGGTTCAGTTCCCAGCTTGGGTAAATACATCATACTGCACTATATCAACGAGAGTCCCCGGGCAAGACTCCTAATTCTCTGTTACATGATTAAGAATGTGTAAGTCGCTCTGGATAAGAGAGAAATTTGGAAGTTGGAGGTAATTTGGTGCACAGTAATCGAGTGAAAGTGAAGCGTGTGGCTGAAGACATTTTTTGATGCTGGTGTTACGTTTTTTTTTGTTTTTTTGTTTTTTTAATGGTTCCTGGATTTTGGACGAGCTGTTGATTTCCTGCAGACACTTTTTTTTTTCCGAGAAAAAGGCAGTTTCACTCCCAGGCAACAGTGAATTTTGTTTTTGATGCCAGACCACAATCCAAATATTAACAGCTTCCATCTGCTTAGAGCAGATTTTGTACCTATTGAAATAATTCCACCTTAAGTACAGAAACAAAACAAGGGCCCTTTACACGAGAGCCCATGGAAATGCACAGTTTGACGGATCCAGATTTAACAAAACAAGCATTAAACAAACACGGAAAACTATGCGGAACTAAAAGGCACTCCTGTACGTGGCCAGCGTTTTGACGAGGGACAGAAAATTAGCAAGAAATACAGTTTTCAAAATTCAAACATTTAGTTTTTTCCTGTTTCCTTGCTTGCATTTCCACGTTCAAATTTTATATATATTTATATAGAAAACGATTCTAAAATGTGATTCCATTTTTTTTTTTTTTTGGTATTCAATAAAGTACCAGGATTAAACACAAACCTGTGCACGGTTTAGATTTTTAGCAAATTCCTAAATAGGACACAGCACAAGGATTATCTCAGTAATGCAGAAATGAGGTGTCTAACTAGAATCAGTTGTAATTTTCCCAGCCTCCCTGGGACCATTTCACTTTAAATATACAAGAAACACAAGAGACGTCAACATGTCCTTGTCTATAACGAAGCAAACAAGAAGAAAAATGTCTAACAAAATATAAACCCGCAGCTAATATACAACCGCTAATCCTTTAATCCCACTTGCCGTGAGACCTTCGAGAAAATGAGACGCAGATCAGCAGCATGTGGTTAAGGTCCCACTTCGTAAATAGGTTCTGCTTGTGAACAGAAACTGCGCCCCCTGGTGGGACAGCAACAGACGTTCTGTTTATCACAGCTTCTGTAACATTTTCTCACATTTGAGACACTTAAGCTAAAGCTGAAAGATGTATTTTTCTATCGTAAATCGCCGTTTAAAAGAGTGCAAAAGCTGCTGTTTTAATAATACCCGAAATTAGCAGTTTTTAAATTTTCAAACTTGCCCTTGTGGAGAGTAAGTGCTACTGCATCCCACCACACGGACTCAGAACATTACAGAAGCAGTTTTGCTTTTTATCCCCTCTCCCACTTATTACTACTGTTTGTTTTTCTCTGGCCCCGTTAGTGCCACTGCACCCCTTTAACTGGAGACTTGCTCATTTTGCTTGCATTCAAACGAGACAATTCTTAGATTATTCCACAGTCCCCGTCGAGACCCTGTCCTGAAATGCTTGTTAACATTCAAATTTCCCAACTAAAATAAACTATTTAGAGCTTGTGAAGTTCAGAGCTGAAGCATTAAAAGTAAAACTGGGCCATTTCTATCAATGTATTCATAATATAATTAGACAGATCTTTAAAATTCTGCATATTTACTATAAAACCCAGCAAAATGGCAATACAAGACTACAGGAGATACGACAGTGTTATAGACAATCATCGCCTTTAAATCACAAACGCAAAACTGTTGTCCACAAATCGTTCCGCTGTACCTTTATAGTCGTAAATGCACTGATAGACATTAATCTGCTCAACACCTGTATCTTTCCATAGATGTGAATTTCGTTTACGCCCTGAAAGAGTGCGGACATGACACGTTGTGTATAAACACAGTCATATGTAAAATAATTGGGACGCTACGTGTTTTCGTTGATTTTCTAAGTGGAAAATAAGCGCGCAGATCTTCTACAGAAAAGACACTTCTTCACAACGTGAATTCCACTCAAACCAACTCATTAAAGAAGAAATATTTAACAGACTTGAGAAGTAAATAGAAACTGTGCAGTAAAATTAGCAGCGATCTGCCACACGTACAGGCTCCTAACTCAGAAACACTGTGCCGAGTTTCACCAAGAAAACCAACTTCTTTCTCCAAATCGTCCCAAAAATGTAACATACAACGGTTTCCCAGAGGCCTGAGGGTTTTTTTTGGGTGGAGCCCAATCTCTTGAGTCTCGATTGGCACAATTTAACGATTTTAACGCATCGATGTGTCAGTTATTTTCTCACGTTGCATAGTAAATGTTAACGGTGTGCTGGTCAGGAGCATGAGCCAGCAGCTAAAACGTACCCTTCTCTGTTTAGAGCGGGAGATTCAAGTAAAGAGCTGCTCTCTTTTCAACAGGAAGGGGGCGCACTTACTAACGGAAATAGGTGAACGCCACAGAGGCTGCAAGGAGAGGGAGAAACAATAACAAAAATAAAATAGCTGAAGAAGATATGGAATTAGGCAAAAAATAATTCATCATAAAAATGACTTCTTGGCAAATTAAAGCATCTTAAACACTGAGGATATTTTATGTATGTTTAAATTATGAGGGGGTTGTAAAAATTGAATTAATTTCAACAAGTTTTAGGTCATTTTTAAGAAAACACCCATGACACAGAATCATATTTGAAAAAGAAAATAAATAAGGATTTTAAGGGTTAGAGTTCATTAAAATGCGAATGCGCTTCTCTAACATCTTCCATGCTCATGTTGAAGAACCATGAGAAATCTAAAGCTTACAGTCCACCAGAGGGCAGTGCTGAGTCTGTGCTTTACACTTTATCTTGCCAAGATGTCATTTTTTTTCCAGCATGTGTTCTCAGCTGTTGTACGATTATAGATTACAGGGAATTCTTAGGAAACACTTTGACACACATTATTAATAATAATAATAATAATAAACATTTCACATCAAAGCAAATATGGCCAACAAGCACTGATCCTCATTTGCATTGTTTACATGGGCGAGGATTAGAGCTTTAAAGTGTTTCTGCATATCAACACTGAAGACCAACAGGATCAGAGGACAGAGGGTGGGAGGGGGGAGAGAAATAAAGATGTAAATTACACAGAAACACTGGCAATTCCAGAGGTCAGACTTTCTCAGCTTTTTGATAAAGGTGCGTTTATCAGAAAGAGGGAGAACGGAGAGGGAGAAAGAGAGAGAGAGGTAGAAAGAGGAAGAGAAAGAAGAGATGGAGAGGTCATCACCAGTTCGTTTTGGCTTTGACTTTAGTGACTCAAAAAAAAGAAAGACATTCCAAGGTTCGTGAGGAACGCAGTAATAGCGAGCTTTTGTTTGTTTCTTTGTTTGTTTTCCTCCCGCGAGGTTCAGCAGCTTCATCATCACAACAGAAGGGAGCTGCTTTTGTTTGTTTGTTTTCCATGAAGAAAAACAAGAAGAAGAAGTCCATGTCTTGCTTCAGACAAAAAGGCCATAAACAAGTTTGGAGTTTCGACAGCGACATTCACTTGATACAAAGAGATAAAAGTCCCCAAAAAAGACAAAGAAAAGTTAGAAACACGATTTAAAAAAATAAAATAAACAGACAAACATTTATATACTGCAGGTTTTATCTGATTGTAGACTCAGTCTTGTGTTCCCCTTCAGTCGGGCTCCAAAGGCCTTCCCCAAAGTCCCCAAACTAAAGGAGATTGTGATTTATGTCCTGTTTCTGTTTTTAATACCGTTCAAGGTACGAGAAGGAGCTCAAGTCTTTCTTTGCTCTGTAATCATCCGGTGAGTTGGCGTCGCAGGGTGGAGCATCCGTTCATAAGTGCTTTATTAATATCAAAAAACATTTTTTTTAGGTTTGTTTTTTTTCCTTTTGTACCAAAACACAAAAATCCATTTTTACTGCATTAGAAGTGTTCCCCGTTATTATTATTTTTTAACTTTTGGTGTTGTGCCTGAATCCTTAATCTATCTCTCTCTCTCTGTTTTTAAGTGTGTGAGGAGCGTCTGTGTCCGAGGTCACCCTCGAGAGAGAGAGAGAGAGAGAGAGAGAGACCAGGGAAAAGGAGAAGAATAAGACAAAGTCTGTAAGTAAAAGTTTGAAATGTCTCCAAACATGACATTTTTAGTTAAAAACAAGCAGAAATTACAAAATAAAAGCTTGGGCTTGCTTCAGTGTGTATGGAAGAGAGCAGTGGATGCAAATATTGCACAATGCATCACTTAAGACTTGTTTTTGTTTCTCTCCGTTCCGTTCCGTTCTGATTGATTCAGCTTCAGGGAAAAAATCCCAGTCCAGGATCCTTTCTTAGGAAAAAAAAACGAAACGAAACAACAACAAAAAAGTGGCTTTTATGAGATGAGACACATTCCGTGTAAAATTAAAGTCCCCCTTTTGTAACGTAATGCATAAGCTCGCGTCTGATTGGTCGAGCACACAGGCCACAAACTGCTGGGCAACGTTTGTTACTTTTTTGTTTTTTAATAATTATTTATTATTATCTTTTTTTTTTTGGTTGATTTTTGTGTTTTTTGTTTTTTTTTTCCTTGTTTTTCTCACGTTGCGCTTGCTCTGCTCCAGTCGCTGGCTCAGAAACAGAAATGTGCAAGTTTCAAACGTTCTTTAGTTCGTTTAGTTGTAGAACAAAATGAAGAGAATGACCTACAAAAAGAGAGCAAGCACTTAAGGCTAATATTAATAATAATAATGATGATGATAATTTTGATGAAATCACACATTTAAAAAGGTAGCAGGAGCTTTTTTGTATTTTTTCAATATTATTTTTAATCCCAGCGTCGCGGTCAGGAAGGCTGTGAGGTTTCTTTTTTTCTTAATTTTGTTTTTTAAAGGATTCTCTGCTCTTCTTAAAAAAGATGATCTTTTTCTTTTGGGGAAAAGCAAAAAAAAAAAAATTTAAATTCAAAAGGTTTCTGTGTGATGCTCCACTTTGAGAAGAAGATGAACTGCTCAGCGGAGGCGTTGTTTTAGTGAAGAATGTTTAGTGATTATCCTCACACTGATTTGCTTTGTTTTCCTTTTTGTGACGCACTGCAACAAATGGAGTCTCAGCGAGAGAAATCACCTTAAAATGTTCTCAAAGTTCATATTCGATATTAGACGGAATTACAACATGTTCCTGGAAATTTCTCGCTTCCTTTTACTGGCAGATAGTCAATCGGATTGATTTTTTTGATAAATCAACTTAAATAATGCCTTCAATAATCTGTTGTTATTGTAATTGTTACGACGGGATTTGGGATGATCTCGTAGAGAAATCGTATGTTTAGATTATGTTCTATTTTTTCTTGTGATTTTTGGCCTTTGCTCAGGTTCCCGGGTGGTTCCAGCTGCTGAGACGTTGTTGTGTATCACTGAGTTGTGGCTGATCTCTTCTCCACTCGGGATCCTGGGATGCTCACTCGCTGAGACATCGTTCCTGCAGTGAACGTGGTGTTACTCTTTTGGTTCCTCCGGCGAGCAGGTCTCCAGATGATTCAGTTTGGGTTATTGTTGTTTCCCCTGTGCGTGTTTCCTGCTCGTTTCTCTGGCTCCTACATATTTTCTCCGCTCAGCAGGTCTCCGGGCAGCAGTGTGTTGATGGGGATGGGGCTCCCCATGACCCTGGGCTCTTCTCCGTTCGAAGGCCCCCATAGGCTTGAGTACTGCTGGACGCCCCACAGCAGCTCTGCCCCACTCCCGCCGCTCCCGGGGCCCGACCCCGTGCCCGGTTTGGTGCCCGCAGTGCTCCCGCTGCCCCAGGGCCGCTGCTGATTGGACGCCTGGGGGTTCTGACCCTGAGCGAAGAAGCGTGTCACTTCCTCCTCTCCGGCAAACTCCGCCAGGATGGTGGTGTTACCCAGAACGCACCTAGACACAGAGGGTTAGAGAGAAGGCGGGTAGTGAATGGGTAGTGAACTGAACTGAACCTGCTGACGTTTAGAATATGGCTCAGAGCAGAAGGAGGGAGGGAAGAATTAATTTTATAGAGAAAGAAGGGGGAATAAGAGAGAGAGTGAGGTACAGGTGGAATGAGGGAGAGCGAGAGAATGAAAGAGGGATGATGTCTCACATGTGCAGTGATTTCTGTGCCTTTGCGGCCTCCTCTTTGGAGCTGTAGCGCACCAGAGCGTTCCCCTGTGGCAGGCTGAGGTGGAAGGTGATCAGAGGGCCGTGCTGCATGCACAGGGTCCTCAGAGTCGAACCGTCAATCTGTAAACACCAACAAAACATAACTAACGTCGTAATCCTCAGCTCGGTCCCTGAAAACTGAAACTCTGATCTGATTTATATCAGGAAACAGCTGTTATACTGACACCTACCTGTTAGTATAACACCTACAGGACAGTATGACACCTACCCACCCCCCCCCCCCCCACGTGGGGGACTTGCTCTATGGAGAATTATCTACTTTATTCAAGACCTATAAAGCGGTTTGACTCTCTAAAACATTCAAACTGCTGATGTTGGTGGCAGAAATAGAGTCCTAAAGCTAACCACTGAGGGAATGACTAATGACGGTGAGCTGTGAAATTGGGACAATGTTGTTAAGTCTGTTCTATGGACGCTAGAGTCTACAACATAAAATAATAATATAAAAAGGCAACAGTCAATATTTCAAGACAATAAGTCAATATACATTTAGATACTATACTATTATTTGGAAAGAGTATCTTAAAATAATCAGATATTTTCTCAATATATCGACTTACTAAGTAATTATTATATTGAGATAACAGCCTACACATTAAAAAAATTAAAACTGGTGCTGTTTATCCTCATGTGGCGGAAATTGTCCTCCATCCTGTTCAGTACAGTGTGAGCTCTATGAAATGAACGCACCTGAGGAGTAAGGTTCCGCAAAACAAGCCAACTGCTTGTCCGACTGGAGCTGTCTGAACTCCACACCGTGCCCTCTGAGAGAGAGAGAGAGAGAGAACGAGGTAGAGAGAGACAGAGAGAGAGAAAGGCATACAACAATAACCTAGTGTTAATACAGTTATCGAGCCTAAGACATATGATTATCTATCTACTGTGGAATTGTGAATGATCTGTCAATACTTTAAAGAAGAATCTAAATGGGGAAAGCACTGAAAAATCCAGTGTTTGACGTAAAAGAAGTCATCCCAGTTGTGTCTGGAATAATATTAAATATGGAGAATTGACATGAGTAAAACTAACAGCCCGATACAGATAATATACAATGTTATTGTTACGCTTCATACATTTATTTAAAATTGTACAATGATGTGTGGACTACACCGTTCTGCAGCTAGGTGTTTCCTAATCCACTCTGGAGTGTTTCTGTTGGTTAATTATGGCATGAGCAGTGAGTGAATTTAAAGTACTGACCCGAGGAGTAGGAGCCGCTCCAGTTCTGAGTGAGGCCGAGAGACCCGGGGGTCCAGTTCTGCGCAGGTTTACTGTTGGTGAGACCCGGCGGCGGACGGGACGGAGCTGTGGACGTCCGAACTCCGGGAGATACCTTCCACAGGTCCTGAGACATGGAGACCTGCGGGACAGGCCCGGACCAGGTGGACTTCACGTCCAGCAGTTTACCTGGATTAGACGAGAGGGCGAAGAGTGAGGATCAGCTGCTTCAGAGGAGAAGGGTTTTCAGAAAGGTAACAGACACACAGCGGGGGCAGGTCGAGGGTTGGTTGGGGCTTGTGGGCTAGGGCAGGTTTTCTGGGGCAGTACCTGTGCTCCCTTCCTCTTCCTGCTGATTTATAGAGAGACTGAAGGCCTCAGGCCACTCGCTCATATTCACCTGAACCACACTCTCAGACACAACAGGGGACCAGCCTGAGGAGCGTTTACATCCAGGAGTGAAATATACAAAACACAAACAAGGAGTTTACTTTATTTTTGGCTTATGTTGTCAAACTGGTCATTAAAACACAAAAACAATACACAATAACAGTAAAATAAAAATAAATAAAGCATAATGTAAATATTCTATTCAGACAGTGTGTGTGTAACTAGTAATATCTGGGCACCAAACTTGATTTCTCATACACCAACACTGTATCGACCCACTGTTTGCTTTCTGCCAACTTCCACCCAGCGACAGAAACTCACCAACCAATCATCTTTGTTTCTGGAGTCCGCCTAGCAACCACCGACCAATCAGCTTATTGTGTGTGTCTCAGCAGCTGGTGCTTTCTGGCAGAGCTGCAGAGAGACTCTGAACACACCGCACTACAGTGTGGACACCCTTTTTAACTGATTGAAATTGCGTCATCCATGTCTCAGAGTCTGCGCGAAAGCTCAGCTCTCATATTAGACTTTGTAGAAAACAAAGAAATGAACACAAGGGGGCGCTCTAACACTGCTCCACAGCAGCCAGACTGACAGCTATATTTTGATCGTCGGCCTTGTGAACCATTAATAGGTCGACTACTAATGCAGGCCACTAGGTGTCAGTATAACTGCAGAAAATGACAATTCCTCCTTTAAATGAAGCTTAAGTAGTTGCTGCTGTTCTCACCTCCGTTCCTGTCCCTCAGCAGGTAACGATTGACGTCCTGGATGTTGGTGTTGATGGAGGGACCTCCGGAGACGCTGCCAGGGGTCATGTTGGGGTCTGCCTCTGGGTCAATATTCTGTAAACCTTTCCATGGGACGCCAGGGCAGAACTCTGTGGAGGAGGAATACCAATACCTGTTAGACTCCTGAGAATAAACCACTCACTTATTTAAAAGGTGCAGTGTGTTGCTCTCCCCACTGATTCCTCTTTAGCCATTCTGCTGATGCCTGGCTAGGTCACAGATTATGTACTAAATCTATATTAAACATGAACTCCCCCATGTGGGCGACACAGTTTGTGGAGAATGTACTACATTTCATGCGTGTTGCACTTTATAAAATACAGGAAACGACTTGCTGTTTCTCACCAGGAGGCCAGCTGATGTTTGTCCCATTTGCCATTTTCTCACTTGGGTTCTTGCCCTGTGCCCAGCTCTCTGGCACCACCAGGGGGCTGCTGGTAGATTGTGAGTTCGACAGGAGGCCAAACGGACCAAAAGACTCCTCCATTGGTTTGTTGTCCGTCATGTGTGAGGAGGCTGCAGAACCTGAGATATTAAAGCCAGAAATATTCAGTAAGGGAATAATGTTACATGTGAATTGTGTACCTTTGGAGACCTCTCTGGTGGAAATATGTAACTGCAGGCCATATTTTGAACTTTTTTCAAAGTGCCTCTATTTGCCAGATGTTTTTGTCTTTTGCCCTCACTAGTGTTTATGTGAAAGAATGCAATCAATTCCCTTATTGAGTGGTGAAGGTGTCTGTACCGTGTTTATTGAGGCTGGGTTCGATGTGAGGGGTGGAGGCGCTGATGGAGTCAATACTGGAGTGAGTCCACTGCGAGAGACGAGACTGAGGCTGAGGAGCAGGGTCTTTCAGCCCCAAACCTCCAACATCCACACTGCCTACACCCACGTTACCATTCAAACCAGCTGAGAGAGAAAGGTATATTCTATTAAGCATACTTTGAATTCCAGTGTAAAAAAGCACATCAAAACAACAACAGACCACTGAAGCTGTGCATCAATCTGTAGTGGATGTAACACCCATATATGGAAATCCAGGTCTAATCCTCAAACCCTTTGGATTGGACAGTGTCATATCCCAACAGGCAAGTTATATTATGTAGCACTAAGCTATAGTACATTGGTCAGTGCTTGAGGAACTAAAAAAACTGGGGAAGGTGAGGAGAAGTCCATGAGACGAACTAGAACTATGGCATAATTTCAATTGTTTGATGAAGGAGAGGTTTCTTACAGAGCGGGTAGGTGCTGAAGGAGCTGTGAGAACTCTGCGGTTCTTTGGTCTGCAGGTCTGAGAGATTTAGGCCCGAACCCTGGGGATTTCCTGGGAAGATGTCCAGGTTTGATTTGGTGATGTTGGGGTGCAGGCCGCTGTGGGACGGGGTGGAGGGAGCCTGCTGCTGCTGCTGTTGCTTCATTAGTAAAGCCTGAGCAAGCTGCCTCTGGTGCTGCTGGATCTGCTGCTGCATGTTGTTGATTGTGCGTGCGACCTGAGAAAGAGTTATTATTATAAACACGGCTTGGAAGAACCAACTTACTCTTCTTCTGCGTTTGTGCTTTTTGGACTGATACGGATTTAAGGTCTACTAAAATTTTGTACAAATTAATTTCTTTTCTTGTGGGAATCCGTTAACCCTCTGGAGTCTCAGGATGCTTTCTCAATTTTTGAAAATCCTCTTAAATTTACATTTACTTTATTTAATTAAACTTTGATAGGAAACATACAGCAAACAAATGAGAATTCAAGAAGATTTTGCAAAAATTTAGAAAGCATCCTTAGATTTTTTTAGGTTAAAAAATTTTCAATCTTCAAAACATCGTAATTTGGTCAATTTTCAAGCTACGACACTCAAGTGTGAGAGCTGGGCACATTGGACCCGTCCAGTCAATCCCTCGTTATCATCCCTCATTATTATCATTATTACTGATAACACTTTACTGAGAGTCATGCTTTAATCTGAGAACTGACACAAACATAAGTAAGTACTCAGTGTAATTATCTAAAAAATAATCTTATGAAACTTCACGATAGAACCACAACAATACGCCTTCGTGAATTCAACTGCAGTGAAAGTCAGATCTGATTTAGAGAACCGTGTTCCTCACTTGCTGCTCCTGTTGTCTGATGGGACCGGAAACATTTCGCTGAGCCTGCATCATCTGCTGCTGAATCTGCAAACGCTGGTACGCCTGAAAAACAAGAGATGGAGAAGAAAAGAGGAAGTTATTAAGAGAGAGATTGAGGTGGAATACGTTGTACTCCATAGACTCACCGAGGTGAAATTAAACTTGAACACTTGTGTCTATAGCTTTGATCTCTATATATTTCTTGAGCTTTCTGCTGTTTTTACTGTATTCATATCTGTGTTTCTCATCTATTCCCCCCTCCATTTTATCATTAAATTCTTTCTGAGATTCCTCCCTCTGTCCCTCACCATCTGTAGCTGTTGGAGCTGGTACAGCAGGGTCATTTGCTGAGGATTTATTGGTGAAGTTAAAAGTGCAGGGTTCAGTCCAATGTTTTTTGCTGCAAACTGCAAGAGCTGTGCTTGAACCTGCAACAGAGAGAGAAAGCTGCTTACACCAACAATAAATGCATACAAATCAGCATCACGTTTATTTACAACCCCAGGGTGCTCTGGGTAAAATGTTTGGGTAAAAATGGGAAATAGGTTTTAGCTGCAGGTTTGGGAAACAGGATCCGGTTCACCGAAGTGTTCAGGGAAAAGTGAGGGATGATAACGAGGTGAATACCGAGGGCTAGAGCTCATGAGCTCTGTGTAATACCCACTTTAATACCCTGCTGTTCCACTGCAGTGAGCCACACCAAAGCAAGCAATGCTAGGGTACAGACCTGAGGGGAGAGAAACTGAGGCACTTGAGCGCGTAGGTTCGGCTGGGTGGAGCCAAGGGGCGGAGCTGCCTGCTGAGGGAGTGGGGCCTGCTGCTGTTGCAGAGCTCGAGCTTGTGCTGCTCCATTACTGCCAAACATACCATTCATCTGAGAGAGAGAGAGAGAGACAGACAGACAACTCTCAGCGCTTCTTAAATCACTTCAAACGAGAGGAGAGAAAATACAAGGGGATTTGAAAGCCTCACCTGTCTGTTGTTCAAGTTTTGCATGGCCAGTCCTGGGGAGACTCCGCCCACTCCATGGCTGGGAAGGCTGCTATTGGTCAGCGGGTGTTTGAGTCCAGGAGAAGGCAGAAATGGTGAGGGAGGGGTATCATCTGACATCCCACAGTCCTAAACAAACATGGAGTACGGTCAAATCAAGACGGGCTTAGTTTTCAGGCCAAATATAAATGTGCAGCTACAGCTCATGCTTGGAGGAGAACATTAACTGCTGATTGTGTTTGATCAGCTCTACAGTATTGGAGGAGCCCTGGTACCTTGTCGAGGAAGGGGCCTCGGTCCAGTGACTGGTCTTTGGACAGATTCAGTGGACGGCACATCAGAGGCTTGTTCATCCCACTGCTGTAGTCTGAGATTCCCATCCCTCGCTTTTCTCCTTCACTTTTCTTCTCCAGCAGAGCGCCTGCACCAGGACAAGAACGTCAGACACAAGCTCGACAGAAATGAAAATAACACTTATGATAAGGATGTTTCCCACACCCAAACGGTGTTGGGAAACTCTAATATGTGTCTTGCCTGTGACGTAGATGGTGGACAACAACTCTAGAAGCTGCACTTAATTTAATGCAAAATGACGAAAAGGTGTGTTGTTTTTGTCTGCAATCATTCAATGTACAGTGGGACATCTGTGAACAAATGGCCCCAAGATCCCAAAATATCCAGAAAATGGACTAAATTTGTCCACTTTAAACGGACACTTTGGAAAGGACCCTCCGCTCACTCCGTTATCTGTAGCTCATTTCACTGGCGCTTTTCCAACAATATGGGCATGTAAGGACCCCAACGAAAGGTGTTGAAGAGCCTCTGTAACATGGAGGTAAACAGGGTAAGGACACTCACTTCGCCTGTTTTAGTTGGTGTTAGTTAACGTTAGCTTGACTCGCTAAACTCGGTGCTCAGATTATACTCGGCTACGTAGCTGCATTACGGAGGTTTATAGTGTCGGATGAATTCGAGTTCGACTTCGATCACATTTACAAGAATAACGATACCTCTACATTTGAGTTTAGCTTATTACTAGGCTATTGTCATGAATAATGTTGGTTATTTAGCTAGATACTGTCATAACAGTCAGTCATAACGGTGTTTTACCGCGGCGTTGTTCGGCTGTTGTCCACCAGTGACGTCACGGTCGCGTAGCGAGCTCGGGTTTTTCCATCAATTTAATAAAATTGTCAGTTTTAAAGCAAATTAAGCAGCTATTTTCATTTTAATTCATTAATTAATTTCATTTTAAAACAGGCTGAAACTGGACTGAGAGATTCAGGGAACGTTTCTTATCAATGCTGCGCTTTTCTATAAATTAACCTCCAGATCTGAGTTCAGAACCAACTCAGTTGTGTTGGTCATGTCTACAGCACAGTGTCTGGCTGCCTCTGATTGGTCAAACCTCTGCTTAAAACCTCTTAAAACGTTGCTGAAAACAAAGACTAGAATTAAAGTAGATTTTACAATATTAGGAAATGGCACTTTTAAACCGCAATTTCCATAAAAACACCACCAGAGTTTTGCTCAAACGTGGCCCGGCTGCAGTTCTCTTATGGCCCATATTTGGCCTTGAATGAAGGTGTTGACTCATGGCCTCGACTCAGCCACAGCTCCACCTTATAAGGGCAGACCAACGTGTCGTAACCCAAGTCAAGCCTGGCTCATGATATTGGGCCCATTTCCAGTGCCATAACTGAGCCGTATGAGACAAAGGTGAGACTCATCTGGGGCTACTATGAGGGCAATCTTCTCAGCTCTGATAACAGCAGTGTCTCAGGTTACTAATATCAGCTGATAATATCGGCCAGTCCAAGTTAAGAATGTGTGTGTGAGAGAGAGAGAGAGACTCACTCATGGCCTGGTCTAGATTCATGTTGTTACTCCTCAGTGCTTCCTCTGCGGGATCCCTCTGAAATAAACACACAGACGTTATTCAGCTGTTATTTAGCCCGTTCAGACAAAGACACACATTAATTTGTCGTTTATATTTAAATAGTGTTAACTGTAGTTGAGGCTACTAAGATCTTACAGGAAAACCCATGTCTGTGAGCTGCTTGATGAGTCTATTCATGATCCACACTTCGTCCTGTTTGGAGGACACCTTCCCCTGAACCAACACACACACACGATATCAACAAACGCAACCACGCTGCAGGTTCTAAATTCAGGTATTTAGATTCTCATTATTATCAAAATCCTTATTAAAAACAGAGTAAGAAACCTTTAAACCATGATTAAGCCTATTTACCTTCTGCATGGTTTTTTTAGGCTGGTTCCAGGATGAGCCACTGTCCTGCGAAGGACTCATCCACATTTCTCTGTCCTCGTCCCACTGTCCACCTCCCATCTCCTCACTAGACACCCAGCTGTCTTGCATAGATTTTGGGGCTGGAGAAGCATAAAAACAGGGTTTCATTTCAATGCAGTTTTGTAACATACTCAAGAAATCGATGCAGTGGCGCAGACCAACCACCAGATGTCACTATGTTCCAGAGCTCAAATATAAAACGAGGCTCTGATCTGAAGTGTCAGGAAAGCAACCCACGTTTTGCTCGCATCTCATGACTATTCTCACCTGGTTTGCAGGGTCCTGATCCAGATGTCGAGCCTCTGTAATTGCCCGTGGGCTCATGGGAGTTGTCCCCCCACCCCCCAGGGCCCCGTGGAGGTTTCCCCCACGCCGTTGTCCCGTTATCCATCGAGGAGCTGGAGGATGAGGGAGAATCGCTCCAGGACGTGGACTCGGACTTCATCTGGACGCTCGGCAGCTCTCCCCAACCTTAAACACAGGAGAAACAACGGAGCAACTACTGAGACAAACAAGAGCAGGCAATCAGTACGAATCCACCACTGTGTTCAGGGTTTAAGACTCACACTACGTTTCCTTTTGTTAAATATGTGAAACTCACTATAAGCTCATGTGGTATTTGAAGGCATTTCAGTGAACAAAAAAGTGAAATCAGATACTTGTGAAGAGGATGGTGATAAAGGTACAAAAGTAAATAAATTCTTATTATTATTAATGTTACCACTCTTTAGTTACTATTATTGTATTTTTTAATTGTTGTTCAATATTATTTTTTAATTATCAATTAAATATAATCTTGGTAGAAAAGCACTGACAAACTGGTTCTGCTGGAGCAGCTACACATGAGCCAAACGTCATCACTCTTAGCGCCCAGCTTGGGTCAGAGGGGTAGATCTGAAAGTGTCTGCTGTCATTAACGCTGTCAAAATTGCATAAAAACTAAACCAATATTATTAATGCAGGATAAAATAGGTGAAAAAAGTGCTAGTGGAATCTGTCACCCACAGTGTGACTCGCTAATTTGCAGGCTGTGGTGCCCTCCGAGCCTATGGCACAGTTGAACCTGAGGGAGGCACTGCAGAGGTAGAACTGAGCACAGTAAACATGCATGTTTTTCTAATTTTAAGAGAGACTGTTTTGTTTTATTATTAATACAAACAAATACCACGCAGCTGTTAATGAAAGTAAAAAGGTCTTAAAGGTGCAGTTACTTTTTAACTCGACGAACACAAATTTAACACCACATTAGGCTTGACCTCAGTTTTTTCTTCTTTTTTAGGGAAAAGACAGAGTTAATGAAAGTAAACGACAGGTTTCTCGGCTCTCTGCTCTCCCACAGTGGGACAAACCGCTCTGGAGTGAGAGTAAAAGACCATCTGAGAGACATGAACGAGCACAGAGCTCCTTCTCAGCGGGACAGAAATATTCAGAGAGAAAGAGCCTCTGTCTGCCATTGTGTCCGAGCGCTGCCAAGGACAGGAATAGAACAATCTCTCATGGCGGTGGTGACTCTGCGGCTGCGTCTGTTTAACTCCGGGCTGCGGTCCAAATGGCATCAGATCACATGCCTTCACAGAACTGAGATCTACTAATGTTAAAGCTAAGATACAAGGATCACCAGCAGAGGGCGCATTTTTACTTCAATATCATGCCCTTTCACCCAGTTTTTTCATTTTTTAAACGAGGTCAAGACTCTCCAACACACGATAAGGATTGTGGACACCTGCACATCCCGTTTCTTCAGGAATTGAAGGGTTTAATCTAAAGGTCAGACGGCTTCTTTTGGGAAGGTTTTACCCTTGATGCTGTGACATCTCTGTAAGGATTTGATGGAGCTCAGACACATCAGGGCCATTAGAGATCTAAGGAGGGCATTATCAGGGAGTGCCACACACATCTGTCTCCCCTATATGGCACTCCAAAAAGAAAGAATTAAAAGTCCATAATTTGTTGCTTCTGCATCAAAGTTTCAATCCGAAAGCACATGTGGTGTTCTTTAGGCTAAATGTAACTGTAGTTGCTGCACCCACCCCACCTCATGTGCCTCAGGAGTGAACAAACAATGTGTGGATAATCTGTGCCATTTAAAGAGAACAGACCAAATGATCTTTTTAAATAACAAACAAACTCACTTCTCTTACCTGGGTTCACGATGGGCATCCTGTTGTGTGGAGGTCCCGGTTGGTTGGGTGAGCCGTTGTTGTTGTTGCCATTGGAGTAGTTCTGGGTCGTACCCTGGCTGTGGTGAGGGTGGTGATGGTTGGTGTGGCTGGGCCCTGTATGGTTGCTGTTGTTGCTGCCTCCATTGTTGCCGTTACCTGGTTGGGAAGTGGGATTGTTCTTGTCCCACATGTTGATGCATGTTCTGTACGTGTTAGGATCTCCCCAGGTTGAGGTTCCATCATCGATCTCCATTTTGCGGCGAATGGAAGAAGGGGACGGCTCTTCCCAGCCTGTAGATTCGTCTCCGGGATCTGGTCTCGATGCAGATCTCCAACCAGAGCCAGTGCCCTGCTTCACAGAGTTTGGGCCACCCCAGGAACCCATGATTCCAGCTCCATCGCTACTGCTAGTAGGTTCTTGAGGTTTATTTCCCCAACCCTGCGCTGGGATATTAGAGCGCTGGGAGTCTCCCCAACCTCCGTTCGATGGTGGAGCTTGTTTGCCCCAGCCTCTTTGAGGTTCCTTCCAATTCCCTCCATCTCCATCCCAAGAGGAGCTGCCGGAACCATTCTTTCTCCCTTCAGAAGGCTCACCCCATTCTCCACTTCCATTGCTTCCCCAGCCTGAAGCTTTAGGTCCATCTCCCCAACCTTGTGATTTGGCTGGATTAGGTCCATCATCCCAGCTGGGGGACTTCTCCCCTGAGCCCCAAGACTGGCCACTAGAGCCACTGCTGTTGGGGCCATCTTGCATCGGTTCACCCCAATTACCAACGGATCCATTGGGCACCTTCTTGTTAGCAGGGGGCTCTCCCCATCCAGTGCTAGTCTGATTGTTGTTTGGAACTGACCCTCCCCAGCCGGAGGTAGGCATCCCTCGAGAAGGCTCTGGTGCATTTTTGCTCCCAGAATCCATCCTAGGTGGCACGTTTAGGTTAGGATTGAGACAGACTGGATTTGGAGGCGCAGATCCAGTTGAAGGTGCATTCGAGGAAGAACCCCATGTTTCAGTGCTGCTGTTATTCTTCAGCTCAGTGTTTTCGTCCATTTCCCACACTGTGTGCTGACGAACTGGGGTTTGTCCCCAGCCGGAGTTGCTGAGCACACGAGGGTCTAGGTCCTGCCTTGGAAGAAGGGGGATCTCCACACTGGAGGAACTCTCTCTTCTCTGAGAGTGTCCCTCACTGCTGCCCCTGCTACCTTCGCTGGCCGGAGCATCAGTTCCCCAGGAGCTCATTGGCTCCGGATTGGGTCCATTGTTTGCATCCCAGCCTGTACCTTCGCTGCCTGATTGCTTCTTCCATTCACCCCAGCCTGAATTCCCTCCTCCGCGACCCCAGGAGGAGACAGCACCAGAATCCCAGGCTGAGTCTTTAGATTCCCCGCCCTTGGCATCTCCGTTGCCCCAGAGAGCAGTCCCATCTCCACTGGTTTGATCAGTGGGAGACTGACTCAAGGTCCGTCCCCAAGTATTCACAGGGCTCATTGGCTCGGGTTTAGAGTTTGGTCCATCATTTTTAAGATTCGATGTCTCCATGCTGAAAGACATGCTTGTCGGAGACTGGTGTTGCTCTGGGGTGTCCGGGTTCCCCCATGCACACTCTCCAATGAGGTTTCCGTTGGCACATCCAATGCTGCCGTTTCCACCGGTGCCGTGAACTGGCGCAACACCTCCTAAGCCACACACAGTGGACGGATGCGAACCCGTACCACCTGGCCCTGACCCCACTCCTGGGGCTTCGTGTCCAAGCACGGGCCAAGCAGCAGGGTTAGCATTTGGGTTCAAGTTTACATTAGAAGAACCCCAACCGGACTGGCTCCTGCCACCCATGGACAAGTCCGTTTTGCCCTCAGAGGTCCATCCTCTGTTAGGACCACCCTGACTAGAGACCATACTTGAGGGGTGATTAACGCTGGCCTTGCTAATCGGATAGTGACTGTGTTGGCTGCCTCCCGTAGCCATACTCATGCTGCTACTGACGACCTCTGAGGGGTCAGCGTCCAAGTTACATTCTAGTGACTGCTGGCTGTTGGTTTGACAAATGGAAGGCCAAGTTTTGGTGTCTTTTTCGTCAATGGTCACTCGACCCCAACTTGTGTCGCTGCTGGTGATTGGGACGCCCCAGAGCGAATTTTCATTCTGGGTTCTTTGACCACTATGATGGGGCAGCACTGAAAGGCAAGAAAGAAGAAGAAGAGGCAAGGTTAGAATGAGCTTGTATGTATATTAGGTGTGCACAAGAGGAGGAAAATAAAATGCCCCTGGAATTTTTCAGTATAGAAATAAGGGTGGTTGACAATGATCTACGACTTCCCTCGCCGAGGAGCTGTTTTTCATACATGCATAGTTTTAAGATTTCCAATGTTTTAGAATATTGCAAAGCTCACTGGAGCACAGCGCTAGTCACATTAGTTAAAACTCGCTCATATATATTGCAGGGAGTCTTATGGAAGCAGAAGCACATGTGTGGGGGGATAAAACAGAAGCACCATCCTTCTCCGTTCCCTTATCCTGCCTTGCTGCAATGCTGAAGAGAAGCTGAGGTGGAACGGGGTTCATTTATTGGACTGAAACCAAGACTAGCCCCTCATCCATCATTTCCCACGCCCCGCCAGGTCCCCACAAAACCACGACTGCCTTGCTGCCGGGGATCACTGGGGGTTGCCAGCTAGCTTAGAAACAAGTACATACTCCCCTCCTCCCTTCCTCTCTCTCCAAACTCAACATAAAATGCAAAGCAGAGGCTGTTTTACAGCTCCCCAACTATAATCAATCACAAGGCTGCTAGTAATCGATGGCGTATAACTGATACCAAACAGAGGCTAGAGGGCATTGATCTTGCAGTGCTAACGCAACCAGCCTTTCTCCATGTAACAGCGGGTACTTCCCTCAGTCCCTGGATATCTTACTCTGGCTCTCAAGAGGCATAACACAGTCCTCGGTTCATGGTTTGAAACACACAAGGTCTAGCAAGCTGCCGCTGTATTGATTGTGAGTGTCACCTTTTATGTTTAGCATAACAATGAGGTTCTGTTTCAGCTTCAGGCAACATTTCCATTTAGTTTCTAAATTTAGACAGTGAGAATTTAGACCATCAGCTGCTGGTACAGAGGTAGCACACATTGTACTGATCATGGGCACTGCAGCGTATTGATACACGGCATGAAAATAACAATAAGCCTGAGATAATTTATGATCACAGAGAAGGTTGTGACGTTTCCGCCTAAGCTTTGGGCTTCATTTGCTTTTTCAAAATGCTACAGCCATCGATTGGTGGGACTTTGTCTTGTGTGTGTGAGTCAAATGCATTGATACTTAGAGGAAAAAAATAATACAAACAAGCTTCTACACGCACTAATGTCTCTCTTGTACCTCAGGATTACTTTCTCTTTAGAAACCAACCCCAATATAAATATAACCATCAATCTGTTGTAACCTGGAAGCACAGAATGTTGTCTTCTGTGGATGAAATGCAGAGATGCATATTATTAGATTAAAAACATGCCCTAATTGTGAAACCTTCAACAGACTCTGATGTCTCTGCCTTACCTTCAGGCTTCATTTCCATTAAGTCTCTCAACGCAGCCAATGAATATAGCCATCAGTCAGTGGCACAATGCATCGTGGACGAGCCGTCCAACAGAATGCCTTCATTTATGATGCTTTCAAACAGACGCCAGCCGCGAGGTCCTGCATAAATTGCGCTGAGCCCAGTCCCTCAGAAAGCAATTTTCCCTTCGATGAACTTATCTGCCCTCCCCAGGCACCCTTATCTCCCAGAGCCGTCAGGGCCCAATGCATTTCAGCTGCCGCCTCAGGAGCTCGTCTACAATCAAACGGCAAGCCTTCAGACGGAGGCAAAGCCCAGCAGTGGTCAGTCCAGTTCAAACTGGCGCAGGCGATTTTCACGTAAACCACATCCCACAGTGTTGTATTCGAGGAACCACCAATGTATACAGAGATTAACCCTGGGTTTCTGAGGGAAAAGAAAGAGCTACAGTCTTCACCATCGCTTTTAAAAAGCCGTGTCAGCGGGGCGCAGAGATGAAATGGAAAAGGCTGTTTATGAGGAGAGCAAACAAGGTCATAGCTCTGTGATCTGCATGCCAATAATAAACAAACATTTCAGAGCTGAAACCGGAGGGGGGAGAAATAATTAGAAAAACCCTGAGCTGTAGCAGCGAGAAAACTCCAGGAAATAAAAAAACCCACTCTTCACAAGCGTGAGAATTCCCAATAAAGGCAGAAAGATGACAACTTTCCTCCTGAAGGTGGCATTTTCTGAGTAGGTCCAGCAGGAAAAGGAAGATAAGGACCAGAAACACAACACGTCACACCGAACATCACAGAGAACCGGAGCTGTCAGGTTCTGTTTGGATGCAGAATAAACAGTTACTAGGGATGCACCGATATCAAATGTTTGGGGTTGATACAGATGTTAATAACTGATCATTTTATCTTCACGAATTCACTGTGGGTCTCGTATTAAAAATAAGTGCTTTTGGTTTTGTTTTGTAGCATTGTCTCTGGAATTAAGGCGATTCATTCACAGTAAGCAGATTTTCGAATTAAAAGTCCTCACGGACAGAGCCATGCATCGCTGTTTGGGTTACACAGTAAAACAGTAGAGCAGCGGGGCTACAGTTTAAACGTCCTTCGACTGAGCTCTTTTGGCAAAGACTGAAGTGCCTTTAGAGCAGCCTTGGGATTGTTTCAGACACTTGAATAACTTAACACCCCCAGGCTTTTATCTTCTTCTTTTCCTTTCGTTTTCTCTTTGCAGGAAGAGAGGAATGGCCTGACATTTTCCGCAAAAGTGTTACCATCAGCAAACAAGGGGAAACAAGAAGTGGAAAAAAAGGGGAGAGGGGGAAAAACAACAGAGGGGTGATCTGAGAATGTGAATGAGAATGCACTCCGGTGGCACGAGGGATCCAGCGTCAGGACGCCATATTATCAGAGCTGAAACAGAGCCAAGAAAACCAGGCTAGTGTCTATGATTTTCAGGCAAGGTTTTTGCTCACAGTGACATTCTTGGGAACTCTGGTCTCAGCTCTACACTCGGTTTCCTTCTTAGCCCTTGAATTGTTACAAGGGAAAAGCAAGACCAAAACAAACTAACCCGGTGATAAATTAATCTATCCCAAACCCAACAGATGCTTTTGTTTTGTTTCCTACCATCGGTTCAGGAGTGAAAAACAAAAACACAAAAGCACGTGATGGAAGAATGACGAGGTTGAAAACGATCTGGTCAGTGTCTGCATTAAAGCCCCGGCCAAAAACAGAGATGTTTTTAATCTCTTCTCTCAAGCATTCGATTCTCACGTTGAACCAATGCCAAAATAAAAGTCCTTAAATGACATTCTAAGGATGTGTGTGAACCCTGAGAATTGACCAGGTCTCTGTTGTGAAACAATAACACACTTTAAAGCTTTATTCTGCTGTATTATTTTAAAGGGACGGTACATTATTCGACTAATAATGCAGTGATTCTACTTGCCATAACCAAGTCTGACACACATTAAATATTCAGAAGCAGCAGCCTCTAACAAAAACCTAAAGACAACAGAAGCCCTCAGAACTGGGGGCAGGGGCAGAGGGGGCAGAAGGGGCACAAAACAGCTGCTGAGGCGCATTTCTCAGAGCTGGTTTAAGACACACACACACACGCCAAAACAGACAGGCAGCTGGGTCTCGTGTAAACAATAATCTAATACAAAACAAAAGGCTCTGTCCCTCTGAGTAACTCGAAGCCCAATGTCTCTCAATAAACTAACTCCGAGACGAACACAGGCCTGAACACTGTAGCCTCTAAAGACAGACAGGAGCTGGGCGTGCGGCGCGGACTGTGGTTTTTAAAAGGAGCAAATCTGTCGTTTTATCAACATTAACCAGTCAAAAAAATGAGAGACAGAGGCAGAGAAAGAGAGACATCGCGTCAGATAGAGACATACAGATAGAGAGAGAAAAACAGGCAGAGAGAGAGAGTGACAGACAGAGATAGAGAAAGATAAACAGAGGGAGACAAAGAGACAGAGAGAAAAGGAGAGAGACAGACAGATTAAGAGAGAGATAGAGAGATGCACTGAGACAGAGACATGCGCAGGGAGAAAGAGAAAGAAGAGAGAAACAGGTAGAGAGAGAGATCGAATATCGAAGCCAACTAATCAGCAGCATGAGTGTACACAAAAGGCAAGGCAAGTTTATTTATAGAGCATACAAAAGCAATTCAAAGTGCACATACACACACACACACACACAGGTGTTGGTGTCTGACCTGTGGGCTGCAGGCTGCTGTGTGTGTTTGGCGGTGATGTGCTGTCTGTGTGGATGGCGCTGCAGGGCAGGGGTCTCTTCAGCAGCAGTTTGTACTCGCCGTGCCTGAAGCGAGGGGAGATTTCTCTTGGAGGGAAACGGGCGACGCCATCGCCACTGCTAACGCTAGTGCTAATGCTGCTAACAGTGGAGCTAATGCTGGGGATGGACAGGGGCTGCGATGGAGGGAGATGGGCCTTCAGTGATTCTGGCACTGGAGAGAGAGAGAGAGAGAGAGAGAGGCCTAAGTGAATTGTATTCATTAAAGTTGACACTTCTTAAAGGCTATATCAAAAAAAAAGGAACATTGCTGTGAGGATTTGGTGGCATTTAGCTGCATAAACATCAGTGAGGTCAGGCACATTTGTTTGCCGATTAGTTCTTTTACACCAAAGGAACTCTAGTTCTTGAACCGGTTCTGTTCCCAATTCACAGATACTTGAAGCTCTCCAAAGAACCGGCCCCCACATTTCCACCAGTTTTTATGGGAACTGGGGGCACATCACCAGCAGGGGGCGCTGTGGGGCTTGGTTCTGTGGCTGAATTCAGCTCCAGAGCCAGAGGCAGGACAGAGTCATGGTTAATCCACTGTTTACAGCGTGGTGAGATCCCAGTGAGATATGATACGTGTGGAAATGATGCAGAGCTCTGAGTCGTCTGCTGAGATCCAGAACAGTGAGAGAACAGAAAGAATAGAGATAGAACAGTGGAAAACAGAGAGAGAACAGTGAAGAAACATAGGCGATGCTCCTGGAGTGGTGCTGAACTCAGCCCCAGAAACACACACAGATGGAGCAGGTTCCGGTTTTATTTATTTCTGTGACACTCTGTAAATGACCGTCCAGCTCCACTGCGCCATAGCGCTTTATTTGAGGCTCTGAGCTCTTTCTGGAGCTTCTTTATCTCCAATCGCCCACGGTCACGGTTCCTGCTGAAGAACTTTTCTGAGTCAAGAATCAGTTTATCTTTAACCAAAAGGTTTCTGTGTTGATGGAAAAGGGCTAAATTTTCCCCAGAGGAATTAGATTGTGCTCCATCACTTTAGAACCCAGTTCCACTGCTCCACACTGGTCAGCGCCTCAAGCCACATTCCAGGCAGTTATTTTAAAAACACGCTGTTCATCTCTCTCTCTCTCTGCTGTTAAATCAAGGGCCTGTAGTGTCACAGTGCTGATTATACTCAGCTCACGGAGCTCTTTTCTCATCAGCCAATCAAACGCTGAGATTTCTACACTCATCTGCTCCTCCTCCCTCCCCTCATCCCTCGCTCCTTTCCTCCAGTCTCGAGCATTGTGCTCATTGTTTAGGCTCTGAATCCATTACAGAAAACAGATGGACACCAAGGCTTTTCTCACACTCACAATCAGACAGACAGGCATTAGGATGAGAATCTCTCTCTCTCTCACCCTCTGTCTCTCTCTCACACACACACACTGTTTCTCTCTCTCTCTACAACACACTCCAAAATCTCACTTTCTCTCACTCTCCTAATACACACAATTATTTTAAAAACACACTGTTCCCCTCTCTCTCTCTCTTTCTCTCAGAGGAGGAATACCGGCGCAGGTGGAATCCCTCAGATGGAGCTGTAAACAGGAGGGGGGGAGGGAGGGAATGAGGGATGGAGGGAGGGCAGAGGTGTGGAGCTCTAATGAAGAGGCCATGTCTCTGTTGGTGAAAGGAAACAGGCCGGAGGTCACTGGAGGTTGTGGGAGAGGTTTTTAGATGAATGTGGTAGACACACGAGCAGCTGATCCTGAGTCAGGGGTCCTGACCACGGGGGACGACACTCACTGTCCCTCTCCAGTCTCTCTGTAGCTCTACACTTACACCCTGTGGTCTACCTGTTGCTCTGCATACTTCTACCCTTTCACTGACGTGGTGGTGGTGTGTTAGTGTGTGTTGTGCTGGTGTAGAGTGGATCAGACACAGCAGTGCTGCTGGAGTTTTTAAACCCCTCAGTGTCTGGACCGAGAACAGTCCACCGACCAAAAACATCCAGCCGACAGCGTCCTGTGTCACTAATGAAGGACTAGAGGACGAGCGACACACACTGTGTATCTACAAGGTGGACCAACGAGGGAGGACTGTCTCACAGAGTGGACAGAGAGTGGACACAGGGTTTAAAAACTCCAGCAGCACTGCTGTGTCTGATCCACTCTACACCAGTGCTAGGTGGTTTTAATGTTGTGGCTGATAACGATGGGAAAGTGGAAGTCGGGGAGCATCTACAACTTGGCCTTGGCCATCTGTCGTCTTTTCACAGAGCAATTCACAAGGATTTAAACCCTCACCCTTCACACGACCTTCTGCTGCTAGAGAGACAAAGGTGGTCTGTGGGGGGGTGGTGTGTGTGTGTCTGTGTCTGTGTAGCGCTAGCTGAAAAGCTAACAACATCAATTATGCCAAAAACGTCCATGTACTTAAAAGCATTTTCCCACAATGCAATTCATTCAAGCAGAAACACATCTGGTGTCTGATCTGTGAGGCTAAGACAGACAGCGAGTAGGTTTAGGCTACGCTGTGTGTGTGTGTGTGTGTGTGTGTGCGTACTCTGGGTGTTTGTAGACAATGTGTTTTACTGGGGCACACACACAGTTTAAAGGGGCAGTGCTGCACCCCTGTGCTCTCCAGTCAGTCGTGGGGACACAAAGGTGCCTCTCGTAAAAATACTTTTAACAAAAGGTCGTTTTTAGAAATGAAAAACAAATGAACTAGGGCTGAACGAACGACACGGACACAGTTTATATCACAATATATTTCTTAATTTTGGCCGAAACGATACAACTCCGAAACAACATAAAAGCCACAGAAGAACTTCAAAAGAACAAACAAGGAACACGACGGGGATCATCTTCAAACATAAACCTCCTGGATTTGACATTAATAATATTTTTAAACTAAGTTTTAAATCAGCAGTTGCCCGGCATGCTCAGTCAGAACAGACTCTTAATCCCGGGGTCGTGGGGATGAGCCCCACGTTGGGCGCCCAGCGTCGATATCTTACTGCGACTCTGAACTGGAAAGCGGTTACAGAATGAATGAATGAATTGATTACTGAAGGCAGTGCCCTGTAATTAACGTCAGTCAGAGACAGATGCTGTAAATGTTTATTAAAACACTGAAACTGTGTTTAAAATCATATCATTGTTTTTTAAATGTTGTGATATAAACTGATATTGAATTATTGTCCAGCCCTAAAATGAACAGTAAATATCTTTGTATTAATTGCAGTCTGTTTCTGTGATTTTTCTGAACAAATACAAACAGAATCAGTGTTAGTCGCTGTGAAAAATTTCCCGTGCTGTGATTTAACGTGGACTCAACACTGCGATGTGTGACGTTTATACTGACTCTAGAGCTACACTCCTCACTGTCGCCTGGAACCAACCTGAACTCTTCCTTCTGAGGCTGCTCACACACTCTCACACACACACACACTCTCACCCAGTCACTCAAACACACACTCTCCCAGTCACTCACTCTCAGTCTCACACACACACACACACACACTCACCCAGTCACTCTCACACTCACCCAGTCACTCACTCTCACAGTCACACTCTCACCCAGTCACTCACTCTCACAGTCACACACACTTACACAGTCACACCTGTGGACAACATCACTCACTCACTCACACAGTCACACTCACTCTCACTCCCAGTCACTCACACATTCATCCAGTCACTCACACACTCACCCAGTCACCCCTATGGACTGTATCACACTCCCACAGTCACTCCACCTCCCAAAATGTGTTTGGACAGCGGGAGGAAACCCACACAGACACAGGGAGAACACACTCTTCACAGAAAATGACTGGACCCCAAGAGAATCTGCAAGGTTTTCTAATAAAAACCCTTTAAAGAAAACGCTGTAGAAACCCCCCCGCTGTCGTCTGCTGAGGAACGGGACGCTGGCTGATGTTTACGAGCTGACGGTTGGTGTTTAATTCATCACACGACGCCTGAGGACACAGCTCCGCGAGAATCTACGAACACGGCCTGTTGACAAACACGCTGATTAATGAACGCCAGAATAAAAGCATGTAACACACTCTGAGCGTCCTTTCACGATTCATTTCTCGAGTATTTATTAATGTCACAATTAAAGCGCGCTTCCTCTCCGCTGCGGAGGATTAGACGGTAATTAGGCCTCTGTCCTCGAGTGTCGCTCTCAACACTGACGCAATTAATTGGATGTGAAATTACAAATTAATTCAATCTGGAAACACTGCGTGCTCAGAGACGGCATTGTTATGGTTAGTGCCACCTTAAATCTCCGGAGACCGTGGGAAACACCCTGTAAGACTGTGTTTACATCGGTGTGGAGCACCTTAAACACATCCTCCAGGAAAAGAGCTCTGACGCTTGGTAAAAATTTACAAACACCAAAGTAGTGGCTCAAAAATATTTAAAATTATGAACAGCAAACAATATTCAATTATGCATTTGTTTCTATAGAAATCAGGAACCAAACTGCTTTGTCGTCTCTCAGAGAAGCAGTTTGTTCTCCCTAGTGTGGGTCCCCCGTGTGAGGGCAGCCATTACTCCATTAGGTTTAGTGCAGAATCTGTGACACCTCCAGGAAACTAGGGGTCAGTGTAACGGCTGTTTCACAACGCAAAGAACCACCAGTGATTGGGAAAATGACAAAAAATATAAAGCTGTAGGAGATGGAGATGAGGATGGATAAAGCAGAGGAGGGTGGAGCTGACAGATGGAGCAGACGAACATTTAACAGGGGAGACGATGGAGCAGAGGACGAGATGATGGAACAGAGAAAGAGACAGAGCAGAGGAAGATGACACATGAGATGATGGAGTAGAGGAAGGGGCGGAGCACAGGAGACGATGGAGTAGAGGAAGGTGAAACAGAAGATGAAACAGGAGACAATGGAGCAGAGGAGGAGACTATGGAGCAGAGGAAGATGAAACAGAGGAGACTATGGAGCAGAGGAAGAAAAAACAGATGAGACTATGGAGCAGAGAAAGATGAAACAGATGAGACTATGGAGCAGAGGAAGAAGAAACAGAGGAGACGATGGAGCAGAGGAGGAGACAATGGAGCAGAGGAGGAGACAATGGAGCAGAGGAAGAGACCGAGCACAGGAGTCAATGGAGCAGAGGAGGAGACCAACACAGGAGACGATGGAGCACAGGAGGAGACGGAGCACAGGAGACGATGGAGCACAAAGATAGAGTGCCTTGTACTCACTTCCTACATTGAATGAAAATACTCAGCACAAACTCTTCAGTTTACCGAAGCTTATCTGAACACACAGTGTGTATCATCTCTTCAATCTCCGTAGAGAAGCATGTGGAGCAGCTGCACATGAGCCTGCACTCTCCATGCACATACTAAAACTAATGTAGTTTTAATATAATCAGAAAAAACAAGCCTCATCCAGCATCAGCACCAGACCTCACTACTCTTTATAAGGCTGAATGCCATCAAATCCTCACAGCAATGTTCCAACATCCAGTCCGATAGTGACAGTCCTGATTCACGTCGCAAGAGGCGTCCACAAACTTCTGGCCACACGGAAACAAACGCAAACACACACCACTCCGGACCCCCAGGCGCTCGTCTGGCCGCTAAACCTCGCTGACCGTATGCTAATTCAATAACGCATGCGTCAATGGGCATTAGCATACTGCAGCTAGCTAATGAGCGCTAGCCTCCCTCGCTACATTAACCTCAACCCCACCCACACAGCATGTTCTAATTTATATAAATAAACCCACTCTTACCTTTGGTTTCCTGTTCGGCCACCTGTAAACAAGGAGAGCAGAGGTAAACATCATAAGCTCAATGGATCTGCATGTCATTTGCATAAAAAGTATGAATATTCATTACAGCGTGTGCTGTAGCAGACAAAAAGAAACCTGCACTAAGTCTCTCTCTTCATAAATCACACAAACACTAAACAAAACACACGGCACACAAAGCAGTCACCTGGAACATGCAACACACACACACACGCACACACACACACACACACACACACACACACACACACACACACACACACACACACACAAGACTTAGGCATGCGGCTGAACAGGACACTATACGCTACACACACACTCATTAGTGATACACAAAGCGGATTTCGCAGTTAGCTAGAAAACTTAAGCCCAAAGTCAAGCCTGTCCAATAGGAACACAGCTGAGGGAGAACCCTATTGGACAATCCTCAACTCTGAGTTTAACACATCCGGCTAACTGGTAAATCCAGATGTGTGAAACAGAACCAGGACCAAATGTCTCTTGTTTAAAAGACAAAATGTGTGAAAAAAGTAAAGAAAGATAAAATAGGAAGAAGAAAATAGAGAAAGAAAGAGAGAGAATAACTCACCTGTTTCTGAGAAGTACTCGATCTTTCTTCCTGTTTTTTCTTTTTCTTTTCTTCCATCAACTGGGTCTGTCTCTCTCTTTCTCACCTTCTCTCAGCTGCAAACACAAAGGAGAAAAAAACATGCAATGTTTTTAGCAACAACGGCACGGAGAGAGAGAGAGAGAGAGAGAGAGAGAGAGAGAGAGAGAGAGAGAGAAATAAAAATAAATGAAAACCCTAAGCACCTGCCTGGCCCAAGGACACAAGAATGTGTGCACGCACACACACACACACACACACACACACACACACACACACACACACACACACACACACACACAGCTTTCTCTGAGGATGATCATATTATTATTATTATTATTATTGGTGTTGTTATTATCATTAATATTTTTCACATTTTTGATGAAGCCACCGTGGAAATGCACATTTTATCAGCAGAATGACAGACAATCAGACAGACAGCGAGAGAGAGACAGAGACAATCAGACAGACAGCGAGAGAGAGAGAGAGACAATCAGACAGACAGCGAGAGAGAGAGAGAGACAATCAGACAGACAGCGAGAGAGAGAGAGACAGACAGACAGCGAGAGAGAGAGAGAGAGAGACAATCAGACAGACAGCGAGAGAGAGAGAGACAATCAGACAGACAGCGAGAGAGAGAGAGACAATCAGACAGACAGCGAGAGAGAGAGAGACAATCAGACAGACAGCGAGAGAGAGAGAGAATCAGACAGACAGCGAGAGAGAGAGAGAATCAGACAGACAGCGAGAGAGAGAGAGAATCAGACAGACAGCGAGAGAGAGAGACAATCAGACAGACAGCGAGAGAGAGACAATCAGACAGACAGCGAGAGAGAGAGACAATCAGACAGACAGAGAGAGAGAGAGACAATCAGACAGACAGAGAGAGACAGACAATCAGACAGACAGAGAGAGACAATCAGACAGAAACAATCTGACAGACAGACAGACCAACAAATTTTAAAAAACAAAACTTAAATCACATCATAGTAAATCCACTGATGAAGTCCAAGTTTGAGTTAGAGACACAGACAGAGAGAGAGAGAGACACACACACACAGACTGGGAGACAGTCAGACAGACAGACAGAGACTACAAAGCAAAGCCCTCTGGGTCGGTGCTGGAACTCAGCCAATGCCAATTATCCGTCTCCTGATTTGCCCTCTCACCCCACCTCCTGCTCTAATCCTATTGGCCAAGACACACACCCTCCCGCTCCCTGAGCCAATCAGAGCACAGCAGTATGGTGATGTAATGCTGGAGATTCTGGCTAGAGTCCAGAGTAAAGACAGAGAGAGGAAAGCAGAGGGATGATGTCGAAATAAACCCCCCGCCCCCCAGTGTGTGTGTCTGTGTGTGTATGTATGTGTGTGTGTGTGTGTGGGAGGACACTAAACAGATTTAAAAATACACACTGCACCCTTTCAGCCTACAAACCAAATCCAAACACAGATTCTGCCAAAAGTGTGTGGACGGGGTGGTGCTGCAGTACACACTGGAACATAGCTGTGAGGATCTGATGGTGTTCAACCTCATAATCATCAGTGAGGGTCAGGGTCTGGTACTAGTGTTTTAGCTTTATGCTAATGTTGGTAGACAGCAGAAGGCTATGTTATATCTGTAGCCAGTGTGTAATGATTTATGCCGCTTTTCCACTGCATTGCACCGACTCGACTGGACTCTACACTCCGATTGGTTTCCCCCTCCCACAACTCCCCCCTGAAATGTACCCGGTGTCGTCTCTAAGGGGAACAATGGGCTTTGGAAACCACAACAGCGGTGGTAACGTTAAGCGGTGTTTACTCATGGTGTATTGGCGTGTTGTTGTTGTTGTTTGGGACTGAACACAGCTCCGTCATCAGTTCAGACAGATCAGTAGAGTTTGTTCCTTCCTATATATATATATATGAAAATTATATTAGCTATGTGCTAAGCTTTGTAGCTCCAATGCTAAAATTTTCAGACACCAAACAAGGAGAGCAGGAGGTGTGCTTAGAGTAATCTGAGCACAACTCTAGCTAGCAGTGAAAGGCATGTGTGTGTGTGTGTGTGTTGGCAGAGGTCCACTGTTACTGTGAGGGTAACAGTGTTTGAAAGGCTGCAGAAATGTTACCATTTCCTGCAGCGTAGTATTAGCAACACAGATAACCACAATTTACCAAGCATTCCCTGCAAACGTTGAGATATTACCACAAATCAGTGTAGAATTCACCAGAGAATTTAGAAACATGTTTTAACTGTTCAAAAACATCAAAGGAACTATTTGTTTTGTGTTGAATTAGCAGCGAAGGGCAGTGTCTTCAGAGCTAATGCGCTAACACTAACACTAGCGCTGACTGAACTAACGTTGTGGGTTGGACAGCGCTGGGCAATGGACATGGAGGAACATTTGGGGTGGGGTAGGGGGCTAAGGTTAAGATGCGTGCACACACACACACACAGGTTGTGTAGAGCAGTGCATACACATAAAAGAATACAAGCACATACACACACACAGAAATGCCCACCTAAACCACCATATTGCCTCTCGCTCTCTCTCACACACACACACACACACACACACACAGCTTGATTGCAGTCTCTTACATCAGTGAGTCTGATTTAGTGTGGAACTAAACAGTTAACGATGAGCTAATAACGGAAACTTGTGCAGAGGCCGAGAGGAAAGACACACTATGTCTCATTCATGTGTGTGTGTGTGTGTGTTGTGTTTGTATATGTGTGTGTGTGTATGTGTAAATGTGTGTGTTGTGTGTATGTATGTGTAAATGTGTGTGTGTGTTTGATCACATTACTCAGTGCCTGAGGTCTCCAGTCTCCTGACCATGGCTCAGTGACCCCAGGAGGAACAGGGAGGCCTTGCCCTTAAGCAAGTGAATGTCTCACACCCTGCTGAACCTGAATAAATCCTGCTTTATCAACCTCCGTTCCTACCTCACCTCCGGAGGGTCGATGGTGGTCTCACGATTTGGGGCAAGACCACCCTGTTCCTCCAGAGGTTCCTACCTTTGGGGTCTCCGAGTTCCTCTGGGTCTGTTTCAGCGTAAACTCTGAATAAGACGTTTCCACAAACTTTTGACGAGCAGTGTATAAAATACTGAGGCTTTTGTGTGTGCACGCGTGTGTCTTTGTGTGTGTGTGTTAGGTATTCTCCACCACGTCCTCGTCCATTTAATCTCATTTCATCAACCTCAATGGAGTGTGACGCGGAGGAGAGGGAAAATAGATCGAAGAGAAGAAAATTACATGCCGTGATTTAGAGCAGGACGGAGATACCAACAAACCAGAGAGGGAGATAGAAGGAGGGAGGGAGGGGGGGATAGAGGAGGTGGTGTAGAGAGAGAGAGAGAGAGAGAGAGAGAGAGAGAAATGGCAGCAAGTGAGAGTTGTGTTGGACAGAGGAGAGAAAGACAGGGAGACAGAAATAAAGAGACGCAGAGTGAGTGATTCAATCAGAACAAGGAATATTTAGGTGGATGCTGGAACATCGCTGTGAGGATCTGATGGCATTCAGCCACAAGTTCTGCATCAGAGACATCACTCCAACTCAACCGAGAACACCCTCACTCCAGAGAACAAAATTCCACTGTACCACAGCCCGACACTCTTGGTTTAATACCTGTCTAGCCAGCACTTGGCACTGGGACTGCACTGTTGTCAGTGCTTCCTGTGGAGATTAAACTTGGAGCTGTGTGTTCACAACTGATATCTGCCCTCGTTTTAATGTAATACCACTGCACACGTACCTCAGAGCACTACCGCCCCCAGACTTCACTGCAGAAGGAGCAGGATTAGACCTGGCCTCACACATTCAGCACAAAATGTTGCAATATGCTCATTACATTCAGTTGTTTTAATAGTTTAGTCTAAATGATAGCTTTGCTACTGACTTCTGTCTGTTCTAAAATCACTGAGCGTCCTTTGAGCCACTGAGCGACATTTGGTGAAACTATATTATATGCCTCGACTAATAATACACACAGGATCTTAAATAAATAATAAACAGCTGCTCAAAAAGCCAAACACCTGACAGTAACCGTGAGGAAATGAACCCGAGGCAGATTTGAGACGCTGTGCACAGCAGTTCTTTCAGGAGAACGTCTGAGTTTTTTCTGAAATGAACTGAATTGAGCTAAAAGAGAGATGCCCCACTCATAAATTGGCACTTAACCTTTAAAATTTAAGGTGAAAATACTCCAAACAGCAGAAGAAAGGACTCAGAACAGGCTCAGAGACCCATAATAAAGCCATTATTTGGCGAGAACAGCTTTTACTTTTAGACTTGTATTATTTGCTTAAAAAACTGAAGTAAATCAATAGCGCTTTGCTGTGTTGTTCTGTTTGGGACGATAAGGAGTGGATTGGTGTCTAAATCATGGACCTGCCTCATCCTCATGTGTGCTGTTGAGGTTATGATGCTGTATAATGTTGAATGAATCACTCTCATAATGAAATGCGTGATGATTTTAATTGGCCCCAATAAAGACTACAGTACATTTACACTCTATTGTATTATATTTGTTTATGGATAGGTAAAAAATTACAGGAGAAAACCCGGTCTACTGCGGTCCGACTGGACTAGAACGATATAATGAGAATATTCCCAACATTTATCAAATAATAAATATTATAATATGACATTATAAACACAACCGGAGACATCAAATACCATCAAAAAATAATAACACAATCTTTAATAACGACAATTAAAGGTTGTCTAGGACTTATAACCATACCCTATTAAAACACTGGGACTTTTATTATACGCTGAGGTTTATTATTTAGTGAAATAAATGCAGCTTGAATCTTACAATTTTGGACGTCGTAAACCAAGTCTGGATAATAATCACTTTCTGTCGTTATGGATTTATAACCTTTAAAAAAAAATATCAACCGTGCACAAAAATAACCCTTAAATCTGTAAACGATCATTTCACAACCTGAAAAGACAGCTGCAACATCCACCTACTACAGTAATAACACTAACAATACGTATCATTATTATTATTATAATAAACTGCTGTCTCTGACTTGGCCACAACAATAGCCTGCATTAACTAAGGCTTTTACTGTAAGCTGAGGTTCGTTATTCAGATAAAAACGATTCACAATACCTGAGTATCTCAAAGTGTCTCATGGACTAATGCAATGTGTTTAAGAGACTACAACAATCTTGTATTTGGAAATAAATAAATAAATTACACAAGAAGGTTTATTAAATAAAATACTAATAAAAGAAATACCGCCCTGGATTTATATTCTTAATCTAAATTAAACCATGGGACTTTAATTATGTCCTGAGGCTTATTACTGAGTAATTACATGGAAACAATGCAATGTGGCTGAATTATTTTTATATTTTGTTCAGACAGAAATAAGTCAGGATCCTCTGTTGAGTATAAGACGGTAGAAATATAATTTAGCACAAAAACCAAGCATTAATCCTGCACTAAGAGTTTATAAATAGTTTTTGCTCTAAAAGTATTTCAAACAAAACTGAAATCTCGGCCATATTTAAAATAATAAATAACATACACTCAGCGACAGTCCTGGACGTACAGAACTTTAAAACATCGACCAGTGCACAAAAATCTGCCTTAAATCTGAAATGATTCAGCAATTAATGGTGTCCTATTTTTAGTCTGAAACAAAATATTCACTACAATAAGACGAATCACAACAACAACAGCAGCAAAGCTCCTACCACTGATTTACTGCAGGCTTCAACCAGAGACTGGAGTGAGGACGTTTAGTGTCAAAAACACTTACAAAAACATGACATAAAACATGAGCAAATGTTATGACATAATTAGACTTTAGATACAGCAGCCTGAAGTTTCATGTTCAGTTTCAGTTGGAAAGCACGCAGTTACCCAATGCAACACATAAAATGTGTGAAATAAATGTAATAAATCATAAATAAAATGCATTCTGAGGTTGAAAAACAGAGGAGAAACAGAGGAGAGACCGGAAAGAGGTTTTAAGGGGGATTTAAAACTGGTTTAATGCTCTTTAGTGACGCTTACCTTGGAGAATGCATGGCTGAGAGGCTCGAGGAGTAGAAAGGCAGTGTTTTTTTTTCCAGCATAAAATAATAATAAAAAAATAAAAAATAAAAAGGTACCCGTAAAACTGAGGAGGATTAGAATCGAGGGTAATCTGGTCTAATCTAATCTGGCAGGTCTGAGTGGTGCACTGGGGCCATGATAATAACAATTATAACAATAATAATGGACCATTATATTATGGTCTGTGACACTGAGCAGCTTCTGCTTCAAGGCCAGAATGGAAACAGATTATCGTAAATAAAAAGATCCAATAAAAACCTTTCATTTAATTTCAATTCTTTTAAAAAACAACAACAATGCAAACACAATTCTGCTGTTTACTTTTAGACATGCACTTTTTTTTAGCTTCCAAAGCAAATGAGTTCAACTAACACTGTCTTGTATGAGTTGTTGATCGCTTATGACGTCAGAAAAATCAGTAAACAAAATTATTTAAAACGCCCAAAAACAAAACAAACCCCAGCAGGGCACGGACTGGCGCTTTAACGTGTCGTTGGCAAGCCTGCGCACAGACGACTAAAGTGCAAAAAATGCGTCGGATTGCGTGTGATTCCGTCGAGTTATAATCCACAGACGATGTTTTCCGTAACAAGCGAAAAGGAGAAAAAAGGAGCCGCGGCGTCGAGCGCGCACAGCGTCCTCGAAATAGTAATAAACGCCACAAAACTCCCTCTCAGATCCCAGCCGCAGCAGCTCCACAGCAGCGCCGCGAACGCTCGGCCATTTTGTTCGGTTCTCAGCGCAGGGAGCGAGGCGCTGGGGGAGGAGCCATTTCAGAGGCCCCGCCCACCTGTCGCCCGTCTGCCTTAAATGGCGCTGCCTTTAAAGGGAAAGTCCACCCAGTTTTCTAACGTGCGGGAGAGAGGATTGTTGCTGTAAACATTCACTCGGAGTGGTTTGGTGTGAATTTGTGCGCCGTAGAGGTTTTCTTACTTTCATCCCCTTGTAACTGGGAGACTATTTATTCTATTAAGACCATAACGCGTACATATCACGGAATATAATCTAACAATTTACACTGCTAAGGCATATACTCCAAATATAACATGATAAAGCACATCATGCAAACAGTGGTGGAGCCAGACAGTTTTCATAGGGGTGGCCAGACTGAGACCATTACTCACACAGGTGTGGCACAGAAAATGTTACCGTAATTTTTTCTATGTGAAGTTGCTGTGGATCTAGTAGTGTTTCTCGATCACTCACTGATTCACTGATACAGGAATTGAGTACAGCGCCCCCATCAGGTTATTTGAGAACTACTAGTTTGAGGTGTGCTGTTAAATTTAGAAATGGCTCGGCAAAAATTTGCAGGCAAATTGGCGTTGGGGGCCCCGGCGGGTGTCCAAAAATGAATTAATGGTGGCCTTGGCTACATAGACTTTAAACCTGCACCTCGAAATGTCCTGGATGCTACATACTCTCACGGTTTTATTTAGGCTATTTTACGCCCTATATTGCTGTGGTCTTGTCTTCGGATATTCTATGTTCTAGCTTTACTATCTTCAGCTGTTTTACACATATGAAATCCGGAAAACGTTTGGAGAAACAGGTCTGGACATTTTCTGGAATTTCTTTTTCACACATGTAGTGTACAGCTGGAACATTTCTGCATTAGAAGTGTTCTCACAGATTAAAATATTCTGAGTGGTCCAGGCAGGGAGCATAGCCTGTAGAGCATGTGCAGGAAGCAAGCATGAACTCACAGTGATACTCCGGAACATTCCCAGTTCTACTAACTCTGATATTACCCGGACTGTGTTCTGGGGGCTGACACACATAGAACTCTTCCTGATTGTTCTTTGATACTGTGCATGTATGAAAGGAGTTTTGTACATGCTTTGGGTTCTTAAAAAGTTAAATAAATAAATAAATAAATAAAGTTACACGTTTATAGAGCCTTTCTAAACACCCAAGGGTGCAAAACTGTAAAAAGCACTACTGGACACTGCCACAGCTACACAGCCCAGTGCTGCGGGCTTTACACCCCTCTGACAGACTCTTGGCATTGGGCATGGTGACCTTAAACTCATGTGCAGCTGCTCCAGCCACTCCCATTGCCTACTCAACGTAATCATCCAATCAGAATTCTCTATTCCCCTGGACGTTTAGTGCAGAAGTTGGGAAGAGAAGTTGGGATAAGAACTGAACAGCCAATCAACAAATCAGAGTTTTACCTCAAGCTCCGCCCACAGGACAGATATTTACAAAAGAGTCACAATGTTTAACTCTTTGTGTAAAATGCTGCAGCCAATGTGTTTATAACAATTTAAATTGTGAATATCTTATGAATTTTAAAAATTATTATTTTAAATATAATTGTACAATGAAGGGTTCAATAAGAATGTTATTACATACAGCTATAGACAAATAATAAACTACTATAATTTATCGTATAATAATTTTAAAGGTGTAAGATTAAATGGTTCTGATACTGAGCAAAAAGATTAAAGGGTTAAATAAATGTTCAAAATTCCCGGTAAATTAACTCTGAAAGCTGAAAAAAAGCAGCATATTTACTTATTATTCACAGCCCTTTAGCTCCACCCCCTCATACCGAGGTTATATACAGTGTTTCAGCCTGGGTTACTTTCTAAATACAAGGCAGCCAATCAGAACAGAGCTCATTAACATGTTAAAGAAAGATCAAAGAGAATGACTGAGAGAAAGAGAATGATGGAATGAGTGAGTGAGAGTGAAGAGAAGAAGAGGGTGAAGATACTGGGGGCTGGTAGGGATGCTGTGTGTGTGTGTGTGTGTGTGTGTGTGCTTCTATAATTTCCCCTGGGAGGACTGTGGATTAGAGCAAAGGAGAGAGAGAAAGAGCGAGACAGAGAAAGGAAGACGAGAGAGGGTGAGCAATAAAGGGAGAAAAGGAAATAAAAAAGGGATAAGAAAGAAATGGACAGAAGAGAAAGAATGAGACAGAGGAGAGGTCTTGCTCTCATCAGAGCAAGAGAAAGAGAGAGAGAGAGAGAGACAGAGGAAGAGAGACAGTGAGGAGCCAAAAAGATGAAAACAAGAAAGAGTATGAGAAGGGAGAGAGAAAATGAGAGAGAGAGGAGAGACATAGGGATAGTGAAGAGAGAGAAAGAGCATGAGAAAAGAGAAACAGAGTGAGGAGAGAGAAAGAAAGAGACAGAGGGGAAGAGAGTGAGGAGAGAGAGAGAAAGAGAAAGAAAGGAGACAGAGGGGAAGAGATAGTGAGAAGAGAAGGAGGAAAAGGAGAAAGTCAGGAAAAGGAGAGATGTTCTTATTCCTCTCTCTCTGCCATCACCCCACCCCCTCTTTCCCCCCAAATCTCACTTTCTTCTACTTTTCTGCCATCCCTTCATCCACTCTTTCTGTCTACCTCTCTCCAAATATCTCTCACTATGTTTTTTTTCCTCCCCCTCTGTATCTCATCACTTTTTCCCCCATTTTCTCTCCCACTTCTCTCTCTCATGTCTACCACCCTCTCTCTACCTCCCTCCCTCTCTCTCTCCCTCCTTCTAGATGAAAGAGAAACACAGACAGTTAACACTTAATTATTCGTTTAAATATGTGAAGGCACTCAATTAAGAGTAAGTGCCACAACTCTGGTTAACCCTTCGCTTTCCACAACACAGCGGTGGATAATGAGTTTACACACACACACACTGAGGGGAAATACATCATCACACAGATACAAATCTACACAGACATGGTTTAACACCTCAGTAAACTGACCAGCCACAAGATTAAAACCCACTGCCCAGTGAGGTCACAATCCGACTACAGCGCCCCCTGGTGAGCGCCCCCACACACCAGAGGAACTCCATCACTCCAGAGAACACAGTTCCACTGTTCCACACACCAGAGGAACCCCATCACTCCAGAGAACACAGTTCCACTGTTCCACACACCAGAGGAACCCCATCACTCCAGAGAACACAGTTCCACTGTTCCACACACCAGAGGAACCCCATCACTCCAGAGAACACAGTTCCACTGTTCCACACACCAGAGGAACCCATCACTCCAGAGAACACAGTTCCACTGTTCCACACACCAGAGGAACCCCATCACTCCAGAGAACACAGTTCCACTGTTCCACACACCAGAGGAACCCATCACTCCAGAGAACACAGTTCCACTGTTCCACACACCAGAGGAACCCCATCACTCCAGAGAACACAGTTCCACTGTTCCACACACCAGTTCCAGCGGGGGGTGGGGGTGAGGGACTGACTGGTCCTCTGTCCTGTTTATAATTTCTCACTCTTTCTTTCTCCCTGCTTTTTTCTGTTCCCGATTTTTCACACATGCTCTTCATAGAGAGTGATGAATGTTTCATGCTGCTGTCTCTCTCTCTCTCACACACATACATACATCACTTTTTATCAAGAAAGACAGGGCGGACAAGAACAACAGAGAGAGATAGAGGGAGGGAGAGAGAAAGAGAGAGAGAGCGAGAGAGACAGAGAGTGTGAGATTGCTGCTGCCTGTAGGGGCGGGAGGGGGGGCAGTGCCAATTTCACACACCTCTGCTCCTGCCATTTCTAACTGCCCTCCTTCACCTCCCTCATCTCTCTCTCTCTTTCTCTCCCTCCTCATCCCTCCATCCCCACTGTAACTAATGAAAAAAAGCACACACACACACACACAGAACAAACAGAATTATTAGCAGAGGTTAGTGTTCTCCTCTGAGCGTGTTGAGTCTGATGAACAGAGGTTAGTGTTCTCCTCTGAGCATGTTGAGTCTGATGAACAGAGGTTAGTGTTCTCCTCCGAGCGTGTTGAGTCTGATGAACAGGGGTTAGTGTTCTCCTCCGAGCGTGTTGAGTCTGATGAACAGAGGTTAGTGTTCTCCTCTGAGCGTGTTGAGTCTGATGAACAGGGGTTAGTGTTCTCCTCTGAGCGTGTTGAGTCTGATGAACAGAGGTTAGTGTTCTCCTCTGAGCGTGTTGAGTCTGATGAACAGAGGTCAGTGTTCTCCTCCGAGCGTGTTGAGTCTGATGAACAGAGGTTAGTGTTCTCCTCTGAGCGTGTTGAGTCTGATGAACAGAGGTTAGTGTTCTCCTCTGAGCGTGTTGAGTCTGATGAACAGAGGTTAGTGTTCTCCTCTGAGCGTGTTGAGTCTGATGAACAGAGGTTAGTGTTCTCCTCTGAGCGTGTTGAGTCTGATGAACAGAGGTTAGTGTTCTCCTCCGAGCGTGTTGAGTCTGATGAACAGAGGTTAGTGTTCTCCTCCGAGCGTGTTGAGTCTGATGAACAGAGGTTAGTGTTCTCCTCTGAGCGTGTTGAGTCTGATGAACAGAGGTTAGTGTTCTCCTCTGAGCGTGTTGAGTCTGATGAACAGAGGTTAGTGTTCTCCTCTGAGCGTGTTGAGTCTGATGAACAGAGGTTAATGTTCTCCTCCGAGCGTGTTGAGTCTGATGAACAGAGGTTAGTGTTCTCCTCCTAGCGTGTTGAGTCTGATGAACAGAGGTTAGTGTTCTCCTCCGAGCGTGTTGAGTCTGATCAACAGAGGTTAGCGTTCTCCTCCGAGCGTGTTGAGTCTGATGAACAGAGGTTAGCGTTCTCGTCCGAGCGTGTTGAGTCTGATGAACAGAGGTTAGTGTTCTCCTCCGAGCGTGTTGAGTCTGATGAACAGGGGTTAGTGTTCTCCTCCGGGCGTGTTGAGTCTGATGAACAGAGGTTAGCGTTCTCGTCCGAGCGTGTTGAGTCTGATGAACAGAGGTTAGCGTTCTCGTCCGAGCGTGTTGAGTCTGATGAACAGAGGTTAGTGTTCTCCTCTGAGCGTGTTGGGTCTGATGAACAGAGGTTAGCGTTCTCGTCCGAGCGTGTTGAGTCTGATGAACAGAGGTTAGCGTTCTCGTCCGAGCGTGTTGAGTCTGATGAACAGAGGTTAGCGTTCTCGTCCGAGCGTGTTGAGTCTGATGAACAGAGGTTAGTGTTCTCCTCTGAGCGTGTTGAGTCTGATGAACAGAGGTTAGTGTTCTCCTCTGAGCGTGTTGAGTCTGATGAACAGAGGTAAGTGTTCTCCTCTGATCGTGTTGAGTCTGATGAACAGAGGTTAGTGTTCTCCTCTGAGCGTGTTGAGTCTGATGAACAGAGGTTAGTGTTCTCCTCTGAGCGTGTTGAGTCTGATGAACAGAGGTTAGTGTTCTCCTCTGAGCATGTTGAGTCTGATGAACAGAGGTTAGCGTTCTCCTCCGAGCATGTTGAGTCTGATGAACAGAGGTTAGCGTTCTCCTCCAAGCGTGTTGAGTCTGATGAACAGAGGTTAGTGTTCTCCTCTGAGCGTGTTGAGTCTGATGAACAGAGGTTAGTGTTCTCCTCCGAGCGTGTTGAGTCTGATGAACAGAGGTTAGTGTTCTCCTCTGAGCGTGTTGAGTCTGATGAACAGAGGTTAGTGTTCTCCTCTGAGCGTGTTGAGTCTGATGAACAGAGGTTAGTGTTCTCCTCTGAGCGTGTTGAGTCTGATGAACAGAGGTTAGTGTTCTCCTCCGAGCGTGTTGAGTCTGATGAACAGAGGTTAGTGTTCTCCTCTGAGCGTGTTGAGTCTGATGAACAGAGGTTAGTGTTCTCCTCTGAGCGTGTTGAGTCTGATGAACAGAGGTTAGTGTTCTCCTCCGAGCGTGTTGAGTCTGATGAACAGAGGTTAGTGTTCTCCTCCGAGCGTGTTGAGTCTGATGAACAGGGGTTAGTGTTCTCCTCTGAGTTTGTTGAGTCTGATGAACAGAGGTTAGTGTTCTCCTCTGAATGTGTTGAGTCTGATGAACAGAGGTTAGTGTTCTCCTCAGAGTGTGTTGAGACCTATAGCCATCTAAAAAAACTAGCAGTGACGAAAAACAAGGTGAAAATATTGCTTCGTTTTTAAATTGCTGCTAGTGTTAAGTCTGTGGTTTCCTCTGGCTGCAGTGTTCGTGTAGTTTTTCTATCAGTCTGGGGACCAACCGTACACAATGTGATCAAAATATCAGAATTTAAAATGCTGTTTACACTGTGGTGATATCTCAGCCGTCCGAGGCTGTGGGTCCTGGCCTCGCTGTCTCTGAGTGGGTGGGACAGCCCCATCCCTCCTTTCATCGCAGGACGGGATATCTCAAGATATATTTTTACAGAATTAATAGAAAAATCACCTTTAATTTCACAGAAAATCTCAGAAAATATGAATTTCTGAAAACGCCTTGAAAAATCTACTAAAACTCTTAAAGATTGTCCTAACTCCCTCTCCTCTCAGTACTTCTGCACTTCTCTGTTGTATTATTATATTTTATTATTAAAGTCTTCGTTTATTATTAAATTCCCGCAAAATATTTAGAAATTCTCACAAAATCTCTTGGAAATCTCCTGAAATATGTGCTTCCCGGCGGCCGAGTCGTGATCGTTGGTGTAAATGACAGGTTATAAATGAGGCAGAAGTGTGTGATTAAAGGCGGGAAATCCGGCTCTGTCCGGGACACTGTATCTCCCCAACAATCAGCCTGTAGTTAATAATGGACCATCAATCTCTCTCTCTCTCTCTCTCACACTCACACACACACACACACACACTCTCACACACACACACACACGCCGTCAGCGAGGAAGCCCACTCTAATTACAGCCCCATGTATCAGCCTCGATACAGTAACCGCTACAACACAAGATGAATTCCCTCTTTAACACATTCACATCCACAACTCTCCCCTCGACATTCTTTATCACCGCACTCTCCTCGCTCTCCGAACATAACCTCGTATCTCCATGACCCTCACTTTAGCAGAGGAGGAAGAAACGACCTAAACTTTCAGAAGCAGTTAATGGAACAGGATTTTTACGCTGGCCATTTCTGAGCCCAGAGCAGCAGCAACAGGGACTCTATTCTCATTGTATAAAATACTACCTAAAAATACTACCTAGGGTTGCTTTAAAAGAATGCTGGAATTTTTAATTGATGTCAGAAAAAAAAATCCCTAGCATACCGGACCAAGACACTTTGTTTTGAGAACACACCACACTCCTCACAGACAGTCACCCGGAGGAAACCCACGCAGACACAGGAAGAACACACCACACTCCTCACAGACAGTCACCCGGAGGAAACCCATGCAGACACAGGGAGAACACACCACACTCCTCACAATCACCCGGAGGAAACCCACGCAGACACAGAGAGAACACACCACACTCCTCACAGACAGTCACCCAGAGCGGGACTCGAACCCACAACCTCCAGGACCCTGGAGCTGTGACAAAGAAGCTACCTGCTGCATCACTGTGCTGTCCACTTATTTATAATTTAAAAAGACATAATGTGTTAAAATCACAGGGAAAAGCAGTATAATTAAGTGTGTTATTTGTAAAGGAAGTGGATCACTCACTCACACACATCGATGGCTGTAACTGAACCTAATTACCGTGTTTTTATGGCTGTTTGTGTTCGCTTTCATCGCCATCGGCCAACCAGATCACTCAAACAATGGCTAAACACACACACACACACACACACACACACACACACACGGACACTCTGCTGATCTCTCCATTCACAAATGCTGTAATTATGGACTCTCAGGACACACCAATTAACACACACCTATAGCCTTTAATTTAATCCACAGCTAATTAAAGCAGGCAGAGGGGGTGGGGATAGTGTGTGTGTGTGTGTAGGTGGAAGAAATATTTTCACTTCAGTGAATATGAGCACACTCTGATGTTGAATGCTGGGTAATTTGTGTGTGAATGAATGGGTGCATATTTGCCTGCACGCTGTTTTATGTTGATCTATTTAATTACGTATTCCCTCCAGTGAATCTCTGTTGCATTATACAACACCCGCTCTTCTGACCCCTAGTGGCCTGGATGTGTCAGAGGTTGTATTTAATTAATTTAAACATGGTCATCTCTGAGTGGGGGACCCGCTGTATGGAGCAGAAATGGGGAGAGGACGCTTCAGGAGAAAGTAAATAAACGAGTTTGAGAGAGAACACACCACCTCCTCACAGACAGTCACCCAGAGGAAACCCATGCAGACACAGGGAGAACACACCACCTCCTCACAGACAGTCACCCGGAGGAAACCCACGCAGACACAGGGAGAACACACCACACTCCTCACAGACAGTCACCCGGAGGAAACCCATGCAGACACAGGGAGAACACACCACCTCCTCACAGACAGTCACCCGGAGGAAACCCACGCAGACACAGGGAGAACACACCACACTCCTCACAGACAGTCACCCGGAGGAAACCCACGCAGACACAGGGAGAACACACCACACTCCTCACAGACAGTCACCCGGAGGAAACCCACGCAGACACAGGGAGAACACACCACACTCCTCACAGACAGTCACCCGGAGGAAACCCACGCAGACACAGGGAGAACACACCACACTCCTCACAGACAGTCACCCGGAGGAAACCCACGCAGACACAGGGAGAACACACCACACTCCTCACAGACAGTCACCCGGAGGAAACCCACGCAGACACAGGGAGAACACACCACACTCCTCACAGACAGTCACCGTGCCGCCCACAACAACAAACAGTGAGAGCACTTTCCTGTTTTTATTTCCTTATATTTAAAAATAACACGTCATTTATCAGTTTCTGACAATTTTGTTTAGCTTTATTTCGTTGATAAAGATAAAGTATTTTTAGTTTGTTTTTGTCTAGTTTTTCTTGTTAAAAACAGATCATCTATAAATATTTTTTGAGCTGGAAAAAAAATCAAATGCAAAAATCACAAAATTATGTGTCACACCCTTTGCACAAACCTCTCATTGATGCTTTACCTTATTCCCTCAGTATTTTAGAGTAAACTGTGCATCCTGTAGATGCTGATTTTCATTCTCAACATCATATTACATTTTTGATGGATGTTCAAGCATCTCCACATGACTACAGCTGTACACACCGAGCACGTGTGAGTGTGTGTGTGTGTGTGTGTGTGTGTGTGTGTGTATCAGGTAGGCAGTAAGTTCAGGAGCGGAAATCCGTCGTTATAAACCCGGCCGATTACGGTAATAAATTACTTATTCACGTCCGGGCTCTTATTAGATGTGGAGGATCGGGGACTATTTAGTGGCTGGAACGGCCCCCGTGGGCTTTGGTCGGGTTCGAGATCGTTGCTGTGGCGAGGAGCAGGAGCCGTTGCCATGGCAATGGCGGGCAGGAGATATGGAACCTGCCAAATGGAAAATGTCAATTACAGCAGATATGCAGATAAGGCAAGAGAGTGTGTGTGTGTGTGTGTGTGTGTGTGATGGAGGTGAGAGGGGGCTGTGAGATGGAGGGATAGAGAGAGAGCGAGAGAGAGAGAGAGAGGAGGGGTAAAGGTGGGGGTGATATTTCTGGATGAATTGTGTCTGGCCGTCTGACAGAAAGCGTCTGTCTGATTCCATTGTGTTCACTGCTCTCTCTCTTTTTCTGAGGACAAGAGACCAAAAGAACTAAGAATTTACACACACACACACACACACACACAAACACACACACACACACGGCATCAAAGACAATGCTATAAAAGCTCTATTTAACTCTATATAGTAATATAATTTATAGCTATATATAATTCTTATAGTTTTCCTGTGTCCTCCGGTGTATTTATGACTTCCATTAATTTTTGGGGTCTTTTAAAGAAAAAAGGTACAGCTCCAAACTCAGTGACGGTGAGGGTCTTGTTCTGAGGCAATAATTTGAGTAAAAATCTTTTCCCCTTAAATCCTCTGGAGCACACTCTTAAAATCCTATGGGACGTTCCAATACGATATAAATATTAAAAAATATAATAAATATAATTTTAAAAATGCAAAAAAAAAATTGAAATGTATACGAAACGGAAAGTAATCTATTTTCTGGGCAAAACTTTCCCATTTTCAACTCTGCACTAATTCACCCTGAAATTGTGAGGGCAGTCACACGGGCATCACGCCACATTAAAAAGCCATTAATTTAAAAATACTCCCATCCTAATCACACACACACACACACACACACACACACAGATTCATCCCCACTATAACAGGCTTAGCCACGCTGTTAAATAAGGTAGTGAATGAGAATATGAGAAAACTCTGGAGAGAAACAGGACTCAGAAATTCCCAGCAGCCCTTTGTGTTTATTTAAAGAAACAGAGCGATGTTTTGGTCTTTTATTTTGAAAAATAGAAATTATTATTTAGATTCTTCAAACAATGTCTTTCAAAAAAAGGGCCAGTAAAACCTCACAGGGCTTTTGTTTTTCCCTTGGTTTGCTGCATGTTAGAGGTTATTACTCTGAGTGTGTGTGTGTGTGTGTGTCTTTGGGGGATCAGCTGGGCTGATCTGAGCCTCGTATAATGGAACTGTCTCTACATCCAGAATGAGAAGATGCTCTATTATAAATGACTTTCTGGACACACCACCCCCTCCCGTGTGTGTGTGTGTGTGTGTGGTAAAGTGTGTTTGTGAAATATCAGAAGCATCTTTCTTTGATTTTCCTTTCCCTTGATAAGTGCTTCTTACCACATCTTTTCAGACCCATGCCATTATTTACAAATGGGTCAAAGTGTCATTCTCAGCGCTGCAGTGACACTGACGTGGTGGTGGTGTGTTAGTGTGTGTTGTGCTGGTGTAGAGTGGATCAGACACAGCAGTGCTGCTGGAGTTTTTAAACCCCTCAGTGTCTGGACTGAGAACAGTCCACCGACCAAAAACATCCAGCCGACAGCGTCCTGTGTCACTGATGAAGGACTAGAGGACGGCCGACACACACTGTGCAGCGCCCCTCACAGGAGCCTGGAGGCACCAGGCCCAACGCCATCAGTCCACCAGAGGGGTATAACCCCACCAGCATTGGACCCTGGAGCAGTGGAACTGTGTTCCCTGGAGTGATGGAGCTATGCCAAGTTCCTCTGAGATGATCTGGTATAAAGAACTGATCCTCCAACATCAGCGCCCAACCACACTGACGTTCTCATGGCCAAATGCCATCAAATCCACACAACTATGTCCCAATATCTAATGTAAAACCTTCCCAGAAGAGGCAGGAAACCTGGTCTCACAGGAGGGAGATCGAAAGCCTGCATCATTAGCATAAATATAAACCCCTCCCCCAAAACTGGACAAAACAGGGGATAACAGAAAGAGAGAGAGAGAGAGAGTGAGAGAGAGGGAGAAACCGTGAGAGACAAAGGGCAAGTAAGAATAAAAAGAAAGAGAGAAAGAAAATAAAATGAATAAGACAAAGGTGTAAAAGCAAAAGGGAAAACGAGATGGGAGGAGAGAGAGAGAGAGAGAGAGAGAGAGAGAGAGAGAGTTGTGGTGTGGAGTACAGTAAATAAATCATCCTGTCAAAGTGTGTGTGTGTGTGTGAAGGTGAAGGAGAACACAGAGAGAAACGCATTAAGGAAAGGTCAACACGGACTGAGGAGAGAGGAGTGCTGCTCTGAGAAATCACTCACACATTCATTCATTCACAATTTTATGTTTCACTCAGTAATTTGTGTATTCCCCCATTCATTCATTCACATATTAATGCATTATTCACGCAATCAGTCATTACAGCTTCATTACCTCAGAGACGAATGTATCTCAGAGACATCTCAATCAGAGACATCTTTATCTCAGTCAGAGACGTCTTCATCTCAATCAGACATCTTTATCTCAATCGGAGACGCCTTTATCTCAATCTGAGACATCTTTATCTCAATCGTAGACGTCTTTATCTCAATCAGAGACATCTTTATCTCAATCGTAGACGTCTATCTCAATCAGAGACATCTTTATCTCAATCTGAGATGTCTTTATCTCAATCAGAGACATCTTTATCTCAAACGGAGACGTCTTTACCTCAATCTGAGACATCTATATCTCAATCAGAGACATCTTCATCTCAATCGGAGACGTCTATATCTCAATCGGAGACATCTTTATCTCAATCAGAGACGTCTTTATATCAATCTGAGACATCTTTATCTCAATCGGAGACATCTTTATCTCAATCGGAGAAGTCATTATCTCAATCAGTCGTCTTTATCTCAGAGACATCTTTATCTCAGAAACATCTTTATCTCAATCAGAGTCGTCTTTATCTCAATCAGACATCTTTATCTCAATCGGAGACGTCTTCATCTCAATCAGAGTCATCTTTATCTCAATCAGAGACATCTTTATCTCAATAGGAGACATCTTCATCTCAGTCAGAGACGTCTTTATCTCAATCTGAGACGTCTTTATCTCAATCAGAAACATCTTTATCTCAATACATCAATATCACTGTCTCCCACTTGTCCCTGCTTTCTGAATTAATATCTCCCTCCTCTTCCCTTCATTCTCTCTCTCTCTCTCGCTGTGTGAAGGACTGATGAGTGAGTATTTGTCCTTGTGTATTAATGTCAGTATAAAGTTGATTTCCCTCTGGATGTCTCACCCCTAAACACTTACAAGGTCCCTTTGAAAAGTCCTTCAGTGTTTATTACTGACAGGGAACAACGCTGCAGTTGTCTTTTATAACCACATTCACGTTTTAAAGACGATGTACCACCCCCACCTCCCTCATCTCCACAGTGGAACACAGTTCTGTTTCTTAATGAAACGTCTGTGACCTGCTTCGGTCCAAACCCCACGAGCCCCACAGCAGTGTTCTCCCCCTGTGTAAACAGCCCCTGTTCAGAACGCCCGCTTTCAGCACCTGTTCCTTTAAATGATAATGAGCCGCTCGCTGTTCACCCCGACCCCGAGCGCACAGCAGTGAGGAGCGAGGAGCAGAAGCTCTGGTTTTTAGCCGTTTTCACTCGGCTCTCTTTCTTCTCCGTTCTTGTGCCCTGCTGGCCAGTTACACACTGTACTCCATGTGTTGCTGTGCATACTTTGTTACCCCACTTTCCCCGTTCTTCAGCGCTCAGGACCCCCACAGAGCAGGTGTGATGTGGTGGTGGATCATTCTCAGCGCTGCAGTGACACTGACGTGGTGGTGGTGTGTTAGTGTGTGTTGTGCTGGTGTAGAGTGGATCAGACACAGCAGTGCTGCTGGAGTTTTTAAACCCCTCAGTGTCTGGACCGAGAACAGTCCACCGACCAAAAACATCCAGCCGACAGCGTCCTGTGTCACTGATGAAGGACTAGAGGACGAGCGACACACACTGTGCAGCGACAGATGAGCTACTGTCTCTGACTCTACATCTACAAGGTGGACCAACGAGGGAGGAGGGTCTCACAGAGTGGACAGAGAGTGGACACAGGGTTTAAAAACTGCACAGGTTCATTCAGGGTTGAAAGCAGTGTGTGTTTCCCTTTAATTTCCTTTTTAAAAATGACTAACTGCACCTTCAACGTAGAAACATTGTTGGTGTTTGTAACTACTTAGTGCTCAGCTGGGCATTAATCTGCGCGCGTGTGTGTGTGTGTGTGTGTGTGTGTGTGTACATGCTCTGTTTAACTGAATGATAATTTTTTTGGTCTTTTGTTGTAATTAAGCCTCACCAGAAAAAACTGACTCCTTGTCACCTGCTTAGTTTTATGTGTAATAGCTTTAATTAAAACACACACACACACACGTCTATTGCATAACTCATCATCACTCAGCTTCATTAATGACTGCATTCACAGAAACAGAACAAAAGCAGCTGCTGACAGGAAAGAGAGAGAGAGAGAGAGAGAGAGAGAGAGAGAGAGAGAGAGAGAGAGAGAATGGTAGAGATAGAGAGGGAGAGAGAAAGAGAATGGTAGAGATGGAAAGAGAGAATGGTAGAGATGGAGAGAGATAAAGAGAGAATGGTAGAGATGGAGAGAGAGAGAGAGAGAGAGAGAGAGAGAGAGAGAGAGAGAATGGTAGAGATAGAGAGGGAGAGAGAAAGAGAATGGTAGAGATGGAAAGAGAGAATGGTAGAGATGGAGAGAGATAAAGAGAGAATGGTAGAGATGGAGAGAGAGAGAGAGAGAGAGAGAGAGAGAGAGAATGGTAGAGATGGAGAGAGAGAGAACAGTAGAGAGAGAGAGAGAGAAAACAGTAGAGAGAGAGAGAGAATGGTAGAGATGGAGAGATAGAGAGAGAGAGAGAGAAAGAGAATGGTAGAGATGGAGAGATAGAGAGAGAGAGAAAGAGAATGGTAGAGATGGAGAGAGAGAGAGAACAGTAGAGAGAGAGAGAATGGTAGAGATGGAGAGATAGAGAGAGAGAGAGAATGGTAGAGATGGAGAGAGAGAGAGAGAGAGAGAGAGAGAGAGAGAAAGAGAATGGTAGAGATGGAGAGAGAGAGAGAGAGAATGGTAGAGATGGAGAGAGAGAGAACAGTAGAGAGAGAAAGAGAATGGTAGAGATGGAGAGAGAGAGAGAACAGTAGAGAGAGAGAGAAAGAGAATGGTAGAGATGGAGAGAGAGAGAGAGAGAGCAGTAGAGAGAGAGAGAGAGAGAGAATGGTAGAGATGGAGAGAGAGAGAGGGAGAGTGTTATATGTGTTATGGAAGTGTGTTGAGTGGTCATATGTTCTACCAGCTGGATAACATATGCTTACATTACACTACATATGCACAGTGTGTGTGTGTGTGTGTGTGTGTGGGTGTGTGTGGGTGTGTGTTTGTGTGTGTGTGAGACAGAAAGAGAACGAGAGAGAGAGAGAGACATACACAGCTGTGTAATGTCTCTAGACCACGAGCAGTGAAGAAAATGAAATGGGAAACTCTGAAGCTCAAGTTTCTGAGGCTGAATGCCATCAGATCCTCACAGCAATGTCCCAACATCCATGCAGTGATGAGAGGAACACACTCCTGATCTTAGAGGAAACACTGGGCAGTCGTCCAGATACTTTTGGTCATAGAGCATAATAACAGGAGGCGGGGCCTATAACCCTCATCTCCACCATGCTAATTAACCTGAGGGTTTTAATCAGAATGAGCTCATTAGAGACCAGTTTAACAAGCACTGGAGAGGGTCGACATCATCGTCATTGTTTCAGAAATTAATAGGAAAGCTCTTAGTTCTTTACAAAGCCTTCAATAAATAACAGCCAATCAGCTCGCGGGAAAAGCATTTGCTGTTAGTGAAGGTGATCGAATACTTTAATTTAACAACATTTTTAACTAAAGCTGATGATTATTTCATTAATAATTTTGTAAGATTAAGAAATAAATATATTCATTTAAATTTTGTGAAAACCAAAACAAAGTAAATAATATTCAAAATGTGTTATATTTTTGGATTATTTTGTAAATTTAATATGATTAGTTTTTTTAGTTTTGTGGTTTTCGTTGTTGTTTTGTGTAGTTTTTTTTAATGTTCTATCATTTATTTTTGTTTTTATTACTGTTTTTTTCTGACATTCATTTTATTTGAACTTTGTTGGGGGCGATTGTTTCCTCAGGTTATTATCAGAGGATTATTTGGTTCTGTGGCTGATCTGTGATCAGACCCAGAGCCTCAGCACTGAGCCCAGACACAGTCAGAGACACACATCTCGAATAACTTTACACACACACACACACACACACACACGTGTTCTTTTTCAGGCACTGCAGGGCCTTTAAATTCTTCATACATTCTACATCCTCCACCTTCAACATCCACACACACACACACACACACACACACATATATACGTATATATTAATAAGTGATTAATTTGTAAAAATATATTGCGATACAAATATGTTCAGTCAAATCGCCCAGCTCTCTCTCTCTCTCTCTTTGCTTTGATTCCTCCCTCTCTCTCTGTGTCTGGCTGATATTGCTTTGCTATTACATCATCCAGTCTCAGACACACACACACACACACACTCCAGGGAGAGAAAACCATTTCTCTTCTCCTCCTGCCTCATTCCTCTCCTCCGTAACCTCCTGCCCTCTCTGTCATTCCCCCTCCTCCATCTTTTAGCTGCCCAAAGACATTCTCTCTCTCTCTCTCTCACACACACACAGTTAAATATACCAGTGTGGCCAGAAATCCTCCACCACTCCAGAGAACCCAGTTCCACGGCTCCACACCGCTCTGGCCCACACTCTGCATTGGTCTGGGTCCTCGGTCATGTTCAGCTGCTCCTGAGGCTCTGTATAAGCCACAAAAGTCAAAACTCAAACTGAACACAAGGGAAAATACCTCTGTAAAGATTCTAATTTGTGCTAGCGCCCCCTATGGGGTTATAGTTGTATGTTCACACAAAGGGAATAATCAACTGCATAAATAACTTTGGCCCGAGTGTGTGACATTTAGATTTTTTTTTTAACGAATGCTGCACACACTCCTAACCTTAAAGAGGGCACACACACATACACACACACACCCCTTTACAGGCCACAAGATTGATGCAGTCAATGAAGTGGTTGCCATGGAGATATCTGACTACCAGCAGCATTGTTATACAGGAGAGAGAGAGAGAGAGAGAGGGAGAGAGAGAGAGAGAGAGAGCAAAAGAGAGAGAGAGAGAGAAGGAGAAGAGAAGAGAGAGAAAGAAGGGGGAGAGAGAGAGAGAGAGAGAGAGAGAGAGAGAGAAGGGGGAGAGACGGAGAGAAGGGGGAGAGAGAGAGAGAAGGAGAAGAGAAGAGAGAGAAAGAAGGGGGAGAGATAAAGAGAGCAAGAGAGAGAGAAGGGGGAGAGAGAGAGAAGCGGGGAGGGGGAGAGAGATGGAGAGAGGGGGAGAAAAAGAAAGGGAGAGGGGAGAGTGGAGAGAGAGAGAGAGAGAGAGAGAGAGAGGGAGGAGGAGAGGGGAGGGGGAGCGAGAGAGAGAGAGAGAATATATAGTGCATATTTGTTTTTTCATCTTTTCTTCTTCCTCTCTTCAATTCATCTCCCTCTATCACTTCCAGCATCTTGTTTACTTCCATCTACTCTTTCTGTCTCTCCTTCACTACATCTGTTTTATCTTGTGTCTTTCTCTCAGTATCCCTCTTTTATATTCCCTTTCTCTCTGCCTGTCTCTTACCTTTTTCACCTTCTCTCACTCTCTGCCTCATCTCCCTATTTCTTATTTCTCTCGATTTTATCTCTCTCTTTATCTCTCTTCCTTTAGCTCTGTCTCCTACAGCCTTCCTCTCTCCCTCTCTCTCTGATAACGTATGGAAGGACAGTAATAGTGTCGACAGAATTGAAGAATCTGTGGCTGTCATCAATCAAACGGACCAATCACACGCCTCCTGCTCTAAACCATTTATTATTTAATGTTTTATTTTTTACTCAGAGTACTCAATGGCTATATTTAATAGCGTTCTCTCTCTCTCTCACCCACACACACACACAGGGCTGAGATATGACAGCAGTAGATTAGCATATTCTGCATTTTTATAGCTCCGCAATTCTCTCCTTTCATTTTCAGACAGCAGCTATTGTGCTACTGAGAGCGAGAGAGAGAAAGAGAGAGAGCGACAGACAGACAGAAGTGAAAGAGAGAGCGACAGACAGACAGAAGTGAGAGAGTAAGAAGAATGAGGAGTAGGAGAAGTGTGAGGGTGACAGATAAAGACAGAGAGAGCGAGAGAAAGAAAATGAAGACCAGATAGAGAGAGCAGGAAGAAAAGGTGAGGGACAGAGGGAGTCAAAGAGAGTGATGTGAAAAAGAAAGGGGGAGAGCAGGATGGCGAACGATAGATTAAAAAAAGGGAGAGAGAGTGATAGATGGAGAGAGTATCAGAGGCCTGTTTAAAATAATAAGCAGGTACAGAGATGGGAAGTGCTGATTGAATTAAACCCCCATTAATCATAAACACCTCTCTCTCTCTTTTTCATTCTCTCTCTCTCTCTCTCTCTCATTCATATCTGTTTCAGTATGGACACACACCAGCTACATCCGTTTACTCCTACATACAGTTACAACACTGAACACTCAGTAGGTTGTGGAATAAAATGAACCAAATGAATGAATTAATTAATTAAAACAAGCACAACGGTGAGTAATTTGGATGCTGTCAGCTGCCAGTTGTTGAAGTTAAACAGTCCACTGTGATGGGCTAACGTCTGGGAAAAGTCCCACAGTATCAATTTCACTTATTCATGTTTAAACAACGGAATAAAGATCTGAATGCGTTGAGTTTACACTTTATTACACACTTTACACAGTGCTGTTTGTTGCGTTAGTTAGGGTAGAGATATACTGGCTGTTTACTACGCGTTCGCTTACGAATTATGGCTTCCTTCCATATTTGGTGCATTGGATGTTCACATCCTCAGAAAATAAACGCTACACAATACACAAGGTGCAATATATGCATAAACGGTAGGGGGCAGTGCAGGTGAAAACTGCATCACAGCGGTGGAAATTTTGAGGAACGGCTGTGTTCGAGCCAAGTTCGAATGTACCCATGTCTATCTCTGGTCTGCCCTCTAGTGCCAGCCTCCAGATACAAGCATGGCACACAGGCATGTGTGTGAACAGTTACGTGCACAAAGCAGACTGTTGTCTACAGTACAGTCAAACAGGAAGTATATCTCTACTCATATGAACTGTCCTCTGTCCTCACTGTGGCCTTGTCTAACACGACATTTTATTCTGATGTGGACGCAGCACGGCTCAGAAAAAGTGGATATTTTATAGAAAAGTATATGTTAGAGATAAATGACAGGGCGGTGAGTGGTTTACACTGTGCTTTACGTCCCTCAACTGCACTGTGTTCCGGTGTCTCACTCACCAGAACGGCCGGCTCCCCCTGGAGGTGGTGTCTAGTAGAGAGTGGGCCTCAGTTCACCTCTATGGGAAGTTCACAGGGACAAATTACACAATGTGTTATCTGTGTTTAAAAATGACATAGAACATATATTAAGTATATTTTTTAAATATTAGATGTCAAGGTTATAGTATTTGAAAAATTAACTTGTAATATTACAGGAAAATTATGTAAAACTTTTAGAATATATTCATAATATTCCTCCTCTCACTTCCGCTTATGTTTCTTCACCTCTGCCTCTTCACCTTCATCTTTTTTCTCTTTCCCTCATCTCCTTTCTGCCCTCTCCCAATCTCCTTTTCTCGCTCTCTCTCTTATGGCCTAGTGTCGTTTCTCTATTCTGTGAATAAACAAATAAAAAGCAATAGATTTATGAGGCGGTGGAGACACTGGGACGCTAATGAAATGCAGAATTGCTTTCCAGGAGAAACGTGATTTCTTTCTTTCCCTCCTCCTTTCTTCTCTTTTCTTTTGTCCTTCTACCTCTCCCCTCCCCACCTCACCTCATCTCTCTCCCTCTCCCCACAAATTCCCTTTCATTCTCTGCCTCACTCCCTCTTCCTCCTCAACTCTCTCCCTCTCTCCCCTAATCTTTCTGTCTCATTCCATGCCTCACTCTCTCTCTCTTTTTCTCTCTCTCTATCTCCTCCACTCTACCTTTCTCCAATCTTTCCCCCACTACTCTCCCCTCTCTTCCACCCCCTCCCTCTTTTTCTCATCTCAGGAGCTTGGCACATGACATTGATTTCCATCAGGGTTGCAGAATAACCTCGCTGTTGCCCGGGTAACCCTCACCTCTTTTTTGCATATTTCTGCAGGTTTTTTGCACTGGCGAGTAACAAATGCGCTCAGGTGTGTGTAAGTGTGTGTGTGTATGGATGATGGATGACGTACCAAAGCAATCTGAGTGAAGCGATGGTCTCGAATCTTTCTCAGAAAACTGCACCTGCTGCCCCTCGTCTCCCAATTAACTCTCTCACTTCTTCAACACTCCTGTAATAAAACGTCCAGCTTTGATCTGAACAACTCTCCTGTAAACGAGGCTGGGGATTCGCCGCTGTACAGCTGCCATCCCATCACCAAACACACGAAAAAGTTTATTACATTTATCCTTTCATTATTATTTATTATTATTAGGGGTTTGAGCACAATTTGTTGGAAACTCTATTGTTTTTGTAAGAATTTTTTAAAATGTTTTTTCGTATTCTTTTTAAACGGATCGCACAGCCCAAACCGTAAAACCTAGCGATTTGACACTCGGTCATCAGCCTCCGCCCCATCTCAGGTGCTCAAGCTCGGACTCAAGGAGGCGCTACAGCAAAGAAAAACGTGTTTTCCTATGGGGCACTTACCACATAAAGCTTAGAGACGAATTTCTTTTCCCTGATTCTTTGGGTAGTGAAAAATTGAACTGTTTCACATCAACTAAGTCCCACCCACGTAGTGCTAATTTGCAAACCCTGTTATTATTTTTATTATTAATAATTTTGAAAGACTGTGTGGCTCTTGTGACTGTTCTCAGCCATTTTTATATCCTCAGACCAGAACCCTGTCGCTTGTCGCAGTCTAATCTCGGTCCACTTTGGGTCGGTGCTGACGACTGCACACACTGGGAACTCCCCACAGACCTGAGTTCTAGAGTCTGACCAAAACATTATAACCATCACAGTGTGGCCCTCAGATCCTTACACTGACAGTGGTTTTAATCTTGTGGCTGACTGGTGCAGGTATTTAAAACCAATCTTGGAGTGAAATTCACACACGAGCGCGTTTAATGATTGAATTTTCCGAATCAAAATCTGGTGGAATAATTTCTACAAACTGTATGTGCACTGTGTGTTAATGTAAGCTGTGTGTGAGTTTATGTGTTTGTAGCTGATGTTAGCATAAACACTGCTAACAAAGTTCCCCACAGCTCTGGTCCCCGTCTCTCTGCTAATCACAGTTTAACGGCCCTCATTCAGCTCCAATGAGGAGGAATTACACAGCGGAGGAGAGTGGGCTAAGTGCTGGGACCATGGGTCAATGAGAGAGAGAGAGAGAGAGAGAGAGAGAGAGAGAGAGAGAGAGAGAGAGAGAGAGAGAGAGAGAGAGAGAGAGAGAGAGAGAGAGAGAGAGAGAGAGAGAGAGAGAGAGAGAGAGAGAGAGAGAGAGAGAGAGAGAGAGAGAGAGAGAGAGAGAGAGAGAGAGAGAGAGAGAGAGAGAGAGAGAGAGAGAGAGAGAGAGAGAGAGAGAGAGAGAGAGAGAGAGAGAGAGAGAGAGAGAGAGACCTCCAGCCCTCTCCTTCATATCAACACCCAGTCAGGGAGAAAATTAATCTGTTACCTGATTATTATTAGGTTTTGCTTGGAGTGCTTTTAAAATACACCACATCAGCGTTTCAGCTAGGTGTATACACACACACACACACAAACACCCTGAGCAGTAAATGTTACTGGCAGGTCCCAGGATGCTTCCCCATTATATCTGACAGGACACAGGTTTTCTCTGAGAATCAAATCCAATAAATTCAGCCCTTCAACATCTGCCATCCTCAATCCATTTTCTCAAAATCATATCCTCAAACCTCAGTTCACCCATCCTTAAACCATCCTCCCAAAACCATACTAAAACCTTCCTCGTCTTCCAATCTCAACCCTCCCATCATCACTCCGTCCCCCAAAACCATCCTCAAATCTCAATCCACCCTTCTTCTCTCAGTCCTCTGAAAAAAAACTGTCCTCAGTCAATCCTCAAATCTCAATCCTCCCATCCTTAATCAGGCCTCTGAAAAATCCTATCCTCAACCAATCCTCAAATGTCCATCTACCCATTCTCAATCAATCCATCCAAAAAACAGCCCTCAATCCTCAAACGTTAATCCACCTATCCTCAATCAGTCCTTCCAAAAGCATTTTCAATCCTCAGTCCACCTAGCCATACATCACTCAACCTGCCAACCTCCTTCCTCCCATAATCATATCCTCAAATCTCAGTTCACCCATCCTTAAGCCATCCTCCCAAAACCATACTAAAGCTATCCTCGTCTTCCAATCTCAACCCTCCCATCATCACTCCGTCCTCCAAAACTATCCTCAAATCTCAATCTGCTCATCCTCAATCAGTCCTCCCAAAATCCCCATCTTAAATCAATCCTCAAATATCAATCCTCTCATCCTTAATCAGGCCTCTGAAAAATCTTGTCCTCAACCAATCCTCAAATGTCCATCTACCCATTCTCAATCAATCCATCCAAAAACCAGCCCTCAAACGTTAATCCACCCATTCTCAATCAGTCCTTCCAAAAGCATTTTCAATCCTCAGTCCACCTAGCCATACATCACTCAAACTGCCAACCTCCTTCCTCCCACAATCATATCCTCAATCCTCCCCAACTGAAAGGCATGTGATTGAGTGAGGAGCTGATGGTCCGACAGCACAACATAAACAGCACTGACTACGCCCTGTCCTCCTGAACTCCATCTTATCATCAGGTGAAGCCTGGCTCGTCTCAGTGTAAAGGAAGCGAGAGACTGGGGGAATTTCAGAGCGAGACCGGAGTAAATCCAGAGCATAATATTCTGGTGAAAAGCCTCAGGCTTAAAAAACATTCCATACAGACCTTTAGCCACAGCTTTATTTTGATATGAGGTTATGAGCCTCGAACACCCCCCGATAAGGCCCCGGTGGGGTCAACGTAAACAAAATCTGTCATTATCAAATTCATGAGGTTTGGCGAGAACGCGGCGGACCCGAACCCAGGCTCTTCCTCCAGGGCAACGTTGTTATTTTCCATCAAACCCCACCACGTCTGCGCTGACCAGGCTTCGCACTAAAGGCCAAATTAGCATAGCAGCCATACAGCGTTAAATCTGATCATATACATGTAAATAAGGAGGGACTCGGTGTGTTTCCCGAAGAACAGAGTCGATAAACCGGGGGGGTGTAAAGAAAGGGAAGGACAGGTGAAATAAGGAAATTTAACAGATAAGAAAGAGGAGAAAAGTAAGAGATGAGAATGTAAATTGAAAAAAGTAAAATGAAAGATTTGGAGAGGTCTGGAAAGAAAAAGTGAGTGACAGAGAAACACAGAAGATTTGATAAAAGAAGAAAAAGGAGAGAGAGAGAGAGAGAGAGAGAGAGAGAGAGAGAGAGAGAGAGAGACGGATGAATAGACGATAAGGGAGAAATTGAGAGAGATGAATATATATATGATTGAAAGTAAAGGGTAGAAACAGATGGATATAGAGATGGGTTAGACAGAAAAAGAAAAGAGAAAGAAAGAGAGAAAAAGAGAGAGAGAGACCAAAAGAGGGAAGGACAGATAATGTTATATAAAGGAATAGATGGGACTCAGAGGAGAACGGAGAGAGAAAGATAGATAGACAGACCAAGGAGTAGACATGTGAAAGTTAAAGATAAAGAAAGAGAAATTAAGAAGCAGATGCTGGAAGAAGAGAGAGAGAGAGAGAGAGAGAGAGAGAGAGAGAGAGAGAGACATCTATCACTGCAACCACACAAACTGACACAAGGGGGCAGTAGTTATAATGCTGTTTACCCTATACACTATACGGCCAATAGTTCGTAGACAGTCTTTGCTGCTGTGAGGATCTAATGGCATTCAGCCATGGTGTTTACACCCCTCTGGCCCACACTTGGCATTGAATCTGGTGTCTTCAGGGTCACGTGCCCTCACTTCAAACACATCGTTCCCTGTGTTTACATCAAGTGCGCACTCTTACATCAACCTGCGCAAAAAACCCTCATCTCCAGAGAGCCCCCGCACTCCTCCATCACCGCCACACACTCTAATTACATCTGCAGCTGTCTTTTAATCAAAAAGAAGGCTAATTTACATATGGGCAGGGCTGAGGCCCCACCCACCAGAGTCTGCGAGCTTGGCACTGAGCCAGAGAGACACAATGAGTGTTGTGTTAGGGGCTTGTGGGCGGGGCTTCGGGTATAAACAAGGAAAATGAAAATTAAACGAGCAGACGGATGGTGGGAATTTACATAAAGCCTAACAACAAAAGTGTGTGCAAGCGCGTGTGTGTGTGTGTGTGTGTGTGTAATTGTACGACTGAAGGGTATTGCGGACACACAAAACGAAGCCAAACCCAAACAGGAGGAGGAGACCCATCCCCATAAAAACACAACCCAAAATTAAAACTCCCCACCCGCCTAATTAGAATAATCAAACGCCCGCGATTTAAATATGAGCATGCTTAACGAGAGCGGGTTAATTAGCGCTCAATTACCTCAGTGGTGCAGATGTGTAAACGAACGCTGTTGCCTTTTGGATCCGGACGATCTTCGTTGATCAATCCCAAACGATTTCTTACGCTTCCTCTGGAGGAAAGCAGGGATACGAGGAAGATGAGTGGGTGTGTGGCAACAGCGTTCAGTGTCTCACACTCACACACATACACACAAAACACACACACACACACACACACGTTAATTTCAGATGACAATAGTTAACATTGTAATTATGTATTATTTATATATATTATTGTCATGATATATATACACACACACACACACAGAAACACACAATAATTATTTTATATCACTATATTTCCCGCCACTAATGTTACAAAGATTTAGTTGTTCATAGTTTCATATTCTTTAAAGGAACACTAGGGACTCCCCCTAGAGGTGCGGAGTGTCACTCATTTTTTCAGCACTGTCCTGAAATCAAGGGGGAGGAGGAAGGGAGTTACATAGTACATTTTCTGCAGTGCTGAGCCTGCTCTAGGAAAGAGGACCTCTTTTGTCATGATTACAGCTCAGATGAGTTTTATCAAAGAAAATGGTTCTTTATAGAACCCTTAGGACTCAAAGAAGCTTTAGCATGATTACAGTGCTCTCTGCACAGTGAAGGGGGTCTTCAGACTGATAGAGAACGTGCTATAGATGGTTATATACAGCACCTTTTAGAGAAGGGATCTATACAGCACCAAAAACCTTTCCTCTATTGTAACAATGTAAGGTAAAAAAAAATACAACCTATTGTTCCATTAACATGATTTCATGATGTACGATTCCACTTGTGTGTGTGTGTGTGTAGCACAAGTGTTACCCATCAGTCACACACACATACATATACACACACAGGAGTGTATAAAATATAAATATAAAATATTCACTGAAAAGTCCTGAGACTTCACATATCGTCACTGTCCAATTAAAAACTCCCAAAATAGTAACTTTCAGAACATTTAACATTCAATGGAAGTCAATGCGAAAAGATTTTATTCAAAGCAATTTTGGAGCATTCCTATTGGTCTATTCATCATGAACCTTTCACACTTTGTAAAGGATAGCTGCTTTGTTCAAATGGTGTTGTAAACTAAAATTGAGATCAGTGTTTTTAAATTGACAGTGATTATATTAAACATTATAAGTTTATGATCATCATTTTTCGTGTCGATACAATATGGTAAACCCCCCGCCATAACCATGTCACAACAGACAGATCCACAGAATTTACTCCTAAATTTAATATATTAACTTACCTGACCTTACTCATGTTTATGTGGCTGGGTGCCGTCAAATCCTCACAGCAATGTTCCACCTTGTTATAAGAGACTGTCACGGCAATGAAGAGGAACACACTCCTGATTAATGCCCTTCATTTAGAAGGAAATATAATGTTTTACATTCATGTAAAAATAAACTCTTTTATTTTTATTTTAATAACATTTGGGTGTTTACCTGCTCAGAGGGCAATATTTTAGCTTCAGGAAAGACTTTATTGAGTGTTTTGGGGTGATATTTTTGATTCTGACGACGAAAATCACTACAATATTCAGCATCTTTGAATTTTATACCGTTTTATATGAAGCCTAGTTCAGAAAGCTGTGTAATATTAGCAAAACCCAGCTCAAACTACACAATTCTCCTCAGGGTCGGACTGCATTAGACATAAACTTAAGTCAGACTTGCTTGTCCTTCACTTCTGCTGTACTTTTTAAAAATTACTACATTCTGTCTCTTTATAAAATCACATTTCCCCAGTTTTAGCCGCGTTAGCATTTCCCTGCTCTTGTTTTTACCTCAGGGAGGAAAGGCGGGCAAAGTGTCACCTGACCACCGATGACGTCACCCGTTCATTAGCCCTACCCCCGAGTAACGTTTAATAAAAATAAGAGAACAGGCTGCGTCTAATACAAGTATATTGACTTTTATTTATATTCAAACTGCATTTGGATCAGTTCAGTTTCACAACAAAGAAAATACAAAAACCATTTACTACATGGGTCACAAAATAATATTAGGCTTTATTTAAACTATGGCTTTTCATGTAACTAAGCCAAATATCTTCCCTGGATTAGCCCCAGTACCCACTGCGAATACCAGGATCTGTGGATGCTCAAGTCCTTATATAAAATGGTGTATTATTTGCATAATATCCACATGTCCTCCATCCACTTTAAACCAGCTGTAGATCATAGACCATCCCCGCCTCGGGTCACTGTAGATAGTGGATTTAATCCACAGATGCACACCCTGTGGATACTGTTCGTATTTATTCAGGAAATACTTTGGAATTTTAAATGTTCAAATAATGACATAATTTATACAAAGTGTGTAGACACCTCTCTGAATGAAATGGAATGCTTTGGAACAGCTGCACATGAGCCTAATATCAATATACACCGTGCGAAGTGTCTGCAAATGTTTGTAAAGACCCCCATCACTGGTCTGTGGAGCAGTGGAACTGTGTTGGAATGGTGTTTGATATTTCTGTGGCCATCAAATCCTCACAGCTATGTTCCAGTATCTAGTGTACTGTACTGTTCCCACGGTGAAGAGAAGAACACCCTCCTGATTAACTCCCCTCTGATCTTGAGAAACGCTGGAGGTGTTCAGTTGTTTAGACACACATTCTATAATATATATATAACAGCAATTATTGATAATTGATTATAAATCAGTAAGGAATATTGCTTTTTAACAACACAATGACATTTATTTGGTTTCACATCAAACACAGGGGTGACATAAGCCCGTGTCCTCGAACAGAGAGCACTTTTACTGAACACAACATCAACATTAATGTAAATCAGTAAATCTGAATTTCAATTTAAAAGCATGAGGAGAATGCAAACACAGGACGGAAACACTGGAATATGGATGAGGACACAAATCACATAACAGAAAATATAAACTCTCAATTTAATAAACAAAACAGGACACACTAATGTACACAGACACACTCATTTATAATACCCAATATTAATAGAAAATTACCCGATAATGAAATATCTGCAAAAATATAATGAAAATTCTGCCTAAAAGTGGGTCTAAAAGGTAATAAAATCCAAAAACACCCCATGGAACTGGCTTCTCACTCACTCTCAAACACACTTATTCATACATACTTACTGCACTTATACTCACTCATTCATATCCTACTCGCATTTAGCAGCTGTTCCAGTGGGGGGTGCTGTTCAGTGCTTCATTTAAAAGACACTGTCTTGGGAATTTATGCCATTGTGTTGGGCACCACTTTGTTGTGTTTATTTCAGGACGTTATTTTTGGAAAATCATTGAGGAATTGTTATAATATTGGGTTCAACAAAGAACAAGTTCAGTTTTTGGCATTTCATGATTCTTTAATAACTTTTACAGGTTTCTCCTCTGCACCAAAATCACTGAATTCCCCCACGCACCCTCACACCATCGCCATCATGAGAAACGTTAACATTTTAAAATGCCAAATAAAATGTATAAAATCTGTATAAATCTATAAAATGTTATATTTTTTCTTATAAATCACTGCTTATGCAAAAAGCAGCAGCAGTGACAGTATAGTTCTGATCCTTTCCTTTCTCTACACTGCAGATATATATATATATGTTATTGAGTGAAATCCTATTAAATCTAGTTCATTTCACTAATATTTATCATTAGGAAACTGTTGTGAGAGTATTATACGTTTATTTAACATATTTCCTAACAAATCTACGTGTTTTAAGTGATTTTATTTGAAGATTTTCCAGTGGAATATGAATCTCTCTCTCTCTCTCTCTCTGGATACAATCACTACAAACATCTAGAATCAGCTTGAATGTTGATGGAAGATTCCTGAAACTCAGAGACTTGAAAGGTGGGAACCTAAAGAAACTGGGAGGCCTTGCCCTTAAGAGTGGGAATACCCACCCTGCGCAACCTGAACATGCAAAAATCCCAATAGAAAACCACCAATTTTAACCAGAGTTGGGATATGAACCTTGTTTGCTCAACATTGTGAATCAATGCTCCATACAACTGAGCAAACACTGTTCATATCCCACCTCTGACGACTTGATGGTGGTCTCTTGGGATTGAGCGTTGGATTCTGCAGGATGTGAGGCATTCCCTCTCTTAAGGGCAAGGCTGGCCTGTACCTCCATATTGGAGTTCCCCATTCCCAGATGTTTCCACTCCCTCTGATAGGAATCTTATAATACCCTCAGAACGATAAATATTAGATATACAGACGATATGTAAGAGAATGTCACTCAGTAAGAGATCATTATCTGCCGTGTATGAATCATTATTAAAGGTGTGAGGTGGTTAGTGATGATTTAGGCTTTAACAAAAAAAATACTGTATACTCAACACAACCTACACTACTGTTGAGTTAATTTCTCAACCCAGAGCCTGACATGGATCAAACGGAACCAACCAAACAGTCCAAACACAGAAAACATGACCAGAGCAATGAACTTTATATTAAACATGAGGACTTTGGCAGCAAGCACAATGCTATTGTTCAGAAAATACACTACAAACAGAACTATAGACCATGGCACGCAGTTCTGAACATAACAGACATCTACACAACCTCATACCAACGTGTTTGGGTTATCTGGGTCTTTGGAAGCAGCTAAAAACAAATGTGTTTTTCCCTAGAGACTGCTAGGTCGGACAAGGTCGGACACACTTTAAAGAATAGGTGATAATCCCATCCAAATAAATGAGAAACTGTATTAACAGATTATATCACTATATCTACATTAAGAGACAGTTATTTGATGAGCGGAGGCGAGGAATAACTAAATACATTTACTCAAAAATATGTGCTAAATTACAGTTCAGATATATATTAGAGTACTTTCTGATTTTTTAGTATTTAATACCAGTAAATTACATTTTATACCTTGTTAGAGAGTCGTGTTCTTCAGTTTCTCATTCTCTTACCACTGTTGTCAAAGCTTGTCCAACCTAGCAACAGTAACCAGGGAAGAATGAGTCAGTGGGCGGAGCCAGGAGAGGCCAATGAAGAGGCTCTCTCTATGAAAGAGTGAGAGAGAGGAGTGCAGTCGGGTGTTTTTTTGAGTAGAAGATGGAAAAAATAAGACGTGTACAATATGAAACTAAAACTGGTAAAAAAAAAACGGACGGATGGAAGGATGGCAAAAGGAGATGAAGGACAGAGGGAGGTCTACATCTCATGTGAGAGGACTTCTTGGGTGTTGTCTCCGTTGGAGTGGGCGTGGTCTCCGTTGGAGTGTGTGTTGTTTTCGTTGAGCCTCCGAACGCGATAAACTTCGTAATGAATACTGCTCGTTATATCCTTCAGGTTCTGCATGTGGGTCCTGAGAGTGGGGGAAGGGACAGACAGATAGAGAGATGAAGAAAGAAGTGATGAAGCGAGGGGCAGAATAAAAAAAGACAAAGATGGCAAGAAAAAAGAAGGAGCGATAAAAGGAAAGAACATAAAATAAAGAAGAGATGAGAGGATGACAAAGAGAGAGAGAGAGAGAGAGAGAGAATGGTGGGAGAAATGGAGGGAGAGCAAGACCCAAAGAGAAGAGAAAGATGGAGATTGAGAGAAAAGTTAGAGAGGGTGTGAGTGAGAGAGGGAAAACAGAGAGAAACAGGGAGAGTAGGGAGAGTTGTGAACGGAGAGAGAGAGAGAGAGCGAGGCAGAGAGGGGAGAGAGAGAAAATAGAGAGAAACAAGGAGAGAGGAGGGAGCGGTATGGACGGAGAGAGAGAGAGAGAGAGAGAGAGAGTTGAGTCTTGTGCTGCTTGTTTAAGCTTCATATTATAATTATAACCCAGTTTAATTGTATAGTTTATGCATTAAATGTAAAGCTGTAGAAATGTGTAGAGAGAGAGCTGAAAGAGTAAAAGCTGCAGATCTTGTGCGCACCTGATGAGCAGATCCCTCAGATACGCAAACTCACAGTGCGCCGTGTTCTCCACTGAAAGAGAGAAGACTAAGGTCAGCACGGGGTACATCAGCACACTGTAGTTCCACTAGAGCTCCTCTGGGTGGCGGTGTGGTACCACTTTCACAGTCAAAAGAACATAAGACACACAGCCACCACGAGATATACATCCATCACATCCATTACATTGCAGTTACAGACTGTAGCCCACCTGTCACTCTGCATACTTCACCACCCCCACTTTCCCCCTGTTCCTCAGCGTTCAGGACCCCCACAGAGCAGGTGTGATGTGGTGGTGGATCGTTCTCAGCGCTGCAGTGACACTGACGTGGTGGTGGTGTGTTAGTGTGTGTTGTGCTGGTGTAGAGTGGATCAGACACAGCAGTGCTGCTGGAGTTTTTAAACCCCTCAGTGTCTGGACCGAGAACAGTCCACCGACCAAAAACATCCAGCCGACAGCGTCCTGTGTCACTGATGAAGGACTAGAGGACGAGCGACACACACTGTGCAGCGACAGATGAGCTGCTGTCTCTGACTTTACATCTACAAGGTGGACCAACGAGGGAGGAGTGTGTGTCTATCTTTGTTTACCTTCCACCGTTCCCCATCGCGTTTTCCTTCCCAGAAGCCTCTTCCCGTTCACCTGGTATTCCTGATCACTGCCCACAACGGCGAACGGAATCATCTCCTGCAGCAACAGAGGAACATTCAGAGCACGGGAAAAGTGCACAGACCCTACTCTCTTAAAAGTGATGGTTCTACAAGGGTTCTTTATTTAAGAAAATGGTTCTATACAGAACCGTGAGCTCTTGAAGAAAGCTTTGCCTGATTAAAGGGCTCTTTGTATTTCCTCTCATTGATGGAGAATGTGTTATAGATGGTTCTTAGGAAAGGGTTCTATACGGCACCAAAAATACTTCCTCTGTTGTAACAAGCATGACACCATAACAGAAGAACCGCTTGTGGTGCCGTGTAGAACCTTTGTTTAAATGGTGCTGTATAGAACCATCTACAGCACATTGCATCGTGAAGGGGTTCTTCAGGTTGATGGAGAAAGAGCCCTTTACCCTCAGCTGTGTGACCCAGTGACACACAGTGGAGTTGCTGTTAATTCCACTTGCAGACGGTGGTCTGGGGCAGCTCTAGCGAAGCAGAGGTGAACCACAGAGCATTTTTCTTAGCCTTCGGCGACGGCTGCGGCTAGAACTAACGCTGAAATCTCTCAGTAACTTGGATATTAACTCACCCTGATTTTATCGTTGATGATGCGGTCCTCTGCGTCCTCGTCAAACTCCTTCTGAGGGTAGATTTCAATCTCATTTTCTCGCAGGTCCTCCCTTATCTGTGTGAATTAGATACACACACAAACAAATGTTTCAGACATCTTGTCTAACATTTCTCCAGAAATTAAGATAACTAATCATGTACCCTACTCTCTACTCTCTGATCGGACCCTGATTGGTTTCCCACAGCTCCCCCCTGAAATGTATCGTGTGTCGTCTCTAACCCAGTCTCTAAGGGGAACAGTGGTCTTTGGAAACCACAACAACGGCGGTGGTAACGTTAAGCGGTGTTTACTCATGGTGTATCGGCGTGTTGTTGTTGTTTGGGACTGAACACAGCTCCGTCATCAGTTCAGACAGATCAGTAGAGTTTGTTCCTTCCTTGTTGCAGCGTCCAGCTCTCGCTGGATTCTTTCGTCGGCCACCGATCCAAGGAGCGTTTGAACCTCTTCAAAAGACCGCGGCGTCATTTTACGAGCTGCAGTCGTGAGTCGGATAAAAACAAACGTGATCTCTGCTGCAGCTGGAGATTTTACAGATGGAGAGTTGGTGCTGGTCGTCTGCGTTGCGTGGCGTAGAGTGACGACTCTCTCTGGACGATCAGCGCTCTGCAAGGTTTACACGCCACGGTTTAGTCCCTACTCGACTCGCTCTGAACCACGAGAGAACAGCCACTAAAGTTTCATACCTCTCTGGTGGACTCTGTATTGGGCCTGATGCATTAAGGCTCATGTGCAGCTGCTCCAGAGCGGCCCATTTCCTTAAAGTAGCTGAACTCACTCGTGGAGGAGTGAGGGGAGGAAGGGCTCAGGTTGTGGACACATGCTGTAGTTTCTCCCTGATGTTAGTAATTAAAGGCTTACGTAAAGAACAACTGCAGAGACGTAATTTTGTGGCGGAGTGAAAGCTGCTGTTGGAGAGAGTCTGTGGTCGGACTGGAACCGAATCAGACGGGAAAATACGTCCGAGACCCGACTGACCGACCGACCGGCTTCGCATCACCGCTAACGTCCACAGGAGAAGATAATGAGAGGAACGCGGTCGACCAAATAAACACTCGTCACTGAGAGAGCAGTCGGGCGATAAATCATCACAGAGACGCTCCGCCAAGAACCAGCTCCAGGAACCGGACAGAAACAGAACCGGGCCTTTCCACCCCTCAGACCACAGCTGGTATTTCTTTAATCCTTCAGCTGTTTGTGAGCCACCACACGCCGCCAGAGTCACAGACTACTGCCCCTTTATTTCATCGCTTTTCAAAAATGTTTGGACTAAATGTGAATGTTTAAAACGTGTGAATACTGTGTGTTTAAAATACATTTATTTTCAAATCAATAAACTGAGAGAGAGAGAGGGAGACACACAGAGAAAGAGACAGGGGGGGGGAAGAGAGAGAGAGAGAGAGAGAGAGAGAGAGAGAGTGACCTCTCTGAACACTGCAGAGTTTATTTAAACGTCTCTTTGAGTCCAAAGCTAAACATTAACATAAATAAACCAATGTTTCAAAAAGTTCAGGAACTCAGTGAAATCACAGGGTTTACACTCCTCTCTCTCTCTCTCTCTGTGTGTGAGAGAGAGTGTGTGAAAGAGAGAGAGAGAGAGAGAGAGAGAGTGTATGTGTGTGTGTGTGTGTGTTCTACCTTCAGTTTGAAAAAGTCTCTCTCCTCCAGAGTCAGTGTGTCTGACTTCGCGATCACGGGGACGATGTTCACAACTTTGCTCAGATGCCTCATGAACTCGATATCGATCGGCCTCAGACTGGAAACACACACACACACACACACATTAAAGGAACATTAAGGAATGTAGATGACGTATGAAATGGCTTTGTGCTCCTTGAACCAACCAGTTTATGCTCCATAGAGCGGGTCTCCTGTCTGTGTGTTTAACCGGTTTAGAACCGAACCTCTGACACACCCAGGCCTCTAGGTGTCAGTAGAACAGTCTTTTGTTTTTTATAAACTTTAAATATAAAGGTTACCTCTGGTTCTGTTCAATTTAAATTAAGGATAAAAACTTATTAAAGGAACTGAAACAAACCTAAAAGTTTAGACTTGGCCTTTTTTAATATTTACACTGGTCTTTAATATTTTTACTTGAATATTTCTTTTACATTCACTTTATTTTTTTTATTGTATTTTTATGTGTGTCCCTTTGATCTTTGTTTGTATTTTTCTATTAGTTTCCTTTTGTGTTATTGCTTTTATTTGGTACATTTTTTACTATTTTTGTTTTTAATTTAATTTTGTGTAAAGAACTTTGAGCTGAATCCTAAAGTATCAAAGGTGCTGTACAAATAAAGTATGTTTTTAATGATATTATTATATTATTAACTGCTAAATACTACACACTAACTGCATTAACAAGAAAAGACCACCAGGGGGCGGTAAAGGCACAGCAGGCTCATCTCACACAGCCCACAATTTCAAACCTGTCACAAACCCCAGAGCACAGCTGTAGGAACCTGACCCTCCTCACACTCGTGTTTCCTCTGTCTTTAAAACACTACAGTGAAACTTAAAAAGGGGAAGTCCAGCAAATTTCAAAATGTCTCCAGAATTCTGTGGTGGAGGTGGACGTCTGGTTCCATTCAAAACCACTGTGAGTTCTGTGTTCCTCTGGAACGGACCAGAACGGAGGGAGAGAGAGAGAGCTTTACAGAAATCTGGAAACACACATGGACTTCCCCTTCAGCACTTAGTTCATTCCCAGTTTAATAAAAGCACGATGTTTGCTGTTAATCAGATTAAAGGTGTCCCTCCTCTCTCAGGGTTCAGGAAAAATCCAGACTCCAGTTTAGTGTCCTTTTAATCTTTTAATTTGAATTATCTCCTCAAAAGCCTTTGTGAGGCGTTAGATCTCAGGAGCATCGTATTACACTCACTGTCTGTGTTTATTTCTATGTTTTACAGGGATACGACACATTTTTTTTCATCATTTTGTCTCAGTAAAGCACTTTGACACTGTGTGTGAAAAGGAGCTCTGTAAATGATCTTTATTCACATTTTAATGAATCAGAAGAGACTCAGTGAGCATTAGAGAGTGTAACATCTCACACCTCCACATCACGTCAGCGTTTCACTTTCACAGAAAACCCTCACACACTCTGAGAACCGGCCCCAGTCCCCCGCGAGCCGCACGGGGACAGGTTAAAGACGGAGACGTGTCTCTGGGAAAGGGCAGTTCAGACTGGGGCTGCGGTCTCCCAGTGGCCCCCGAGAAAAGGAAGGAGACACTGGCTCTGTCCTCACTTCCCCTGGCACCCACAGAAACTGAGACGTCAACAAATAGAAACAGGACTCAGAGCCGGAATAAGACCCTGGTTCCCCTGGGAATCGGTCAGATATTAGTCTGAAAATAGAACACTGTTCTTATTACACACACACACAGAGAGAGTGTGAGACTCGACTCACTTACTAAACTACACTCACTCTACTAAAGGTTAGTTTTGTATAAGAACAGATCACATTCCAAAGCACTGAATAGCACCCCCTTGTGGAGTCCTTCATGAACGGGAGTGAGTGGTGCCACCTTGTGGATAATTTTAAGCTCTGTGTGAGTGTGTGTGAGTGTAATTACTTTGTAATTAATTGAGTAATTATGGGAATCACACAAAGAATTGGGTAAATGTGAAGTTACTAAACTAACTGGACTTTTAGGGGTTAAGGGCAGGGAGAGGTGAGCCAAGTGCTGACGCAGGGGGAGAGCGGGTCCTCCGTCATAAATCTAAGAGCTCCAGAACACGCAAAAGCCACTGACGACTTAAATACACGTCTCCTCTGTTTCTCTCTGCAGCGACTACTTAATATTTGCAGCACTTTTCATCATTTCTTACATAAAACATCCTCCAGGAACAAAACCCAGCGGCAACAACACACCACTCTGGCACCGGGAGCGAGGGCCGCCAGAACCCGTCACAAAACCACGCTTTTAAAAAACGCAGCCGTCAGACTGACACCAGCGGCTGGAGAGAGCGGAAAAGACGTAGAAACTGATCCAGAACCTTTTCTTGGGCCAAAACCAGAGAGAACACGAGCCCAGAGCAAACAGAACCCAGAGCAAAAAAAATACCAGGGAAACTTTCCTCCAGTCGAGGAGAGGAAAACCCAGGCCTGGAGCCACCGCAGCGCTGTGGACAGCGTCCAAACTGAGGACCACCCTTTAATCCGCTCTTCGCTGTGAGGATGTGATGGCAGCCGTGTGAGTTTTCACGAGGACAGGTACTGAGCTTGTTTGATCACAACTTGTCCAAAAGGTAGGGGAGGTTTAAAGGGGACGTCTACGATGGGTGGGGAAACACTGTTATCTCTGGTTTGTTTACGTTCAGAAGCACTGCATCTTTTAAGGTGGAGAAGGAGAAAAACAGCTGTTGCTTGAACATCCTCATCTCTTCATGATTTTCAACATTTGGAGTCATTTGGCTTTCTCTCTCTCTCTCACGGCAGAGAAACGCCATCTGGAGGTTTTTAGACCACGGAGAGACTCCAAACGCTGAAAAGCACCAACCGAGATGAGGATGTTGCTCTATTCCTGCTCCATAGGGGGGTAACACTGACTTATTTTTGCTGTTTCCGATCACTTAAGGTGGAAATGTCTCCAAACTCAGGAGAGCGCTAACTGCATGAAAGTAAACACAGAGCGAAAGTGCTACAAAACTAAACAGCTCGAGTTACACATGAGTTTGTGTGTGAAATCAAACAGTGAATAAACACTTACAGACAATTTACACTTCAGATGTCTACAAACAACAGTCACTTTTCCCCTCGAACCCACCGCTCCACCTTAAAAGATGCTGAGCATAAGGTAAACAAACCAGAGAGAATTGCAGTTCCCCAGCATTGTAGACATTCCCTTTAAGTCATGAACATCACCTATAAAGAGACCCGGGGGTGTGGGTTTGAGGGGGGTGCGTGACACCCCTCTGGCCGACTCTTGGCCTTGGGCCTGGTGACCTTCAAATCATGTGCAGATCTGTGATTAGATGTATTCAGATATATTCTAAAGATTCCTAGAATGCAGGGAGTGTGTTTAAGAATGTGTGTGTAATGTTTTCAGTGTTACAGCTCTTGTGTGTGCGTGTGTGTGTGTGTGTTTTGATGCTTTAATGCCATGATCTGAGAGCAGTAAGTGGGAATGACATTTGCTGTTTTCAATCCTGTCGGGCTGAACCCGAGAAGGGAATTGAAAGCCCTAGTATTGCTTTGAAACCTCGTATCTCCACACACTCACAACTTTAGCGAAAACCTCCAGCGCTTTGTAGAGGGGCAAAACCTTCACAACAAACGCACACCAAACACATTGAGAGTTAGACGTCTTCTCTGCTGTGACCACATTCTCTAATCTCCAAAAAAAAAGAAAAGAAAAAAAACAAAACTCCAGGACTGAGCACAGAACAACCAACCAATCAGCTACCGGCCTCAGTGGGGGCGGGACCTGCGGTGGCCAATCATATTCTTTTGAGAGGTGACAGGGAATCAGAGCTTGAGTGAGAGTGAGTGAATGATGGTGAGTGAGCACATGAGTGAGTGAGTGATTGAGTGTGTGAATAAGTGTGTGTGTGTGTGTGTGTGTGTGTGTGAGCACATGAGTGAGTGAGTGTGTGAATCAGGAGAGTAACTGAATGAGTGTGTGTGAGCACATGAGTGAGTGAGTGAGTGAGTGAATATGAATGAGTGATATGAGATACGAGGTTCTGTTCAGACCGTGTGTAACAAAGGGTTTAGATGGAGTGTGTTTTTGGGCAGTGGTTATAGAACGTGTGTCTGAGCATGTTCTAGATACGGTACTGTGGCAGCTGTTACACACACACACACACACTCACACACAACAGCTGAGAGGGCTGAAACATGAACACACAGACACACTGTAGACACATCATGTACTTGTACAGACAAGCATGAGTGTGTGTGTTTGTGTGAGTATACATCTGCTGAAGGCGGTATGCTGTAAATGCAATGAGCATGTGTTTGTTTGTGTGTGTGTGTGTGTGAGTGAGAGAGAGAGAGAGACTGAATATTTACAAAGTCAAAGGTTTGTGGACATCACCTACATAAAGTTTTCAGTAAATTAAAGCTCCTTGAATGCGTCTCAGATTTACAGAAAAACATGAAACAGGACGCTCTGAAGCAGCTGCACATGAGCCTTAAATCACCAGGCCAAATACCAAGTGTGGACCAGAGGGGTATAAACCCCCAGTACTGGACTGTAGAGCAGTGGGACTGTGTTCTGTGGAGTGATGGAGTTCCTTTGGGATGAGTTGGAGTGGTGTACTGATATCGTGTGTGTGTGTGTATGTCTGTGTGTCTCACCAGTGTCCTGTCGGAGGTATGAAGTACAGACAGCAGTGGACTCGTGTGTCTGGGATGCGTTTTTTGCGGCTGATGTTGATCTCCTCCTGCAGGAACTGCTCGTACTGTTCATTAATGAACTTCATTATGGGCTGCCAGCTACAAAACACACACACACATACATATATATATATATATATATATATATATATATATATATATGAATAACAGATCATACATATACAATAACACAGTGTATGAGGGGTCCAGACGGCGTGGTTCTTGTTACCAGTTCTCGTTGTTGATCTGATCTCCAAACCCCGGAGTGTCGATCACTGTCAGCTTCATCCTCACTCCCTTCTCTTCGATATCTACAGAAACAGAGGGAGTCTCAGTCTCTATAGGGCAGCATTTCCACCAAAACTAACCCTCAAACCTTTTTCACATACAGCACTGTGCGAAAGTCTTAGGTGCCTAATATTATTATTAAAAATAATAACTCCTCCGTAAGCACGGTGCTTGTATAAAATTATATATAATTACTATAAACATAAAAACATAAACACAGTAAAAGTAAAAGGGTTTTAGTTCTAAAAGTAGTAGCTTTTGAGAACCAGGTTCGTACATTTTCCTTCGACACATGTAGACACAGCTGGAGATTTTGTGTGTGGTTCAGGGGGCGGAGCCTGTTAAGTGTGTGCAGGAGGCATGGCATGAATTCACTGTGATATTCCGGGACATTCCTGGCTCTGTTCACACAGGGGTCACTCGGATATTGCCGGGGTCTGGCAGGATAGCGTCTGTGTAAAGTCAGGGACAAATGTTACAGATGTGTGTTCACACACACAGCTCCTCTGGGTAAAATCCAGAAAGGTTCTGGGTTGTTGTGGATTTATAAACACAGCTCAATGGTCTGAAATTGACCGCAGATCTGAGCACGCTGAAGAGCGTACAAACTCTCCATCGTCTGATTCATTAAACATACGACATGGAAAATAGCGGAGATCTGAGCGCAGTTGATGAATCAGCTCTGGTGCCTGAAACCAAGCTCCACCTACCAGTGTCTCATTTACATATTGTAAATGCACCAAGCTCTAGTACAGAGACTGAGGGTGGAACTGAGAGTGAAGTAAACTGATGTGTGTGTGTGTGTGTGTGTGTGTGTGTGTGTGTGTGTGTGTATTCACCGTGGCTGATTGACTTGATCTCGATGGTTTTTGGGATCCTCTCCTCGTCGCTGGACAACACTGACCTGCGGCTCACTTTCGACTTAAAGAGAGTGTTTACAAGAGTCGATTTACCGAGTCCACTCTGACCTGGAGACACACACACACACTTATGAATCATCAAACATGAGCTTGATTAAAGCAGGTAGAATGTCAGACCAGTTTATTATCGAGCAACAGATGGACCACTCTCTCTTTGTCTCTCTCTTACACACACACACACACACACACACACACAGTGGGCAGCCTGAGAGCAGATTGCTGACCCTCCTGAGCCGGCAGGAAACAAAAGACACACACTGACACAAACAGCACAAATCTGCCACCTTAGATAAAACCAGTACCTCCATCTGCTCCTTGCTCCCCCTGCCTCCTGAGCACAGCTCCAACCCGCACTATGTACCTACACAGGTCCAAATGTTAGCAGACCCCCTCCATAACGACTGATTTCAGCTGCTGTAAGCTACACCCCCCGGTGGACACCGTGTGTATCGTGTCTCTACAGAAATGACGTGAGCCTGAGGTCACCACACCCAATGCCAAGAGTCAACCAGAGGGGTATAACACACCCCACCCCACCCCCACGCCCCAGCACTGTGAACCACCTTCTCTGAAGTGATGCAGCACCGTTCAGTTCCTCTGCGACAGACTGGGGCTGAGTTTGTGATCCAGATCAAATCATCCAACATCACACAGCGTCACTGATGTTAATGAGGCTGAATGCCATCAGATATTCACAGCAATGTTCCAGTACATTCAGGATAAAGTGGCCCCAGGAGAGTAGGGAGTGTTCCGACAGTGAAGAGGAACACACTCCTAATCAACGACCCTCAGCTCTGCGTTTCTGTCCCGGAGCAGATAACTATTTTATTAATCAAATCAATTAATTATCATCAGTAATTAGAATTAATAATTACATTTTCAGTTGTAGTTGGATATTTATTTAATTCATTTGTAATCTTTATATAAATCACTATAATTACCACAGAACTAAAACACTACGGCTAATTTGCACTTGTGTGAGCACGTGCCTCTGAAAACACACACACACACACACACACACACCCACAGAGTGTTTACAGAATTTTTCTAGCCTTCAGCTGTTCAGAGCTCTTTAATTAGTGTGTGAAATACACACAAACAAACAAATACACAACAAAAAACTACCAGGAACTGTTCCACGAAACAGGACACTCTCCTTTAACCAGACCCTAATTAAACCCAAAGTCCAAACACACACACACACACACAGACTGAGGATAAGCTGCTGATTGCGGAATTGTCTGGGCTTCATTTTCCTGAACATCTACAGGTGGCCACAAGTTACTGCGGCAGGAGCCAAGAACAACAAATCAACCCCGAGGAGGATCTCCGGCTGCTCGCTCTGGGGAAAACAACAGCATTTACAGCACTGTAGATTTAAAGCCCCTTCAGACACCAACATTCCTGTTTCCCCAGACATTAACCTCCCCCCGTTAGCTAGAACACCCCCGAACCACACACAAAACATCACAAAAGCTGCTAACACAACATCACTCTAGCTCAACACGCTTGGAGGAGAACACTAACTCTCCGGAACCCACTTTAAAGAAGCTTTGTGGTCTTAAGATGGTCTTCACAAGAGAGAGTGTTTAATGTGATCCTCACTCCCTGTGTCTGCGTGGGTTTCCTCCGGGTGACTGTCTGTGAGGAGTGTGGTGTGTTCTCTCTGTGTCTGCGTGGGTTTCCTCCGGGTGACTGTCTGTGAGGAGTGTGGTGTGTTCTCCCTGTGTCTGCGTGGGTTTCCTCCGGGTGACTGTCTGTGAGGAGTGTGGTGTGTTCTCCCTGTGTCTGTGTGGGTTTCCTCCGGGTGACTCTCTGTGAGGAGTGTGGTGTGTTCTCTCTGTGTCTGCGTGGTTTCCTCCGGGTGACTGTCTGTGAGGAGTGTGGTGTGTTCTCCCTGTGTCTGTGTGGGTTTCCTCCGGGTGACTGTCTGTGAGGAGTGTGGTGTGTTCTCCCTGTGTCTGTGAGGAGCGTGGTGTGTTCTCTCTGTGTCTGCGTGGGTTTCCTCCCACAGTCCAAAACACACGTTGGTTGGTGGATTGAAGACTCAAAAGCGTCCGTAGGTGTGAGTGAGTGTGTGTCGCCCTCTGAAGGACTGGCGCCCCCTCCAGGGTGTGTTCCTGCCTTGCACGGAGTAATTCTTGGTAGGCTTCGGACCCACAGCTGCCCTGAACTGGATAAGGGTCACAGACAATGAAGCCTATAAAACAAAATGCTATTTCTATTTTATTTTAAAGTTTACCAAATCAAAACTGAAACACTTTAGCTTGCACTCAAATTTCTATTTTAAGATTTAGCCTTTAATTCTCAGAAAATTGAAAGGTTAAACACAGCCCAGAAAACATCAATAATAATAATAATAATATGTATTAAACAGTATAAAATAATAAAATATAATGTGTTAGTTTGATAAATACAGTCAGATGTATAAAAAGAGACTGACTGCACCTTTAATTCAGGCACCTACCCACTACCATGATGTTGAGCTCGAAGCCCTGTTTCATGGCCTTCCTCCTCATCTGCTCCAGGATCGAGTCGATGCCGATGTACCCTAGCTCCGCCCCCTTTTCACCCCGCCCTGCAGCAGGATCCACCCCCTTCACTGTGTCTGCCATGTTACCGTAGAAACTGGTGATGACCTCTGACCCTGAGGATGAGACAGAGACAATGACATCAGTATTAAATAACGAACATTAATGGACAACTGTGAATCTGTCAGGAATTTTTCTAAAATTACTCCGATTTTTCTTTTCTGATAGAAATATCAGTCAATAAACCAATTACTGATCATCGCTGAGCTTTGATTACAAGCGTTTCATTAGAAGTGCTGAGTATAAACAGAGAGGGAGAGAGAAAGACTGATCTATAGGAGCAAGAAAGAGAACCTGAGCAAAAAGAAACAGAAGAAGAAAGATACAGAACAAAGAAAAACAAAGGTCGAGAGAGATAGAGAGACAGGAAAGACTGAGGAAGGGGTGATGAAGAGAAAGAGAGAGAACAGAGAGAGACAGAGGAAGGAGGGATAGATATGGAGGGAGTTGAGAATATATCTAAAGAACAAAGAGAAAGAGAAGAGAAATACAGCCTTTAGAATAAATGTATATTTGATATTTTTATTATTTGGAAAAATTCATTTTTATAAAATCACTAGTAAAATGTGATTTAAATTACATCGAGTTTCACACACGATACACTGAGTAAGAGTCGTGTTATTTTTGCTTTAAACACACAGTAAAAACGTTTAAATTATTATTAAAATATAAAATAAATCACTAACGTAAACAAAGTGAACATGTTTATAATAATATTACACAACTATCTACTAAGTGTATAAATATATTCCCACTGTCAGAAGAGGAGCAGAAATAACACGAATAATTCTCTCAGTGTAATGTGTAACTTTATATCATTTAATTTACGTATTATCAGTGATTCCAAACAAACACAGCTGAGGTGCATCAGCACAATTTACATTTACTCAGTTTTTTATGAGGGAGAGGAAAGAGAGAGGGATAAATGAAAGAGGAGCAGTAAAAAGGGAGAGAGGTATTTGAAGAAAGGGAAAAGAGTGAGGGATGAACTGAGAGGAGAGTGAGGAGATCGACAGGAAGTGAGTGCAGTTTATTTCTACGACAGCGTGTGACTTCCTCTTTATAGCAACTGTCTAGACACCAGCAGAAAATACACACACTACTATCTTCAGAAACACTGTTTACGGACAAACAAGTACAAACACATGTCATTAATTACAGAGAGAGGGGGCCTTCATATTTATTTACTAATTTAAATAATAAAATTGAAGTAGTAATTCTCAAATCCCCATCCATCATATACAGCACGATCAGATGTGAGAAACAACACTCTACAAGCTCCACACGCTCGGAGGAGAACACTGACCTCTGTTCATCAGACTCAACACGCTCGGAGGAGAACACTGACCTCTGTTCATCAGACTCAACACGCTCAGAGGAGAACACTAACCTCTGTTCATCAGACTCAACACGCTCGGAGGAGAACACTAACCTCTGTTCATCAGACTCAACACTCTCAGAGGAGAACACTGACCTCTGTTCATCAGACTCAACACGCTCAGAGGAGAACACTAACCTCTGTTCATCAGACTCAACACGCTCAGAGGAGAACACTAACCTCTGTTCATCAGACTCAACACTCTCAGAGGAGAACACTAACCTCTGTTCATCAGACTCAACACTCTCAGAGGAGAACACTAACCTCTGTTCATCAGACTCAACACGCTCGGAGGAGAACACTAACCTCTGTTCATCAGACTCAACACGCTCAGAGGAGAACACTAACCTCTGTTCATCAGACTCAACACGCTCGGAGGAGAACACTAACCTCTGTTCATCAGACTCAACACGCTCAGAGGAGAACACTAACCTCTGTTCATCAGACTCAACACGCTCGGAGGAGAACTCTTACCTCTGTTCATCAGACTCAACACGCTCAGAGGAGAACACTAACCTCTGTTCATCAGACTCAACACTCTCAGAGGAGAACACTAACCTCTGTTCATCAGACTCAACACGCTCGGAGGAGAACACTAACCTCTGTTCATCAGACTCAACACGCTCGGAGGAGAACACTAACCTCTGTTCATCAGACTCAACACGCTCGGAGGAGAACTCTTACCTCTGTTCATCAGACTCAACACGCTCAGAGGAGAACACTAACCTCTGTTCATCAGACTCAACACGCTCAGAGGAGAACACTAACCTCTGTTCATCAGACTCAACACGCTCGGAGGAGAACGCTAACCTCTGTTCATCAGACTCAACACGCTCAGAGGAGAACACTAACCTCTGTTCATCAGACTCAACATGCTCAGAGGAGAACACTAACCTCTGTTCATCAGACTCAACACGCTCGGAGGAGAACACTAACCTCTGTTCATCAGACTCAACTCGCTCGGAGGAGAACACTAACCTCTGTTCATCAGACTCAACACGCTCAGAGGAGAACACTAACCTCTGTTCATCAGACTCAACACGCTCAGAGGAGAACAATAACCTCTGTTCATCAGACTCAACACGCTCGGAGGAGAACAATAACCTCTGTTCATCAGACTCAACACGCTCGGAGGAGAACACTAACCTCTGTTCATCAGACTCAACACGCTCGGAGGAGAACACTAACCTCTGTTCATCAGACTCAACACGCTCAGAGGAGAACACTAACCTCTGTTCATCAGACTCAACACTCTCAGAGGAGAACACTAACCTCTGTTCATCAGACTCAACACGCTCAGAGGAGAACACTAACCTCTGTTCATCAGACTCAACACTCTCAGAGGAGAACACTAACCTCTGTTCATCAGACTCAACACTCTCAGAGGAGAACACTAACCTCTGTTCATCAGACTCAACACGCTCAGAGGAGAACACTAACCTCTGTTCATCAGACTCAACACGCTCGGAGGAGAACACTAACCTCTGTTCATCAGACTCAACACGCTCGGAGGAGAACACTAACCTCTGTTCATCAGACTCAACACGCTCGGAGGAGAACGCTAACCTCTGTTCATCAGACTCAACACGCTCAGAGGAGAACACTAACCTCTGTTCATCAGACTCAACATGCTCAGAGGAGAACACTAACCTCTGTTCATCAGACTCAACACGCTCGGAGGAGAACACTAACCTCTGTTCATCAGACTCAACTCGCTCGGAGGAGAACACTAACTTCTGTTCATCAGACTCAACACGCTCAGAGGAGAACACTAACCTCTGTTCATCAGACTCAACATGCTGAGAGGAGAACACTAACCTCTGTTCATCAGACTCAACACGCTCGGAGGAGAACACTAACCTCTGTTCATCAGACTCAACACGCTCGGAGGAGAACACTAACCTCTGTTCATCAGACTCAACACGCTCGGAGGAGAACACTAACCTCTGATTCTGTTAAGTTAAACTCACTGTGAGGGATGGAATCTAAGGAGGTCACACCCACTCTAGCTGTAAGATTTGGCAACAGGTTCTCTTACATGGCTCTATGTTCTAGATAAATCACAGTTCTAGATATTAATGGAGTACATGTGGAACAGCCTCCAGAGGTAAGTATTTCGGGTGAAAACATGAGAGTGGAAATATATCGCTATGAAGTCAAGTTCAATTTTATGCCCACACGAGAAAGAGAGCGAGAGAGCGAGAAAGAAAGTGATGATGAAAAAGTGAAACTGCCGTTGAAAGGAAATGCTTTTTCATTTTGTGACTAAAATCAAAAGAGTTCAAAGAGAGCCGTTAACTGAAAAAAATATTTAAATGAAAACACACACACACACACACTCTGCAATACAGCAGTGGGCATTTTTCTCCAGGCACCTTGAGCTAAAGGAACTGAATCATCAGTGTTCTCCTCTGAGTGTGTTGATGTGATAGAGTCAGGGGTTAGTGTTCTCCTCTGAGTGTGTTGATGTGATAGAGTCAGGGGTTAGTGTTCTCCTCTGAGTGTGTTGATGTGATAGAGTCAGGGGTTAGTGTTCTCCTCTGAGTGTGTTGATGTGATAGAGTCAGGGGTTAGTGTTCTCCTCTGAGTTTAATGAGCTGCATTCACACTGCATTAGCAACAGGCTGTAAATTGTGTTTAAGAATAATGAAATAAACACAGCTTTTTTACCATCCACACACTCCACTCATCTGCACAGAGCAAACACTAACACACACTCCTCCAAATCACACACACACACACAGTCATGAAGTCTGCACACACACTAACCCTCTACACACACCCCCACCCCCAGGGTCTCCGCTTCACGCTGCGCTGCTTCATCACGATTCACCTGCTCTCAGCACCATGTGATTAACATCCATCCGTCCACTACACACACTACATCAAAGATAGCACACCACCCCCCGCAGTGTGTGAGCGCTCACGAGAAGCTCAGGGAGCACTGCAGAGATCCGGCTCATGTGCAGCTGCTCCAGAGCTTCTCATTTCATTTCACACTGTTGAACATAATGTATACAGCAAAGGAGCTGAGAGAGAGTGTGTGTGTGCATATGAGAGATAGAGGACACACACACACACACACACACACATATATACTCAGAGCTTGTTGTGTAAGTTCTGCAGGAAGTGTATCACACTCGGTTTACCACATTCAAACTGACTGCACGAAAGTATTTGGAAAAAAAAAAAAAAAATTTACAGTCAGTGAGACACACACACACACACACACACTTATTAGCTCACTCACTCATCCAATCTTTCATTACCTTCAGTTAAAGAGTAGCGGACTGCACCACCTGCCGTGATTCAGGAGAGCGGAGCGTAAAGGAAACCAGACAGCTACTCTGAGAGAACTGTGTTTGTGACATCACAAAAACCCACCCATTCTTCCTAGAGCTCCGCCCACTCTGGCTGAAGTCATAAGAAGTGTTTCAGCTCACGCTGCTTTTTGAATGAGGTTCAGCACAGGCGACCCAATCAGAACAGAGCTCATTAACATATTTATATGGGTGCACATAGGGCTGGACAATAATTCAATATCAATAATTCAACATTACAATAACAGTGATGTCAGTTTTAAACACATTTTCATTATTTCAGTCCACATTACTCACAGCAGCTGTGACTGACTGTCGGTCATTAGAGGGCGCTAACGTCAGTTCAGCTCTCGATTTAAAAACATCAACATCGATAAAGTCGGTTTCTGTTTGATGGCGATGGCTTGTTTCTTGTTTTTCAGTGGATTTTACACCGTTCGTATGTCGGACTGATACTGTATCGACCACAATTAATAAAGATATCGTGATATGAACGTTGCCGTATCGTCCAGCCCTAAGAGCACAGGAACAGAAGAGTCGGTTTGAACTACGTCAGTGTCACATTTTGTCTCATTACAGAGGACAACAACAATTATGACAATAATAATTAATAAAAATCATAATGTGAATGTAATTTGTGAAATATCTAAACACTGATATACTACTAATTCTACTACAGTTAATCATTAAAATAAAACTAATGACACAAGGAAGTTTATGCAGAGTGTATATGTTCTACATCACAGACACAAGGGCGCTTCACTTCTGAAACACAAACAGGAAACCATAAGTTTATCACTTCTCACACACACTCACTCAAACACACACACACACAGGCTCTGCTAAAATCATGCAGATATTATCAACTTGTCCTGTTCCTTCAGAAACTAAAAGGTTGAGAGAGACAAGTAAAAAGCCCAGACCCACACTTTAAACTATACATACACAATAAAATGTACCTCCTACACACAAACACACACACACACACACACACACAATCTATGTACTGTTTGTAATAGCCAATATGAACACAGCTAGTTAATTTACATATTTATAGCTAGCCATTAAGTTAGCAGTTAGTGTTCTCCTCCGAGCGTGTTGAGCTCCAGAGAAGTTACATCGGCAGAAGACTGAGAACACGAGGTGGACTTGGTGTCACTGAGAAATCAGCATTTTTACAAAATGTAACTAATATTTTTGTGACAATACTGCAACCGATCGACAGATTCATTTGTAAAACACAGCTGTGTGGGGAAGGTCTGAGAAACTGATCAGATGCTCTACAGAGAACACGCTAACGGAGCGAAGGACGGGTAAATCACAGCAGGGGAAAGGAAGAGAGGAGGAATGCTACCACTCCACTTCATCTGTCGTTCCCTTCACTCTCAGCCCCCCACAGAATGTGACCTACGACCCCAGACACTGCTGAAGCAGATGGCACTTTCTGTACAGACAGTTATTTGGGGGTGGAGAGAGAGAGAGAGAGATAGGTGATAAGACTTAACCCTAACTCACCTATGGTCTGATCAGCTTTAACTCTATAGGGAGGGGATTAGTGTTGTGAGAGGAGTGTGTGCAATTAAACACATGGTCAATAAAACAACACAGAGCATGTTGAACTGAATAAACAGAGTCAGTAATTAGCGCTCTCCTCAGAGCGTGTTGAACTGAATAAACAGAGTCAGTAATTAGCATTCTCCTCAGAGCGTGTTGAACTGAATAAACAGAGTCAGTAATTAGCGCTCTCCTCAGAGCGTGTTGAACTGAATAAACAGAGTCAGTAATTAGCGCTCTCCTCAGAGCGCGTTGAACTGAATAAACAGAGTCAGTAATTAGCGCTCTCCTCAGAGCGTGTTGAAATGAATAAACAGAGTCAGTAATTAGCGCTCTCCTCAGAGCGCGTTGAACTGAATAAACAGAGTCAGTAATTAGCGCTCTCCTCAGAGCGCGTTGAACTGAATAAACAGAGTCAGTAATTAGCGCTCTCCTCAGAGCGCGTTGAACTGAATAAACAGAGTCAGTAATTAGCGCTCTCCTCAGAGCGCGTTGAACTGAATAAACAGAGTCAGTAATTAGCGCTCTCCTCAGAGCGTGTTGAACTGAATAAACAGAGTCAGTAATTAGCGTTCTCCTCAGAGCGTGTTGAACTGAATAAACAGAGTCAGTAATTAGCGCTCTCCTCAGAGCGTGTTGAACTGAATAAACAGAGTCAGTAATTAGCGTTCTCCTCAGAGCGTGTTGAACTGAATAAACAGAGTCAGTAATTAGCGCTCTCCTCAGAGCGTGTTGAACTGAATAAACAGAGTCAGTAATTAGCGTTCTCCTCAGAGCGTGTTGAACTGAATAAACAGAGTCAGTAATTAGCGTTCTCCTCAGAGCGTGTTGAACTGAATAAACAGAGTCACTAATTAGCGTTCTCCTCAGAGCGTGTTGAACTGAATAAACAGAGTCAGTAATTAGCGCTCTCCTCAGAGCGTGTTGAACTGAATAAACAGAGTCACTAATTAGCACTCTCCTCAGAGCGCGTTGAACTGAATAAACAGAGTCAGTAATTAGCGCTCTCCTCAGAGCGCGTTGAACTGAATAAACAGAGTCAGTAATTAGAGTTCTCCTCAGAGCGTGTTGAACTGAATAACCAGAGTCAGTAATTAGAGTTCTCCTCAGAGCGTGTTGAACCGAATAAACAGAGTCAGTAATTAGCGCTCTCCTCAGAGCGCGTTGAACTGAATAAACAGAGTCAGTAATTAGCGTTCTCCTCAGAGCGTGTTGAACTGAATAAACAGAGTCAGTAATTAGCGTTCTCCTCAGAGCGTGTTGAACTGAATAAACAGAGTCAGTAATTAGCGCTCTCCTCAGAGCGTGTTGAACTGAATAAACAGAGTCAGTAATTAGCGTTCTCCTCAGAGCGTGTTGAACTGAATAAACAGAGTCAGTAATTAGCGTTCTCCTCAGAGCGCGTTGAACTGAATAAACAGAGTCAGTAATTAGCGTTCTCCTCAGAGCGCGTTGAACTGAATAAACAGAGTCAGTAATTAGCGTTCTCCTCAGAGCGCGTTGAACTGAATAAACAGAGTCAGTAATTAGCGTTCTCCTCAGAGCGCGTTGAACTGAATAAACAGAGTCAGTAATTAGCGTTCTCCTCAGAGCGTGTTGAACTGAATAAACAGAGTCAGTAATTAGCGCTCTCCTCAGAGCGCGTTGAACTGAATAAACAGAGTCAGTAATTAGCGTTCTCCTCAGAGCGCGTTGAACTGAATAAACAGAGTCAGTAATTAGCGTTCTCCTCAGAGCGCGTTGAACTGAATAAACAGAGTCAGTAATTAGCGCTCTCCTCAGAGCGCGTTGAACTGAATAAACAGAGTCAGTAAATAGCGTTCTCCTCAGAGCGCGTTGAACTGAATAAACAGAGTCAGTAATTAGCGTTCTCCTCAGAGCGTGTTGAACTGAATAAACAGAGTCAGTAATTAGCGTTCTCCTCAGAGCGTGTTGAACTGAATAAACAGAGTCAGTAATTAGCGCTCTCCTCAGAGCGTGTTGAACTGAATAAACAAAGTCGGTAATAAGCGTTCTCCTCAGAGCGTGTTCAACTGAATAAACAGAGTCAGTAATTAGCGCTCTCCTCAGAGCGTGTTGAACTGAATAAACAGAGTCGGTAATTAGCGTTCTCCTCAGAGCGCGTCTCACTCAGAGCGTGTTGAACTGATGTCACATATTCAGCAGTTAGACTAGTGTTCTCCTAGTGCTGAAGCTACAGAGTCAAAATGTTGCTCAGGTGAAGTGTGACCCAGATAAAAGTCGTTAGGCGCTACACAACCAGGATGTTAACTGATGCTACATCTTCAAGGGAAATATGTAAATGTGACTTGTGGCTGTTCACTCTGATTTCCTGCAGCATTTAACAGCATATCAGTCTTTCACCACCCAGATCACACTTCTGAAATTCTGCTCATTTACTACATTTAAAATAATATGATTTCAATATACCGCGACCCTGAAATGGAGAAGCGGAGAAGACAATGATGATGATGATGATTTCAATATAAAATAAATATGACTTCATTAAAGTCTTAATCTAAGCAAATATGCAGCAAATATGCTGTAAACTACACAGAAAAACTGAAGATTTAAGGTTCGGCAAAAACACTCCCAACAAAAAAATAATGATTATTTATCAACGTTCAGGAAATAAACAGAATCAGTCATTAGTGTTCTCCTCTGAGTGTGTTGAGCTGAAGTGATGTATTTAGCAGAGTGTTCTCCTCCGAGGACACTGACCAGATGATACATAAAGGTTATTTATCAACCTTCAGGAAACAAAATCACTACAAAACACCAGCTTCTTCACATTCTGAACTTCACAGCTGGCTTAATGCATCTGGTTGTCTCACTAAAATTTAGCTAGAGCAGTAAAAGCTGATTTGTTATTGCTTTCATAGCATTTAGCTATCAGTATTGTTGCCTGTTAGCGTTTACACACATGAATTAATGCTAACAACTTGTTGACTACCTAAGGATTAGCCTCATAACATCTGGCTAGTTAGCATTGCTGGCTAGCCTTATTACAGACTATACAGAGAGGTAAAATGTCCGAGTCTCCCTGATTAACCAGGTTAGGTAGCACTAGCTCTGACTTGCTACAATCATTGGTTGACCTTACGTCCTCATTTTCCTGGACACATCCTCCCTCTTTTTGGGATGTGAAAACTGTCTGTTCTGGATTCATAAACTGTGTAAAATGTCTGGGATTTCACACTGATTTTACATCTCACTATTTTTGCTAATGACATTTAAACTGTTAAAGAACCTTAGGATCGAGTGGTGGATTTTTAAACCTTTAAAAGTTTCTTCACACTCACACGCCTCTAAAACAAAGCCCTCAAAGAACCCTTTATAACAGCTTTATTTTTAAGAGTGCAGGTTTCGTTTCTAGAGTCAGCAAAAATTGTGTTGATGTTTACCACTTTAAACATCTGTTTAAGCCACACCCCCTCACCACTATGATTGGTCGACTACCCGCATGTCCATCATCCATTGGTCAAACTGCTTCCCCCCAGAGTCAACTGACCACAGCCTAAAAACACCCCAATGTTAATGTAAATGAACCCAGATCAGCTTGACTTTATTTATTTATTATTTTTTTTATAATATAACATAACACTTATTTGCAGATGCCTATTTACACAAATTATTTACTGCATTTATTTATAGTCTGCACTTTTTACATCTGAATATTTAGGTCCCTTTTTCCTCACTTTTCAGGTGAATTTTAACTCTGCTGTCTGTATCTGTGCCGAATCTTTTTTACTTATTTAACTTTAGATTATTATTTACTATTGATTTTAGAGATATTTATTTAGCTGTTCTGCCTTCACACACACACACACACACACACACACACACACAGGGCCATGGTCCTAAAACACAGGCCTACTTACAGCCTCCAGCCACCACATCCTAACCATGCCGGATGCCTGTGAGTCCCGTGTCCTCTTTTAAAAAGAAAAACACAAAATCATCACCCGATAGAACTGCTTACACAAACTACTGCAGAGAAATGTGTAAACACAGCAACATCCAATCAGAATGAATGAGATCAGCAGGGAGCCCAGAGCACAGTAAGATATCAGTCAGCTTCAGGTGCGAGTCACAGACCCAGGTGAGTCGGGGTGTGTATCGCGTCTGAACGACTGAGACGCGAAGGTGCTAACGGCTCACTGCAGACGAGGGGAGGGTGTGTGATGGAAATGTAAATGAAGCAGGTTCCAGGGCAATCAGAGGCTTAATGAAGAGCTCAAACAACGACAGGAAAAAACTCAGACAAGGCCTTGATCACAGATCAGTGACGCACTAAAATAAAAACTCTGAATCCACTCACACAAACACACCTCACACTGCAGACCGTCTGCCCTCCTCAACACATTCATTCATTCATCTTCTGTAAACAGTGCATCCAGAGCTTACCTGGGACACCAAGCAAACACACACTCACCCAGTCACCCACACACTCACTCAGTCACTCTCACACACTCCACTCACCGCCACCTGCTGCCCACAGCACATTACTGTAACTACAGGGGTTGGACAATGAAAGTGAAACACCTGGTTTTAGACCACAGTAATGTATTAGTGTGGTGTAGGGCCTCCTTTTGCGGCCGATACAGCGTCAGTTGGTCTAGGGAATGACATACACAAGTCCTGCACAGTGGTCAGAGGGATTTGAAGCCATTC